>NC_073247.2:157102500-157411250 GCF_029281585.2 Gorilla gorilla gorilla
GGTGTCCTTGGCTTTTATATCAGGGTAATGCTGGCCCCATAAAATGAATTTGGAAATGTTCCCTCCTCTTCAGTTTTCTAGCTTTTCTTTTTTGGGAGTTTTTTTTTATTAATAATTCAATCTTCTCACTCATTTTTGGTCTATTCACAATTTCTATTTCTTCATGATGAGTATTGATAGGTTGTATATAACTAGAAAGTTTTAAATTTATTTTTGGTTGTCTAGTTTTGCTGACATATTTTCATGGTAATCTCTTAGGGTCATTTTTATTTCTGTGGCATCAGTTGTAATGTGTCCTCTTTCATTTCTGATTTTATTTATTTGAATCCCCTACAATTTTTCTCCATCTAGCTGAAGGTTTGGCAATTTTGTTTAGCTTTGTAAAAAACAACTCTTGGTTTCACTGATTTTTTTCTATTGTTTTCCTAGTCTCTACTTTATTTCTGTTCTAATCTCTATTATTTCCTTCCTTTGGCTAACTTTGGGCTTAGTTTTTTTTTTTTTTTTTTCGTTTTTTATTTTTTATTTTTTTAAATTTTTTTCCCAGTTCCTTTCTAGTAAAGTTAGGTTGTATACTTGTGATCTTTCTTCTTTTTTAATGTAATCATTTTGAGCAGAGTTTGTGTTTGAGTATCATGCATGAACTAGGCTGAGGATTTGTACCTCCGAGAAATTTCTATTTTCTTCTGCTGGCTTCCCAATAATATTGCCAGGTCACTGCTACATTTTATGCCAATTACCCAGTGTAAAAATGTTGGGGGCATGCAAGTAGTATACATTTGAACCCTAAAACAGAGTGCAGACACATGTTTACTAATTCTGCAATTATAACAAGTCTAAATTAGTCAAGCTTTATTTTCTTTTTACTCTGTAGATGGACAGGTATTTCCCACCATTCAACTAATGGTGTAACTCATTAGGACATCATTAGGACCTCAGCTATATGCAAGTGCTTCCATTCTTAAATCCCCATTTTCTATGAGCTCAAAGCCTCCCGTAATCATGACCTTTCAAATACAAACTCCTTACTTATTAAGACAAGCAAATTCACTCAGTCTATTGCTGTGCACTTCTGTTCTCTCTCTTCATTTTATTCCCTAGGATTTCCCTAATTGTATTGTGATTTCAGGTATTCAGTTGAAATAATGTTGTTTTATTATATTGGGCATTTCTTGGTGATTTTAGTTTTGTATTTCTGTTTACCTGGAGGGTTTTCAGAATATCTTGTCTGTCATATTAGTGGAAATGTAAGTCTGTTTTCTTTTTTATTCATTCATATAAATTCATTTACATCATTTTCTTCAAATCTAAATTGGTGAATATAAAATTTTCACTAAAGATTTTGCAGCAGATATATTCTCTATAATTACAAAAGCATCTAACACTCTACAATGTATATCATAAATATCCTAAAAATAAAATTTAAAGATAGATGTTGAAACCAATTGAAAATACCGGCATTTTTTATTCATAACCATATGATACTTGGTTATTCACATCTGATCTATTTCTTGCCTTCCTGATATCTTCTAGATTTTGTCATATATATATTTTTTTGCAGTTCCTGCCTCTGGCACAGCTAGAAACATAAGCCCATTGGGATTTTCAATACTATGACTATGAATTAAATTATTTTGTCATCTGAACCAGAAAGTGAACAACAAACTCAGTAACAGTTAAAACCAAAGACTTGACAGGTAACGACAGTCCACCCTCTCCCTCAGCACATGGAGATTGCAGCAGTTTGTGTTAGAGGTCTTAAATGTCAAAATGTCCTGCCCAGGATGTAGAAGGTAAAAACATGCTTAATCTTGAACCTCGCAATAGAGTAACTGTTAAGGACAGTTTTTTGATGCTTCTGGTATAATATTTCCTTGCTTACTTCAAGAGGCACCTTTCGGAATTTCTGGAACAAAGATAAGGTGTCTGTGCTAATAGTAAGGTAAAACGACTTGAAGCTAATGTTTTACTCATTTTTTTTCTTTCATTATTTGAGTATAAGTTGCCTAGATGGGTTAACTGCTCTTGAAGCCCGTGCAGATCAGTGATTTCTTTCCATATTTCCCTCATCCTGGTAGTCTATGGCGTCTTGTTTGTACTCTGTGTCTTTGCAGCAATGTCTCTTCTCACTTCAGGATGTTGATAGAGCGATAGCTGGCTGAGCTACAGTTTATGAGTGTACGACAATAAATTACCTCTCGTTTTTGACCTGACAGTCTTAAGTAGATTCATATTATTGCAACTAAGAGTGATTTTTAAACCACAGTGAAACAGAACAATTTTGTAGCTTTTACCTTTGGATATGGAGTGTAATACGTGGTTTAGAGACCTTATATAAATATCCTGAGTTTTTCCTTTATAAAATGTTCTCTTTACAATGCTGACTTCCAAGAACTTATAGAATTATCCATTATTTCCAATTTATTGAACTTTTAAATAGAAAATAACACCTTTTGTATATCTCATCTTTAGTGTTCTCAGATTTGTAGACAGTACAAAAGCTTGATCTAATTTTACCAATATTCTCTAGCACAAAGCTCTCCATAGCCTCATTTCCCACTAATCCCTTGTTCATGATGCAGCCACACTGGACTATGGATTTCTTTTATTAATTACCAAAACACTTACCTTATCCCTTTTTCCTACATTAGCCTGTGTAAGCCAGATAGGAGGCCCTGAAGGAAATCTAAGTATTTCATCTCCAAATATATTTCTTTGATATATTTTTAAATAGCCCTGCAAAGCTGTCTCTTCTGGGAGAAATTTACACTCCTTAGAGAATGTTTCCCTTACTAAGTCTTTTCCAGGGGAGTCTGACACCTTTTAAGGTCTCATAAGAGACACTCACCATCTATTCTTTTTGAAGCTTGCTATCTAGAAGTTTCATCTATGTGACAAGAACCTGGGCTTTCACAATCACTCTTATCTTAACTCAAGCTGATTTCAATGCTTTAGGTAGAGCTTAATTCTTTCAACTAATTGTCAATCAGGAAATCTTTGAATCCACCTATGAACTGGAAGCCCCACTTTGAGATGGCCTGCCTTTCCAGGCCAAACCAATGTATACCTTATGTGTAATGATTTATGTCTTTGTCTGTAACTTCTGTCTCGCTAAAATGCATAACACCAAGCAGTAACCCAACCACACGGGGCACATGTTCTCAGGACCTCCTGAGGCTGTGTCACAGGCCATGGTTCTTAATCTTGGCAAAATGAACCTCTAAATTGATTGAGATCTAACTCAGATACTTTTTGATTTTTACCTGTCAACTCCTGAAGGTGGA
Source organism: Gorilla gorilla gorilla (assembly GCF_029281585.2). Classification (NCBI taxonomy): domain Eukaryota; kingdom Metazoa; phylum Chordata; class Mammalia; order Primates; family Hominidae; genus Gorilla; species Gorilla gorilla. The sequence goes on from NC_073247.2 coordinate 157,105,785, forward strand.
GAATCTGTCCTTTTTTATCTTTAATCTTCCATGGTGTCTAGGCTTTCTTGATAAGAGTAGGTGTTCAACAAATGCTGAACTGAATTAAACCTAAAATCTAAATTTAGACATCACTTATTTTCTTTGTAGAGCAAAATTGCCACACACAATTTCCACAGATATCTAATTAACTCAAATTTCATATTTTATGTTCTTATTTTTTATTCTTCTCTTTTTTTTTCCAATATGAGTATGAAACTTCAGTCAGGTTGTATTTTGTCAGAGTTCTACAGAGGGATAGAGCTACCAGAATATATGTATGTATGAAAGGGAATTTATTAAGGAGAATTGACTCACATGAGCACAACGTAAAGTCCCACGATAGGCTGTCTAAAACTTGAGAAGAAAGGAAGCCAGTAGTGGCTCAGCCCAAGTCCCAAAACCTCAAAAGTAGGGAAGCCAACAATGCAGCCTTCATTCTTTGGCCAAAGGCCTGAGAGCCCCTGGTAAACCACTGGTGTAAGTCCAAGAGTCCAAAAACCAAAGAGCCTGGAGTCTGATGTTTGAGGGCAGGAAGAATCTAGCATGGGAGATATGATGAAGGTCAGAAGACTCAGCAAGTCAGCTCATTCCACCTTCTTCTGCCTGCTTTATTCTAGCTGTACTGGCAGCTGACTGAATAGTGCTCACACACATTGAGGGTGAGTCTGTGTCTCCCAGTCCACTGACTTAAATGTTAATCCCCTTTGCCAACACCCTCACAAACACACCCAGAAACAATACTTTGCATCCTTCAATCCAAGCAAGTTGATACTCCGTATTAACCATCACACAGGTCTAAAGCCTATGCCTAACGGGGTGGATGCCTGCAGCTGGCCTCTCTCGGATTTAATCCAGGCCACAGTGCTTTGTACTAGCCCATTTACTTCTAAAGTGAGTGAACAGATATGAATGTCCAAGGTCAATATGCATTAATACTCCAATGCAGTTGATTTATTCATGACTGCATGAATCCAGGAGGCTGACATGAAATCAGAATTTCTTCATGCCTCTCAGAAAAGTTGGAGGGTGCCGTAGGGGAATGAATCCTCTCCCTCAGTAGAAAACAAAGAGGGGGTGGTCAGGTTTCTCCTTTTCAAAGTCCTTCCATTAGAAAACAAAAATGGACGGAGTCTTGCTCTGTCGCCCAGGCTGTGGTGCAGTGGCGCAATCTCGGCTCACTGCAAGCTCCGCCTCCCGGGTTCACACCATTCTCCTGCCTCAGCCTCCTGAGTAGCTGGGACTACAGGCACCCACCACCATGCCTGGCTAATTTTTTGTATTTTCAATAAAGACAGGGTTTCACCGTGTTAGCCAGGATGGTCTCGATCTCCTGACCTCGTGATCTGCCTGCCTCGGCCTCCCAAAGTGCTGGGATTACAGGCGTGAGCCACCCTGCGAAAAGAGGAAGTCAAATTGTCACTGTTTACAGATGACATGATTGTATATCTAGAAAACCCCATTGTCTCAGCCCAAAATCTCCTTAAGCTGATAGGCAACTTCAGCAAAGTCTCAGGATATAAAATCAATGTGCAAAAATCACAAGCATTCTTATACACCAATAACAGACAAACAGAGAGCCAAATCATGAGTGAACTCCCATTCACAATTGCTTCAAAGAGAATAAAATACCTAGGAATCCAACTTACAAGGGATGTGAAGGACCTCTTCAAGGAGAACTACAAACCACTGCTCAAGGAAACAAAAGAGGATACAAAGAAATGGAAGAACATTCCATGCTCATGGGTAGGAAGAATCAATACTGTGAAAATGGCCATACTGCCCAAGGTAATGTATAGATTCAATGCCATCCCCATCAAGCTACCAATGACTTACTTCACAGAATTGGAAAAAACGGCTTTAAAGTTCGTATGGAACCAAAAAAGAGCCTGTATTGCCAAGTCAATCCTAAGCCAAAAGAACAAAGCTGGAGGCATCACGCTACCTGACTTCAAACTATACTACAAGGCTACAGTAACCAAAACAGCATGGTACTGGTATCAAAACAGAGATATAGATCAATGGAACAGAACAGAGCCCTCAGAAATAATGCCACATATCTAAAACCATCTGATCTTTGACAAACCTGACAAAAACAACAAATGGGGACACAATTCCCTATTTAATAAATGGTGCTGGGAAAACTGGCTAGCCATATGTAGAAAGCTGAAACTGGATCCCTTCCTTACACCTTATACAAAAATTAATTCATGATGGATTAAAGACTTAAACGTTAGACCTAAAACCATAGAAACCCTAGAAGAAAACCTAGGCATTACCATTCAGGACATAGGCATGGGCAAGGACTTCATGTCTAAAACACCAAAAGCAATGGCAACAAAAGCCAAAATTGACAGATGGGATCTAATTGAACTAAAGAGCTTCTGCACAGCAAAAGAAACTACCATCAGAGTGAACAGATAACCTACAGAATGGGAGAAAATTTTTGCAATCTACTCATCTGACAAAGGGCTAATATCCAGAATCTACAATGAACTCAAACAAATTTACAAGAAAAAAACAAACAACCCCATCAAAAAGTGGGAAAAGGATATGAACAGACACTTCTCAAAAGAAGACATTTATGCAGCCAAAAGACACATGAAAAAATGCCCATCATCACTGGCCATCAGAGAAATGCAAATCAAAACCACAATGAGATACCATCTCACACCAGTTAGAATGGCGATCGTTAAAAAGTCAGGAAACAACAGGTGCTGGAGAGGATATGGAGAAATGGGAACACTTTTACACTGTTGGTGGGACTGTAAACTAGTTCAACCATTGTGGAAGTCAGTGTGGCAATTCCTCAGAGATCTAGAACTAGAAATACCATTTGACCTAGCCATCCCATTACTGGGTATATACCCAGAGGATTATAAATCATGCTGCTATAAAGACACACGCACACGTATGTTTATTGCAGCACTATTCACAATAGCAAAGACTTGGATCCAACCAAAATGCCCAACAATGATAGAATAGATTAAGAAAATGTGGCACATATACACCATGGAATACTATGCATCCATAAAAAAGGATGAGTTCATGTCCTTTGTAGGGACATGGATGAAGCTGGAAACCATCATTCTCAGCAAACTATCGCAAGGACAAAAAACCAAACACCGCATGTTCTCACTCATAGGTGGGAATTGAACAATGAGAACACATGGACACAGGAAGGGGAACATCACATATTGGGGCCTGTTGTGGGGTGGGAGAAGCGAGGAGGGATAGCATTAGGAGATATACCTAATGTTAAATGACGAGTTAATGGGTGCAGCACACCAACATGGCACATGTATACATATGTAACAGACCTGCACTTTGTGCACATGTACCCTAAAACTTAAAGTATAATAAAAAAGAAAAAGAAAACAAAACAAAAATGGAGGTGGTCAGGTTTATCTTTTTGAAAGAATTGATGGAATTCTTATGCTGATTATTCAATATTATTGACAATTATATGGCCTTGTGTGAGGCCAGAAGAGTTGCATCTCCAACAGGGAAAATGCAACTGTATCTCTTTCTCTGTGCAACAATTTTACATCAGTTAGTTTGCAGTAAATTTTACTAAGGAACCTATATCATGTATCTCTGTGTTTATATTACTGCCACCCTTATGACACTTGTCTTAGCTGTTCTGTATAATACAGAAGCATTATTATGGGAATATAAATAGTATTTTTAAACAGAAACTCTATAATTTATACAAACAAACAGGTGCTGTCATTTTTTGAACTCCTCTTCAACAATTTTTTATTGAAAGAAAATCTTCAGCTAAATTAAATTTAACAGAGTTTAATTGAGCAAAGAATGATTCACAAATCTGTCAGCCTCCTGAGCCAAAGTAGGCTCAGACCCTCTAGCACAGCCATGTGGTGGAAGATGATTTATTCACAGAAGAAGAAAAGTGATGTACAGAAAATGAAAGTGAGGTACAGAAACAGAGCGGTTATAGCTCAGCATTTGTCTTATCTGAACACCGTTTGAACAGTTGGCCACATCTGATTGGCCAAAACTTGGTGACTGGCAAAAGAGTAGACTTCAGTCTGTTTAAAATTCCATTTAGATTGTAGTTCACTATGTACAGAGAAACCTTTAGGCTGAACTTAAAATATGTAAGGAGATAGCTTTAGGCTAAACTTGATTTAAAAATTCCCCCTTTTTCTTCATCCTCACACTTTTGAGAGATTGACCAAACTCTAGTCATCAGTGTTACTCTCACCATCATAAATGTACTTATTTGGTCTTGAAAACCACTGGGGAACAGTAGAACAGTGAGTTTTGTAAGGTAGGAACTGGGATTTCAGGTTATTTTTTTAAGGGTTAGAGTATAGGTTAACTCCTTATGTTGGAATATCCTGTTTACAGGAGAAAAAACAAAACCTGGTTTCTTCTAAGATCTATGTTTTCTTAAAGTCTTAGTTTAATTATGTCACATTTAGCACAAGTGAATCTATTTTGGTTTGGTCTGGTCTGTTGGGCCCTAGTGCATAAGCTTAGTCCAAAACAATGACCTCCCATACTTTTGTTTAAAATTTCCCCCTTTTGGCCAGGTTCTCACTTAGGTAAGAGTGTGACAAAAACTTAGGTCCTTCGTGCCACTCTAAGTTACCATCATTTTTTTTTATCTGAACATATTATTCATAGGTTATAGTGTCCTCATGGTCGCACATTTCTTTCAGCTCTTGTCATTTTAGCTGAAGAGAGACCATTTGACATTCTGTATGCATTCAACATTTAAAACTTTTGAGAGAATACAGCCCATCAGGGAGACTACCACTATGACTATCAGGAGGATAATACTCCAAACTCTAAACTCTAAGGGTGCTCCTTACCTAGCACCCTCATAAACCAAACCAACTAAAATAAAAAAGATGAAAGAATGAGCTAAATAGTCTACTCGCTTTAACTGAGAAGTCTCTTCATTAATCCCTGAAAACGGAATCTCTATAATACGTGATGTGATGTGCTTCTCCATGGGAAACAAATGCCAGAAGCTACACTGATACTTCTCTGTTTAGGTAGTGAATAATGTAGAACAATTCTATTATCTAGCATAACTTTCACAAGAGAATTTAAAGTCCGTTGTGTAACCATAGCCTTTACAGTACAGTCGGCTATAGAGCCTATCATGAGGAACAAATTACTAATCATGGCCTCTTTTATTCCAAACCATGGAAAAAGGGACCTAACAATGATGCCCTTCTAGAAGAGCAAACACTTCCAGGCAATGTTCCCTTTAACCCATGATGTAATTTAAGAGGAGTGAAACTGGTTTCTGACTGGTTATGGAAGCAATACATGTACCATTAAAATTTCTCAGCTACACTGGGGCTTCATGCCTTCATCTTTCATCTACCAAGGTATAAGGTTATCCTTGTATAAGGCTGGCTGCAAAATCCTTCATAAATAAAAGTATACCCCAAGAGGGAACACAACGGACCCTCTTTTCACCTCTATTGTTTATAGAGGCATAAGCAAGGGGGAAAAAAATCACAGATAAGAGTCTCAGCTGGGCACAGTGGCTCATGCCTATAATCCCAGCACTTTGGGAGGCCGAGGTAGGCGGATCACTTGAGGTTGGGAGTGCGAGACCAGCCTGACTAACATGGAGAAACCCCGTCTCTACTAAAAATACAAAAGTAGCCAGGTGTGGTGGCACATGCCTGTAATCCCAGCTACTCGGGAGGCTGAGGCAGGAGAATTGCTTGAACACGGGAGGCGGAGGTTGTGGTGAGCTGAGATAGCACCATTGCACTCCAGCCTCGGCAACAAAATCGAAACTACATCTCAAAAAACAAAAAAAAAGTCTCATGACAGTAGAGAAGTCTTGATCCATGATCCTGGGAAAAAGCTGTTCACATCAAGGATGGCGTTTTCTTCTAGGGAGTACCTCCCTTGATTAGCTTTACCTTAAGGTTTCCAACGGGTGTACAATTACAAGAATGAGGACCCTTCTCAATTCTGAGATATGATCCCAAAGTTCAAGGTCCCAAAGTTTTGCTGCAGTGTGGATGGCAAAAGCAGACTTTCTCTGATGTTCTCAAAAGATCCAGTCTTCAGGTTCTAGATGTGAAGGGGATGATTATCCTCAGTAAACCATGAAAAGCTTTCTTTGCCTGGTGAAAATACACTGTGGCATAAGAAGCTGCTGTAAAAAAAAAAAAAATCAACCCCTTTGCATGGGAAACCTTTTCTACAACAGAAAACATGCATTTGAGACAGCAAGGTGGATGAGGGTCCTTGGGAAAACTCCAACTAGCCCATACACTGGGGTAGGACCTTGGGAAATTTGCAGCATTTGCAATGGGGAGGAGCCTGGCCCCTCCTCTTCCTGTGTGAAACCTGGGATTCAAGCTGCCAGCGGGAAGGACTAAGCAGGGACTGTGGCCTAAAGGAGTCCCTGTTTCCCTTTTTCCTTCCTTTTCACCCAGTAAATCCCTGTCTTACTCACCATTCAAATTGTCTGCGAGCCTCAATTTTCATGGCTGTGGGACAGAGAACCCCATTTTTAAGTGAACTAAGGAAAAGTCCTGCAGTACTTTTGGCACACAATGTAGGAACTCAAGAAGTGGTGAGTGAAATGGGGACTCAAAACCTCTCACTGTTGCTTCTAAGCCTTTTCATCCTCAGATTTCTGAGGGTGGGGAAAACCATGCCCCCACCTTCCCATCGCTCCTGTGCCTTGTCATGGCTTTTTCTTTTCTTTTTCGGGAGGGACCAGCGAGCAGCAGCTACCCTCCACCCCCCACTCCCTGCTGGGCCTGGGACACATGGTCCAAGGGTCCTGCATAGCTGGCTGGCTGGTTCCTAGCCACGCACCACTGCCACAGCCTTCCCCTTTCTTGGCCAAGGGGTTTAACTCAATCAGGCAGTAATTAAGCTTCAGCTTTTCTTTCCGGTGGAGGAAACCGTAGAATAAGAGGTTTCTCCCCAGGCATTTTTAAACTGTTTCTTTCTTTTCCCTCTCTACCCCATCAGCAGTTAACTTTTGAGGGTTTTTTCCTCTTTTAGAAGATGTTTTACTAGGCCAGGCCCCCCCACCTATCACTGTATTCTCTGCAAAATTTTGGTTGTGAAATCAAGCCTCCATCTTGCTTTACATCCAGGCGCCATGGCCATTAACCACTTGGCAAGGCTTTGTGTAGCACTCCTGCCTGAGGGGATGAGCCCTCTGTGGTTCCATATCTGCATGTTTTCCTAGCCCTGTCCCTTAAAGGGCCCTACCCAGCGACTGGGTTTTCTTCTGCCTGTGTGTGTGTACTGTGTGTGATATCTGTTAAAGGAGCTCTAATTAATTTGGCCTAAAGAAAGACAAGCGCAGGCCAGGTGCGGTGGCTCATGCCACCACTTTGTCAGCACTTTGGGAGGCCGAGGTGGGCAGATCACCAGGTCAGGAGATCAAGACCATCCTGGCCAACATGGTGAAACCCCATCTTTACTAAAAGTACAAAAATTAGCTGGGCGTAGTGGCGCATGCCTGTAGTCCCAGCTACTCGGGAAGATGAGGCAGGAGAATCGCTTGAACCTGGGAGGCAGAAATTGCAGTGAGCTGAGATCACGCCCCTGCACGAAAGAGAAAGAAAGGGAGGGAGGGAGGGAGGAAAGGGGGAGACGGGGAGACGGGGAGATGGGGAGAGGGGGGAGGGGGAGAGGGGGAGAGGGGGAGGGGGGGAGGGAGGAAGGGGAGAAAAACAAGCGCTTGGATCAAGTATTTTGTTTTTAAGGGAAGCTAAAAGCTGTGGTACCTTTCAGTTCAGATGACTTTAATTTTTGAGAAATAAAAACAGCCTTAAAGATTTTTGGTAAAATGCAGGTCAGATGCAAGGTTTGCTAAGAGTTCTGAGGTTACAAGGTGCTTTTTGGGTTTTGAGAAGTACTTGACTTGCCGGCTTCACAATTGGTAAGGCCTGGGACATATGGAACTTAACCACGCCCTTAATTATGCTGGAGTCAAACCTTGGCTGCACTTAGCACACAGTTAAAGCAACTTAGCAAGTTTTACCTTAAAGTTAAAAATTGCTAGGAGTTATCATTTGGACATGTAATTGAAACTACTGAAAATAGATTTACATGCAAGGTGTGTAAGAACAATAAAATGTGTGGTTTTTTCTTTTTTCTTTTTTCTTTAGTAGAAGGATATAATGAGTCATGGAAATGTAAATTTTTGCCTGGGGTTAAAGGATTGTATTAAATTAGATAAGAAAAACCTGAAGGTTCAAAGAAGTGGTGGAAGAATTGTGGAAATTAATCTTGCGGAAGAGGTTCTCTCTGTGAACTTATTGACTAAATTCAAAAAAGGGTATTATATGGTTTTTCTGTAAATTGAGCATTGAAATAAAAGCATAACAAGGTTTTCCTAAGGCACTAATCTGCCCTTTGGCAACATTTTTAAAGGGTTACAAAGGGTTTCTGCTTGTTTAAAATTTCAGAGTCATCATTTTGGCAAAAAAAATAACTTATGTTAATCTGGAATTCCATTTCATAATACCAAGTGTTTTAAACTTAACATATTTAACAGCCTTCCCAAATCAAACTTAAGTTTCAAAATTGTCTTTCCTGACACCTGGCTTTTCATATACTTCAGAAGGCCTATGAATTGTCCAGAAAAGAGGTAAACAGGATTATTTAACATGTTTAGGTACATGGGATTGCCAAAATGATGTTCAATCTTCTTTAGGTTATATCTTTGGTGAATAATGTTAATATATGTTCCAAAATGGTATGGGATTTCTAAAATTCTAATGTCTGATCTATGCTATCAATCATAATAAAGGCTGTTAGGTTAAGTTATAGTAAATCACAAAGATAACCAATTTGTCAATTGTGTCTCTAACTGTAACTACCCTGGACATTTTGTTATTCACAGACAACTGTTGTCTTGAAAGGAGCCGGGCACATTCCTCAGCCCCGGGCTTAAAACAAACAAGCCCAGTACAAACACATCCCATCCTCCCATCTCACCACATATCGCCATATATCTCTCAAACTTCCTGAGCCCAGTACAAACACATCCCATCTTCCCATCTCACCACATATTGCCATATATATCTCAAACTTCCTGAGCCCAGTACAAACACATCCCATCTTCCCATCTCACCACATATCGCCATATATCTCTCAAACTTCCTGAGCCCAGTACAAACACCACCAGGAAAGTCTCCGATAAAGGGATAGCCGTTCAAAGTTTTACTGAAAAAGCGGGAACCAAAAGAATTCCTTTGTTCCCCTGTAACTCTCAGGCTATAAAAAGCAAACACTCGCATTGTTCAGGGCCCTCTTGTATGCTGTGGAATGGAGGGACCAGGTTCGAACTTGTAGTAAAGATCCTTGCCGCTTGGCTTTGACTCTGGACTCTGGTGGTCTTCTTTGGGGAACTAACGGTCTGGGCATAACAGTCTTGCTTTAATCCTTTTCAAAGATGGTTTATAATAAGCCATAGGATTCTGACAGCTGCTCTCAAATACAATTTCTGATTTTATCTGAGACAATCAAGTTTCTGATAAATTTGGAGACTATAACATTGGAATAAAGGAAAATGTACAGGACTCATGAAGAGCTGAAATGCTCACAAATAGCAAGCAAAACAAGAGTTAACCAAATGGACTAAACTCAGAAACTGAAGCAATCCTTTTAGCCTTTGCGTGGAATATTGGTGATCCTTGTTTTGTTTTTCACAGTCAACTTGTTTTGAACTATTTATGGCCTTTAATAATTGAGTGAGGTATACTCCTATGACCAAGATTTGGAGCATGTTTGTTTCTCTCTGCTTGGTTCCTCTAGAATTTGGAAACTATGTATTCTTAACTTATGGCAATGTAGTCCTTTCCATCACTGCAGTAAGGATACTTTTTTATTTTTTTGCAACAAGACACAATTTTAAAAAGTGGTAGTTTTACCAAGGCTTTGACGGGAATGGTATGCTTCCCTTTAAAGAGTCAATCTCGACTTGCAGAGCCAATAAAAGCCCAGTGGGGAAACTGGCCTCATAACCCTCATCTACACAGTCCCTGTATAGGGTTCCTGACCGGTGGTCAATAAGGAATGTCACTTTCTAACAGGTCTAGGAGTTTCAAGTTTATCTTGGGACCTTAAGAGGAGAGAATCACCCAACTTGCAGGTATTTGAAGATACAAACTTATGGCTGGGCTTGGCTTTAAAAGGTCTTATGTGAGATTCCTTGGGGAACACAGTTTCGTGAAAGCCAATCCAAAAGGCTTATGTAGAAATAATTATTCTCGCTGCACTTTATGCAAATAATCAGGCCAAGTATAAGACTACAGTATTCTGTAAACCACTCGGTCCTATAATAATTTGTTTTTTAAACAAACACGAGGACTGGAGAGACAGAAATCATGTTTCAAAACTTATCATACATTTGTCATTCAATTATAATCCCATTAGTTGTTTTTAAGTTTTCGCCTACATTTTTAGACTAACCCTGCTTGGTCCTGTGAAACAACCAACAATCTCTGGCTGCAGCTCAGAAAGAACAAAAGGGATGGGTAATGTAGAAATCCGGGTCAATACTCTAGTTCTAGGCAATTAGCCTGCAAATCCTGCCAGGTGATACGAATAAATAGGATGCCCATCACTTGGAGGTTTCCTTTTTGGGAAAGTAAGACGAAGGGAGCTAACCAAATACAAGCACCTGTGCCCAAATCTTAGCATAACTATAGCCACCAATTATCTGGGCGTGTCACAAGACATCCTTTTCTCTCTCCATTGTTGGAAGAGGACTCAGTTCCACAGTTTCACCTTAGCATTCGACTTAACAGTAAGGAGTCCACGCAACCCCCACCACCAGACACATTTTTGTCCCAGACTCAGTTCCAAGCTTCGAGTCAAAGCCCTAGAAAAGAAAACTGGATCGGAGGGATCCAGAGGCAAATGACAAAAGTGGTTAAAAGGCACAGCAAAGGTGAGCGTGGCTGATTCTTGCCGATTAAGCCAACCCCAAGCTTCCTGTATCATGGATAAAGGCCAGGTTAATATCCATGGCATAAATGAGGTCTAGGGCACTCCAAGCTACATACAGTAGGGGGTTTAGAGGCATAGATGAGAGCAGATAACTCCTATTCTCTAGGCCCTTTGTGCTTCCTGGGTGCAAGCCACTTTGGCACTGATGGCGGAACCTGCCAAGGTTACTGGGACTCAGAGATGCAAGGATGGAAGAGGTAAAGGGGACACTCTTCCCTCTCTCCCTCACGTACCGTGGGTATCTGCTAGGAAGAGAAGGGAACCAGGGATGCCTGCTCCCCTCTTTCTAGATGGATAGCCATTCATTTTCAGTCTGTACCCCTTTAGAATGCATCATGAACCCCTGGGACTCCTTTGAAAAAAATGCCTTCTTTTTTCCTTTCTTCTCCTCTGTCTTCTCTTCACTGATAGATAATTGTGTCTCTGCACTAAAGGACACTTCCCTCAGATGCATCCTCCAAACTGGAAAGAGTTAATTTCCCAAATCTTAAACTAGTTGGCTTAGGATTGGGCTCAGGAGAAGGGAACCCAGAAGCCCAACATGCCAGGAAAGGGTAAAGTGTTTTTACCAGTCAGGCTTTTGGCTTCCCTCTCCCTGTGCAAACTGGTAAAAAGCCTCAGAATTTTTGAGCTGACCGTACCCCTCCCCTTGTTTCATTTTGATACATGTTTTCTAATAACTCGGTTTGTCTGTTCTTGCCTTCAGACCATCAAACTCCAAACAGTCATACAACCAGAGCATCTGACAATGGCCCCTTCTGCTGGAAATCTTTAGGTTGGCCTCTGAGGGAGCTTTGACTGCCATTTTCCCAAAACAGCACCCCCTGTCAGCAGGAAGCAGTTAAGATGGGTCTTCATGCTTATATTTAATCTAACAGCAGTTAGATGTACTTCTTTAGGGCGGGGGAATGATATAGCCAGGTGGGAGAGGGTCCCCGGAAAAACTCGCGCTGGGGTGGAACCTTGGGGAGTTTGTACCATTTGCAGTGGGGAGGGGCCTGGCCCCGCCTCTTCCTGGGTGGAACCTGGGATTCAAGTTGGCTGGCGGGGGGAAGCACTAAGCAGAAACTGTGGCCTACCAAGAATCCCTTGTTTCCTCCTTTTCTTCCTTTTCACTAAATAAAATCTTGTCTTACCATTCAAATTGTCAGCAAGCATCAATTTTCATGTACTTGGGACAAGGAACCCTATCTTTAGCTGAACCAAGGAAAAGTCTTACAACACACTGAAGATGACAATTTAATGAAATCACTCTGTAAATGTTTAAGTGGCCCATCAGGTAGCAGAATGTACCTGAATCTTTCATTGTCTTCCCAGGAATACTGGTCTGACAAACAAAACTTTGGTCATAAACTATTTTAGCAATTTAGAAGTCACCATACCAATATATATTTAATTTTGATCATCTTATCTTTTCCATGATGAGTCATGGAATGCAGAACTTTTAATAACAAACGGTTTAAGAACTCAGGAAGGACAGGTGGCCATCCTGGTTCTCCTCGAGTCCATGTTTAACACTGGACAAACTTAACATCCTTTCAAATACTAGTTGTTTCTCCAATTTAGGTACATAGCACTGATGGCTGATGGATTATCATAGGTAATTTGACTTAGACCGTGGAGTTCACTCAAATCATACATTTAAACAATACCAGTATTGGCTGATTTAGCATATCTGGCAACATAAACTTCTTGGTATTTAATTGATTTTTGTTCTACTTGGGTTAGCAGTTTTATAAACCAGTCAGTCTTTTCATTGAAGTTCCAGAAATTCTTAACCGTCCAAAAGAAATGATTCTAAAGTTATAAGAAACCTGAATTCAAGAGTGGTTTTCAGAATCCTTTGCATCCTTTCATGAACCTTCTTAAAGATACCATATTCTAGGATTTTGTGTGCTTGTGAAGTTTTAAGAAACAGCATCAGAATTAAGCAATTAACTCTGGAAATGACTTTAAATAGTCATAACGACACAAGTGACAAGGAAATTTGGTTATTTCTGTGGTCCATAATAATATAATAACCATAATTATGATAAGTAGCATATACTCAGACATGTTCAAATTTTAGAAATCTCACATAAATTTGGAACGTATACTAAACATTCATTAAAATTTAACCTGAAGAAGGTTAAACATTATTTCTTATTTTGACAATGTTTTCCATGTAACATAACATGTCAAATAATCCTGTTACTTCGCTTTTGGATGCTTCAGGGGGCCCTCTGTAGCATCTCAAAGTTAGAGGTCAAAAAAAATACTTAACTTTGAAGCTGAAATTTGATTTTATGCCTAATAATTTAAAGGTTTAAAAAGTGACCAAAGTGGAATCACAGATCACAGTTAAACAACAGTCATTAATATAACCAAAGTGATAATTAAAAGATATTTAAAAGTAAATATTTATCATACCTGTACTCTTTGATAAAGGAGACTTAGTTTTCTAAGCAATCAAAATACTTAAGACAGCATGAGACAAAAGCTGTCTCCTCTTGTTTTCTCTTTCCTTTTTTTCAGTTTACTCAAAAAGTGAATGAAAATATTTTACTGTCTTATTAATACTACCCAAAATTTCTTTCAAAAGAGAAAACATAATTTACTTCCGTATTAGTGTACTATTAATACAAAAACTAAATTTAATAAAACCTCATAAAAATTTATCAGATTTGTCATCTTTTAACTGTAAGATTTCTATAAACGTTTTATATTTTTCCTCAACTTTCTATATTTATCTTGTTTTATCTATTTTTTACTCCTTCAATTTGAAGACTTTAAGTAACTTTAAACCAGACAAAATTTTTAACACACATTTTTATGCTTTTATAACTTTCCTTATCAAATGCATATTTTGCTTTGGTTATACACTATATACAGAATTGTTTCTCTCATATGTAGTTGTTTTTAATGCCTAATAACTGGAAATTTCTAGTAAAAACCCTAGAAAGAAATTTTGAACTGTTTTATGTTAGGATTTGCAAATTTGAAACCATTTTATAATTTTTGAGAAAAATAGTTTTTCAAATTATTGTTTATTGACAGATCTAAATGTATTTACCTTGTCTATACCATGTAAAAATAAGATGTCAAGGTATATAGACTTAAACTCAAGTTTAGTAATTAATATTTCAGTATCTTAACTTACAAATGACTCAGACATTTTATGATTTTTAGAAATGCTTGTTCCCCAGTGCCATAAAGAAATAGCACTTGGGCATAAATTTAATTTCCTCAAAAAGGCCATTTTTACTTTCTGCAGAAAGGGTACATTCACCAGCAGTCTTGCCACGAGAGTACACCGAACAAAGGAGGCAGGGTCATTTATAACCTGACACGTCTACCCTACTGCTGTGTCCGGTTTCCGTTGGCTGGAACGGGACCTCACATTCTGTATTTGTCCAGATTGGCTAGCAACTTAGAACTTTTAAAAAGAGGCAAAGGCAGAGGACACCAAAGGAAGGAGGAAGTAACTTGTGGAATGCTGAGAAAGGTAAAAACACCTTCACATAAGGAAGAGGCACAGGCTATGACCTAATGCTTGCTTGGACCAGTATGAGCATGCCAGAGCAAATATTTAGGCTAAATTGTGGGAGCTAAGAACACAAAGTACATTGATTTCTTTATTACCGCTAGCAGATATTGAAGAATGTTAGCACAGGTCTTTGAATAAATTTTGTTTCTAAGAGAAAGTTACTATTTATTCCTAATTAGATGGGGAGGAAAGTCTTTGAAGAGGAAGCTCTACTTTTTACATGATTATTACTTAATTTAACATAACATGACTCAAAGATTTTAAATGACTGAAATGAATTTTGAAACTATGACACATGTCACCTCTCTAATGTCTTCCCCCAGTCATTCCAGGTCCCAATTAACCACCTGGCAACCAGGAGGATCTGAAGGCCAAGGCCTGACTGAGACCATCAGGACAGAAGACAGAGCTGTGAAGACTGTACCTGGAGGATCCAGCCCCTCCCAAAATAGCCAGGAGGCAAAACATGGAAAGAAGAGGAATAAAGGGTCATATTGGGCTTGGTTCTGGCTTGCAGTTGCTGGTCTAGGCACTAGGAACTTGTCTCCTGACTTTGTCATGGTCACCTATCTAGACCCCTGAATCCAGAGACTCTAAACAAAAGACATAAGCTCACAGTGAAATCAAGCAAGTATCCAATTATATTTAATTGATAATTTTAAAGCCATTTCTATTTGACCAACAATTTAGAAACTAGCTTTATTTACCAAATATCACATCTACATAACACACACAGACATACGAACACACAGAAGCAGACCTCATAGCTCTCATAAGGGATTTTCATTTATCTGCTTTTAAATAGTTTGTCTTTTCCCCATTCGGTCTATCAGTCTTCCAATTACCAGTTTCATTACTCTAAGCAGTCGTTAACTAGGCAGTTTCGATTTCTAAAAGGACAACTCCTAGGTGGAACCAAAAAAAAATATTTCATGAGCACAGAGCTAAGACTTTAGGCCTAAATATTGTATCATCATTTGCTCTAACCAAGGGAAAAAAACGACACTCTCACGAAAGTTCCATCAAGAAAAAATGGCCAGAAAAGCACCTTAAACAAAGGTATGACTTAAGTAAATTTAAAAGAATGGTAAGAATTTCTAATGTAATAACCAGATATCCATAAAAATTGAGATTTCCTTTATAGAAGTAAATTTCTTTTACAAAAGTGTTTCAGTATGGCCAATTAAATTCCAGAAAGGTGTAGCGTAGTTCCATGGGGTGTTCTTTTTAACACAGCTACTGTTTTTAGCTAAAATCACTGAGTTCAGGGTAATGGGTGGAGTCCATTAAAGAATGGGACCAACAAAGCATTGTATGCCTGAACTTAGCATGGATAGATTTGAAAAGGAGCAAGCCTATTGTACCTGAGGGCCTACCTTTTATAAACACCATATCTAGGATAGCTTTCTTTCCACCTGTAGGGCGGGATTCCACCTTTGGCTTTTCTACTAAGCCAAAAGGTTAGCAGATTTAATTTTCATTTTATCAATTAGTCGCTTATGCTTTTTATTTGCCTTTCATAAAGTCTTTAAATAAAAATAATGAAATCTTTTTACAAGCTTCTGCATATCAATAGGCATCCGTAGATGAGACTAATTTGGGAGCCCTCAATCAAATGCACTTCAGTGCAGTGTTCACCTAAAACATTCCGCTGTAACTTATCTCTAGTAATATTTTCTGTTTCTGTAAAATGTTGCTGCTTCCAGAGCCCAATACTTATGCATGTATAAGACAGAAGGAACTTAATTCTTCAAAAATTAAATATCCCATTTTTACCTCACATATTGGCTTTCCTCTCAGGTTCCCTTGATCAACCTAGCCAATGATTTTTTTGTGTGCACAAGAAAAAATAAAACAAAGGGGTAGAACACAAAACTACTTGCAAATTTCCAAAAGCTAAATTTTACACCCCTTGCAATATTGCCATTTACTACTGGTTTCTTTCTGACACAGTCAGAAGTAAGACACCTGTAACTGGATCCAAGTCAGTATCCCAGACCCAGTCCACTTTTTGTCATGAATTCCAAACCCAGTTTGGATCAAAAATTTGCACAAAGAAAATTGGAGACCGAATACACAAATTCACGGAGCTTTGGAATCCGAGAGAAAACTTACCATCATCCCCAGCTGCTCCGAGAGAGCAATGAACACAATGAACCCAATGGGTACCTTGCTTGGTCACTCAGCACTCCTGGGAGTTGTTAGAAGCTGTACTTCAGATCCCACTTCTGATACCATCTGTTAAAAGAAAAAGTTCAGCTGAATTAAATTTAGCAGAGTTTAATTGAGCAATGAATGATTCATGAATTGGGCAACCTCCTGAGCCAAAGTAGGTTCAGAGACTCCAGTGAAGCTGCATGGTGGAAGAGGATTTATGGACAGAAAAAAAAAGTGACTTACAGAAAATGGAGGTGAGGTACAGAAACAGCCAGATTAATTTTAGCTTGGTGATTTTTTTATTTGAACATGGTTTGAACAGTTGGCCACATTTGATTGGCCAAAACTCAGTGATTGGCACAAGAGTAGACTTTAGGCTGTTTACAATGTCATTTAAGTTATAGTTCACAACATACAGAGAAAACTTTAGGCTGAGCTTACGTATGGAGGTAGCTTTAAGCTAAACTTGATTTAACAGTTTTCTAAAATCACATTTCCTCTAAATAATACCTCTACATTGCTTTAATTTTCTTATTTTCTACAGTGTCCTGATGATACTTCCATTGCCACTTAATAACTGGATGAGCTTGGGTAAGTTACCTAATCTTTTGTGCACCTCTTTTATCATCTACAAAATTAAAATAATGGCACATATTTGAGTGTGAAGCATGTACCCAGAGTTTTAGAGAAAGGATATTTAAACATTTATAGAAAAGGGTCTACTAACAAATCTTTCCAAAGGAATCTGAAAAATATTTTTAGAAGATTAATTAGGTGGCTCTTTTATCAATCCAAGCCAGAGGTCATGAGGGCCTGAACTAAAGTAATGGCTGTGGGGATGAAGAGGAAGGGACAGATCTGAGACAGAATGTACAAATGTCATGCTGTGGTTGGGAACTAGGGGTAGAAGAATCTGTGATGCCTGCCAAATTTCTTGTCAAAGGCCACTGGTTGGATGGTCACATAATTAGCTAATATAGAGAACACTGAGAGAGGAAATGATAAGTACGATTTTTTCGACATCTAAATATCAGAACCTAAGTTAAGTGCTTTATGGGGAATATTTTATTTAATGCATACAACTGTCTTAGGAAGTCAGTAACATAATTATTCTTGTTTTCAGATATAGAAACTGAGGCTTAAATGAGTTAAATAACTTGCCCATATAAGAAATCAAATGAGTCATATAGTCAAACACAAAATTACATCTGCTCAATTCCAGAGCAAATGCTCTTAACTATTACTAGTCCAGAATGTGCTGGTTCAACCAATGATGTATATTGCTAATGTTTGTTTTTAAATGCATCCAAGTGTCTCATTATAAAGCTAGCACGTCCTTATTTTTCTAGTGATATAGCCTCTAAATCTTTATTAAATGAATGTTCTAAAATGGTGATTGCAAAATATACAAGACATTGAATCCTATTTTGTTTACTAAATGTGTATGAATAAATGTATCTGAATTTCACAGACATGTCCTCAGATATATAAAAGGTAAGTTTTTGCATGAGTGAAGACTCTATTGGCACTCAATAGTGATCAAATTATCCAAGCTGACTCAAGATAAACTAAGTCACTTCCAGTTCACAACTCAGTTTCTTTTGCATAGTCAATTTGGTAGTTTTCCCCTCCCTCTTCTTGTGTCATTATTCCTAAGAAGATGGAGATGTTTATGTTTTTAAAATCAGGATTCAAGCATCTTGTCCACAATAATCAGTAGTCTACTCTGGCTTCCTCTGAGATGTACCTCATATGCTTTTGCTGATTTCATTGTGTTTTGCTCTCTATTGCTGATGGTTGTAGTCCTGCCATGATCTCCTGTCGCTGGGCCACTGGGATCCTGGGAACTTGAGTGATTTCTGTTAAGTATATGAGGCAAGCTCAAATACATTGGCCTAACCCCTGCACTCAGCCATGGCTGCTCTACAACTCTGGTCCATTCTAGGACTTCTGTTGGCACCTCCCCTTGCTCCAGGTACTCTAGCCTATGCTGGAAAACTGCTGTTACCCTCTGCCTCTGCATTCCCAATCTAATGGATTACGTGAGTTCAGCTTTAAATTTGCAGCTTGTCATTCTTGTGGGAAAATTAAGAAGAGATGGTTAGTGAGCAACTGGAAATATGTGTCTGGAACTCAGAGGAGATTTCTGGGTTTGAGGTAGATTTTACAGAAGCATCAGCATATATACATGGTGGTTTCTGATATGGGTGCTGATGACATCATTCAGGAATCATGCATGAACTTATAAAAATAGAGGCAAGAATCATTGGTTATGGTTATAATTAAAGGGTATGTAGAGGAAGCAGAGCCCACAAGTATATTGACATAGATACATATCTGCGTGGGCTAGCTGGCAAATATACTTAGATATTTCAAGGAGTCCAAATAACTGGATCTAAAATACTAGAGAATTTTAACAGGAACTAATGTAAAGATTTGCACATCCATTCAAAAAGTCAGTCGTACATAGGTACAAGATGAGGAAGGTCAGGGTTAATATGTACAACTTGGTTTTTAAAAAGACCCGGCAAGATTAAGGCTGGTTGACTACAACATCAGTGCCTAGAGTAAGAAACAATCCATCTGATCAAAACTGATTTTTCCAAATAGCTTTCTTACTTCCCTGCTTTATCTAATAAGGCCATTTATCTTCAAATTAGCATTTGGCTTTTTTCTAGCTGTTAAGACGCAAAGTGTGTATCACCCCATCTGCTATTTTTGAGAGCCTCTGCTTTAGAATTCCTGCAATGGTTGCTTCACAATAACCCTATCTTCCAGTGTCTAATAGTCTCCTCATGTCATAGTAAAATATAATTGCTAATATACCTTATATCATTTTCTCTCTTAGCCATTTTAGCCAAATTTACATCCTCAGAAGTTAGGACACCCACTTATGATTGAGAACATATATTTGTCTTTCTGCATTTGGTTTCTCTTAAGATAATGACCTCCAGTATCATCTATGTTGCTGCAAAAGATATTATTTCATTTTTAATGGCTGAATAGTATTCCATCGTGTATATATGCCTATTATGCAATCTATGCACGTAATGAAATTGCACTTGTGTCCCATATATTTATATAAATAAATGAATAAAATAAAGCTGTAATAAAGCCAAATATAAGCATGCTTTCTTAAAGGTGCACATAAGCTGTTTTCTTTCAGTGAATGGAAGTATTTGACAGAGAAACACCTTTGGAAGCAAACGTTGAGAATATGTTGTTACAACATAAAACAAGTTAGGATAATTCAGTTTTGAATCAATTACACTCAAACACCTCTGCTTCAGTAACTTAGATCTAATAGTTGTCAAGCTGGGATCAATGTCTCAGACTGGCACATTTCTCTAACCTGCTGTTGTGTTCAGTCTGTGCTGGCTTGATGATATTTGACCCTTTCAGTCAACATGTTTCTGGATGCTTGAAAAAAAGTATTAATGAGTTCAATAAAGACTAAAGCCAGCAGAACTTAGTCTTTGGACATAGATAATTAAGCCTTTGTAAACCCAATATTGGTTAGTTTATTTTTGCTACTATAACAAGATACCATAGACTAGGTGGCTTATGAACAACAGACATTTATTTCTTACAGTTCTGGAGGCTGGGAAGTCCAAGATCAAGGTACCAGCATATGTTATGTCTGGTGAGGACCTGATTTCTCTGTGTGTGTGGTTTTCTTTTTTTTTTTTTTTTTTTTAGATGGAGTCTCACTCTGTTGCCCAAGCTGGAATGCAGTGGCACAATCTCAGCTCGCTACAACCTCTGCCTCCCAGGTTCAAGAGATTCTCCTGCCTCAGCCTCCTGAGTAGCTGGGACTGCAGGTGTGTGCCACCACACCTGGCTAGTTTTTGTGTTTTTAGTAGAGACAGGGTTTCACCATGTTGGCCAGGCTGGTCTCAAACTCCTGACCTCAGGTAATCCACCTGCCTCGGCCTCCCAAAGTGCTGGGATTACAAGCGTGAGCCACTGTGCCCGGCCCTGATTTCTGTTTTATAGAAATCTGTCTTCTACCTGTGTCCCCACATGGCAGAAGGGGCAGGGGAGCTTCCTGATATCCTTTATTAAGGGCAGTAATACCATTCATACCCTCACCACCTAATAATCTCCCAAAAGGCCTCAGCTCCTAATACCATCACTTTGAGGATTAGGTTTCAACTTACGAATTTTGGGCAGAACACAAACATTCAGTCTATAGCGCATTTCAAACCTTGTTTCATAATTATTGTATTTAATTTACTTTACTTTTAAAATTTTTCCAAGTAATGTCATCTTTCTTTTTGTCCTCAATCTTCCATTACTGAACTGATAATGCCAATCTAGACTTTTCGTATTTATTTATGTATGATAATTCTTGAACATCTTTGATCTTACATCTTTTGTCTATTCTTTCAGAGAGTTATATTAAATTACAGATATATTTGTTTCATTTTTATAAATTTACTATTACTACTATAATTTATATCAATATAGCAGTGATCCCTGGCACTCACCTGAGCAAGGGCATAAGCTCTTAATTATTAGCTTGATCCTGTGTTTGCTGTAGGTCCTTGAACACATATGTATGCTTGTGTAATATGGAGCATTTTTTCTCATCAGGAAAAACTTTATTGTAAGTGCTGTTTTGTATAGATGCCATTATCTTCTTTAATTGTTTCATTCAACCATATAATTTGAAAATATATCCACGTTATTGTGTGTTTACCTAGTTCATTGTTTCTCTCACTGCTACATAACATTACACAGCATGTATCCATCACATTTTACTTTTCCTTGTACAAAAATGATGAATTAGCACTGTGTTTCTGCTCCTTTTTATAACAAAACTTATTGAAACAGATATTTACACTTGTTGTCTTCACTTCCTCACCTCTTATTCTCTCTTGAACACACAATAATTGGACTCTTGTCCCTAAAACTGCATTTTGCCACTGCGTTGAAAACGTGTTTGTCAAGGTCTCCAGTGAATTCTGAGTTGCCAAATCCAATTGTCATTTTTCAGTTGTCATTTTAGTTGACCTTTCAGCTGCAAAATTCGGCCTACCACTTCGACCTCATACCCTACCACTTTCTACTTTATTCACTAGAATCCAACTACATGTGTTATACTGTTTTTCTGCAAACACAATGCCTGACTTAATACTATTTTCTTTGCTTTTACTGGTTACTCTGTCTGAGACCCTCTTATCTTCAGATAGGTATACACATAGCTCATTTCTTCCATTAATTAACAGCTCCTCAGGGTAGCCTGTCACTATCATTCTCTATTTCCTTACCCTACTTTATGTTAACTCATAACACTTTTATTATCATATGAAATTTCATTATATCATTATTTATTTATTTTATTTTCTGTCTCTCCTCATTAAAATGTAAGTTCCTTGAGTGCAGAGATATTTTTGCAATTTATTTCACCACTATATTGCTATTGCCTCACACCATGCTTGGTGAATAGTAAGTACTAGGTAAATTTTAGTTGAGTCAATAACTGAATAATGACACATGAAATGCTCTCGTAGTTTATGTAAGAAATACATCTTTACTCAGTCTTTCATTTGCTATTTTAATAGCGTGGGTAAAAATGAGGCAAACCAGATAATAGAATTGTGAGTGTTATCATGGCCAATCATTTCTGCCTGAGGGTGTGTCATATCATGGATCAGACTGCTCTCCTATTCACACTACCAGTTGCTCTGGCATGGTCGAAACCCTCTTTGTCTACCACTGCCCTGTACTCCATGTAGGAAGCATAGAACTCTATACACAATATTAACAGAAAAGTGTCACGGGAAGAGGGCCAAAACCAGTGTGTATAACATATGAATGTTATTTAACATTCTTTAAGCTAGAAAATAAAAGGTCAGAAGAAAAATTATTTAACTGGTTTATATATTTTGATTCTTGAAACTGCTACCTCATTGCTTATTTTGAAGGGACCAGAATTAGGTCTAGTCCGAAGCAAAGAGTCATCCTTGAATTTGGTAAGTGCCTAAAAGAGCTATAAACTTGTAAAGGACTACAAAACTTGTATTACATAATAGATGTAATGAAAATTTTATAGAAATAAAAAATTGCTCTTTCACCTATGAAAACCCCAAATATAAAAACCTCAATTTATAAACAATGTACTTGCCTCAAAAATAATAAGCTTATTGTATAATTCAAACTATAAACCAAACGAAGTTAGTTGTTTCTTAAATGTTTAATTGTACCCTCTAACAGATAATATTTCTTTCCCTCTAAGGAAATACCAATAATCAGTACGTTATGAAATTTTAGAGGACAAGATTACCAGATTGGCCTCTATTCTAGAAAGCCTACTAAACCATATCTAGAAAGCACAAACTAGTAATTATGTCACTTATTATTGCCATTTTCACTCTAAAATTAAGCTGTCTTGTTTTTTCAGCTCTTGTTACACTAAAGACCATTCGTTCTTGAAACAGATGGGCCCTTGCTAATTAAGAAAACTGCTCCAGTTCATTAAAGAAATAGCAAACAACCAGATGAAGTGTCAGTTCTTAGGGACACTCAATGTGCAAAGCTTGATCACATTACTCACTTGTTCCATCTTCCTCTGAAACATTGACTCAACCTAAGCATTTAACGTAGATTACTTTTAATTATAGTAATTGCAAAAACCACAGCATACTAAAAAAGATTATGTGTGTGTTTTATTATTTTGGGGGTAAATAGCTCATAAAAAGATGATAATTATAAAATTATCGTCATACTTGAAAGAGACATTAGGGATCTTTTAGTTTAATATCTTTCACTCAGTTGTTCAATACTTAACCAGCTTCTTCTAGGATTTGCTAAAATTTGTGCTAAATGCTTATGATGCAGATATTAATAGGGTTATCTTTGCCCTCAAGGATTTCATAATCTACTTGAAGATACAGAAAAATATAAGGTAATCACAATAAATTCTATTACTTTGCTATTAAAATATGTAAGAAATTTTGCGATTGCAGAGAGAAAGAAATATCTAGTGTGGGTGGGGTGGTAAGATAAGGGGTTTGGGGAAGAGAAAATATTTGAATTATGTTCTGAGACATGCAAATGTTCCCTTGGGCTAGGAGTAGGGGTAAGCATGTGGAATGAGAAAGATTTCCAGGAAGATGGATCAGCATATAAAAAGGTACAAAACCATAGACAGGTCTGACACATTTGACTAGATCAGACAGAAGGAATAGGCAGGACTGAGATCATAAAGATCCTGTTTGGCCATTGTTTGTAACTTTAGAATTGATCCTAAAATAGGTCTCAGATAGGGAGGTTACATGGTCAAATATATATTGTAGAAATGCCACCCTGGTAGCAGTGTAGAGAAAATATTTAGCAGGTATAAAACTATAGGTAGAGAAACAGTGAAAAATTTTAAAAATATTCTAAATGATAAAGAAGATCTGAAGTAAAGTTACTGTAATGCTGGGGAGAAAACATCACAATGGGACTGTTCTTGGAGTATTTGAAGAATAGCAATGAAGCCAACATATTTGAAGTCCTGGAAGAGTAGTTCCAGGGGATTAAGAGACCAAGGTGTATAATGCCTTGTATAGCCACGGTCAGATTTGAACTTTATTGTGTATGTGATGGAAAGACATTGGAGGGTTTTGAGCACAGGAGTATCTCATCTCACTACTATAAAAAAAACTTCTCTGGGCGCTATATTGACAACAGTATACAAGAGGACAAGAGGGAAAGCAGAGGGATCAGATCGAAGGCTATTGAAATAATCCAGGGAAGAGATGATGGTGACTCAATTGAGGGTAGTAGCAGTGCAAGTGTCAATAAGTAGCTAGATTTTGGATACATTTTTGAACTACAGTACCCCTCTCCAGTCATAGTTTTAGTTTCCCATGGTTGCATGTTCCAAAAACATTAAATGAAATACTCCAGAAATAAGCCATTCATAAGTTTTAAATTGCAAGCCATTCTGAATAGTGTGATGAAATCTCATGCCATCCACTCCATCCTGCCCGGACTTGAATAATCTCTTTGTCTAGCATATCCATGCAGTAGGCACTACTCTCCTGTTAGTCACTTAGTAGCTGTCTGGGTGATCAAGACTTTAAATTAACTGTCATGGTATTGCAGTTCTTATGTTCAAGGAATGCTTATTTTACTTTTATTACAGCACATTGTTATAATTTATTATTTATTGCTGTTAATTTCTTACTGTACTTACTTTACAAATGAAACTTCATCATAGGTATGTATATGTACATATATATAGGAAAAAACATAGTATATCTAGGGTTTGGTACTATGATTGGTTTCAAGCATCCCCTGGGGGTCATGGAATCCATCCCTCATGGATAAAAGGGGATCACTGTGGAGCTAATAGGATTGCTGACAGATTGAATGCATTTTGTGAGTAATAAAATAATAGACAATCTTGCCCCCAATTATTTTGTCCTGAGGAACCAGAAGGATGAAATTGACCATTACCGAGTGAAAAGGACTTGTGGAAGGGTCAGGTTTCAGAATGAGGAATCAATAGTTTAATTTATAAAATATTAAGTAAGTTCAATATTATTGTTAGACATACAATAGATGGCAAGTATGTACGTGGACATTGGAGTCTAAAGTTTATAAGAAAAGTATTGGCTGGTGATATAAATTTGAGTCATTGGTATATAAATACAGACACATGCCATGAACATTGCACTGGTTGCAAGTTGAGAAGAAGAAGATAATCCAGCAAGTAAGATTGAGACATAACAGCCAGCAGAATAAAATGACAACTAAGAAAGTGTGATATCCCAGAAGTGAAGTGAAGAAAGACAATGCTATATATGCTCTATAGGTATACACACACTCGCACATACACATATTTATATAAATGTACAAATATCTATTTATAACTTAATGTGCATATACACACGCACACACACATAGATAGGTATGTATATAAATGCATTAAAAATGCCTGGATGGTCCAGGAAGAGGGAGTGGTCCATGAAGAAGGAGTGACCAATTTTGCCAAAAGCTACTCTGTGGTTTATTAAGATCAGGACTGACAAAGTACCATTGAATTTTGCAACATGGAATTTATAGGTGGCCTTGACAACAGCAGGATCAGTGGATTAGAAGGGATGAAAGCCTAATAGAAGTGGATTCAAGAACATAGGAAGAATGTAAGTGAAGGCACTCACTACAGGAAATTACTTTGAGAATTTTGCTGAAAACAAGGCTAATTCCTCCCCAGGGGGAAAAAAGATGTTACATGTAATGGTGTCATTGACCAGTGAGAACCAACAAAATAGATGTAAATACAACAATATAAATATGTTTTTAAAGGTAATAGGACACAGAATGATATATTTAGCATAATACCATTTATTTAGATATAAAACTAAAGCTCACAAAATAATGTCTCCTCCTTCCCATGATCTCTATGTCCAGTGTCATCCTCAAATATAACCATTGTCATTGATGTCCATCCAGAAATAAACACACACACACACGTACACACACACATACACACAGACATGCATACAACACACTATTTTTGGTATAATAACTGACTCTTTTAGTTCTGCCATTCCCTAAGATTGTCTTTAACTGGATGGTCAAGGTAGAATTGCTTATGTCCATGTTCTACTTCATGAATAGATGGGAAAATACTCTAGGGAAGGTCATTTTCTGTAATTTAAGAGAGTCTGGAATTCAAGTACCTGACTTCTACTCCCATTTCAAAAACCCAAAATTAGACACATGGCCACTCCTAGCTGAAACTTAACTGTCTGAGAGTTAGGGTGAGACAGCTATAAGAGCTTAAGGAAAGACGTGATAAAATATAATCATCAAAAAACAGAAAAGTAAATTGATGGGAAACAATATAATTGCAGATAGCATTTGTCTTAGTCTGTTAGTGTTGCTATAAACAAATACCTGAGAATGGGTAATTTTAAAATAAAAGACGTTTATTTGGCTCACAGTTTTGCAGGCTGTACAAGGAGCATGGTGTGAGCATCTTCTTGGCTTCTGGTGAAGACCTCAGGCTACTTCCATTTGTGATACAAGGCGAAAGGGAGGCAGCATGTGCAGAGATTACATTGTAAGAGAGGAAGCAATGGAGAGAGAGTGGGGAGGTCCAGGATGTTTTTTACAACCAGCTTTCACAGGAACTGAGTAAGGACTCACCCCTTCCAGGAAAAAAAATTAATCTATTCCTGAGGGATCCCCCTTCATGACCCAAACACCACCCATTACACCCTCATCTCCAACACTGGGATCAAATTTCAACATGAAGTTTGGGGGAACAAACATTCAAACTACAGTGTTCCACCCCTGGCCTCCCAAATCTCATGTTCTTCTCACATGCAAAATACAATAATTCCATCAGTCTGCAAAACTGTTAAAAATCTGAAATCCAAAGGCTCTTCCAAGATTCAAGGTTAGATCCTTCCAGCTATGAGCCTATAAAATCAAAACCAAGTTTTCTTTAACTTCCGAGATATAGTTGTTTTATAGGCATTTGGTGAATATTTCCATTCCAAAAGGGAGAAATTGGCCAAAAGAAAGGAGTAAAAGGCCCCATGAAAGTCCAAAATCCAAGAAGGTAGACATTAAATCTTAAAGCTCCAAAATAATCTCTGACTCCATGTCTTGCATCCTGGGCACGCTGGTGTCAGAGGTTGGCTCCTAAAACCTTGAGAAGTCCTGTGACCATAGCTTTGCTGGTTGCAAATCACATGGCTGTTCTCACAGGTTGAAGTTTAATTCCTGTGGCTTTTCCAGGCTAAGGTTGCACACTGCTTGTGGTTCTACAATTCTTAGGTTCTTAATGCCACCTCACTCCTGTGACTCCACTAGGTATTGCCCCAGTGATGACTCTCTGTGGCAGCTCTTTCTCCGCCACAGAGAAGAGAAAGGTGCATGCTTCTTCCTGGGCACCCAGGATTTCCCATTCATCCTCTGAAATTTAGGTGGAAGCCACCAAGCCACCACCACTCTTGCATTTTGGGCACCTGCAGACTTAGCACCATGTGAATGTTGCCAAGGGTATGGCTTGCACTCTCAGGTGTAGTGGCCCAAGCTATACCTGGGGCCATTTGAGCCACAGCTGGTGTCAGAGCAGGTGGGATGCAGGAAGCAGCATCTTCAGGTGGTGCAGGGCAGTAGCACCCTTGGCCTATACCCTAAAACCATTCTGTCTTCGTAGGCCTATGGGCTTATTTTGGGAGGGGAAGCCCCAGAGATCTTTGAAATGCCTTCAGGGCCTTTTTCCCATTGTCTTGACTACTAGCACCAGGCTATAGTTAGTCATGTTAATTGCTTTAGCAACCAGTTCTTGGGTTTTTCTCTGAAAATGCTTTCCTTCTCAACCATATAGTCAGGTTTCTATTTTTTTTAATTTTTATGTTGTGTTTTCCTTTTAATTATAAGTTACATATTTACATCATTCATTTGCTGCCATATCTAGTCATAAGTTGTTTTTTTTATCTCTTCAAGATACTGATTTTATTTTCTTTTGCCATATACTCAGAAATGAGATTGCTGAATCACAGGTGGTTCTATTTTTAATTTCTTGAGGAAATTCCATATTGTTTTCTATAGGGCTGTACCAATTTGCATTTCTACAAAACAGCGTACAAGAGCCTCCTTTCCCCAAACTGCTGCCATCACTGATTTTATTTTGTCAGGTCAACTGTAGGCAGGCCTGTCCCCAGGAAGCACAGATGGATGTGGCTCCTCTCAGATGCATGGAAGATTGAGACTTTGATTGGGGAGGGCTAAGTCAGAGAAGACAGAGGAATAGGGTTGCTTCCCAGTCTGCAGCCAGGATGTTGATCAGGGATGCGGACCTGTCTTATCAAAGTGACTTTCTTCTGTCTTGGGATCCACTGGGGGTGCGGCAACCATTTATCTGAATCAAAGTAGCCACACCATTTCTTTGCTTCTTAGAAGCTTCTTCCATCTAATGCCCTAGGTTATCACTCTAAAGTTTGGCCTTCCACAAAACCCTAGGACATGAACATAATTGCCCCTGAGGTTTTTGCTACAGTGTAACAAGGGTGACTTTTGCTCCAGTTCCCAGTACGTTCCTCATTTCCATCTCAGATCTCATCACCATGGACTTTACTGTCTGTATTTCTATTAGCATTTTGGTCACAATTACTTAACCAATTGTATTAGTCCATTTTTACACTGCTATAAAGATACTACACAAGACAAGGTAATTTAAAAGAAAAGAGGTTTCATTGGCTCACAGTTCCACATGACTGGGGAGGCCTCAAAAACTTACAATCACAGCAGAAGGGGAAGAGGCACATCTTACATGGCAGCAGGTGAGGGAGAATGAGCAAGGGCGGGGAAAACTGCCTTATAAAACCATCAGATCTTGTGAGAACTCACTATCATGAGAACAGCATGGAGGAATATGTCCCCATAATCCAATCACCTCCTGCCTGGTCCCTTCCTTGTCACATAAAGGATTACAATTCAACATGAGATTTGGATGGGACACAGCAAAACAGTATCACCAATCGCTGAAGTTCTAATCTTTCCCCCATCTTTTGTTTTGTTTTGCTTTCTTCTGAAACTTCCAAACTCTTCCAACTTCTGTCCATTACCCAGTTCCAAAGCCCCTTTCCCTTTTTCAGATGTCTTTATGGAAACATTGAACTCCTTGGTACCATTTTTTTTGGTCTTAGACTGTTGTGTTGCTATAAAGGAATATCAGATGCTTAGTTATTTATAAGAAAGAGGTTTATTTGGCTCATGGTTTTATAGGCTTTACACAAAGCATAGCACCAGCATCTTCTCAACTTCTAGTGAGGGCCTCACGCTGGTTTCACTGATGGCAGAAGGTAAAGGTAAGCTGGCATGTGCAGAGGTAACATGGCAAGAGAAGAAGCAAGAGGGAGAAAGAGAGAAACAGAGAGAGAGGAGGTACACAGGTTCTTTTTAACAACCAGCTCTCATGAGAACAAATGCAGTGAGGACTAACTCACTCCTCCTCAGGGAAGACGTTAATCCATTCGTGGGAATCTACTCCATGACTTAAACAACTCTCATTAGGCCCCACTCAAACATTCAGGATCAAATTGTAACATGAGGTTTAGGGGTACAAACATCCAAACTATAATAGCATTGAAGGCTCACTTGAGATTTGTGATTGAGAATTTCAAGTGAGCCTAGTTAACAGAGTTGTTCTGTCTCCAATCATGTTCAGCTTCACCAGGATATTTCCACACGGGAAATATCCTGGGCATCGTATTCAACCAGGGTGGGTTTGCCAAAGAAGGATAAAAAACTGAGAGAGAAGCAAAGGAATTGTAAATTTACGCAAGGGAGTGATTATAATGGTTGACCACTTCATAGACAAACAGGTTCACAGAAGGTCAAGAATTCACCAAATATCATAAACCTGGAAACATGTGGAGCCACCAGTTGAACCTACATCAACCTGATAACAACTTCTGGCCTTGTTACATTGTAACACATGGGATTATTGCTTTAAGACAGAACTGAACAACACAGTTTGATGGATCGAATAAATCCTATGTATCAGAGAAGTAGATGTACAATCATACATAATGGTAGCCAACTATGTGACTTCACAATTAAGATAAAATGATATTTAAATAGAAAAATATGTGAATGATATAGAATAAATAAAAAAGAGCTCCCTAATGGATCTATACAGGCAAGGCTCATGGCCTTAAAAAGTTCTTTGTTATCATCAAGTGACTAAAGTCCAAGCTTAATTTTGTTAATGAACAAACTGAGGTCTAGAAAATCTAAGGCAGGGCCAGAACTAAAACAGAGGTCTCCTGGTATCTCAGCTATCATTCTTTCTATTGCACCATGCAATATTAGAGGGCTTTGGTATAGTCCTGCCTAATACCAAGAAGACTGGACATATTGCCTTCATTCTGTTGTTTTAAGATACAATCTCTGATTCTGCAATACCGCCACAGGCTTATAAACACTGATACCTAATAACTTTATTTTTTAGCCTCTCCATGGCTCTGTGTCCTTTATCCTAAAGACTTATGGAGGTTAAGAATTCAAGGTATTAATTCAACTATTTCAAGAAAAACTGAGAGCAAAAATAAATAAGGGATGATAATAGAAAAAGCAGCAAATTTTTCACAATCTCCTAAGCAATTTTCAACTGAAGACGATGAGCTTAAGAACTGTTACTGGTAGATAGTGCTTATTGAATTTTTTCTTACATTGCTGAATAATTTCACGTTACTTAGTCGGTGCCATTATGCATTTCTATCACAATAGGGAGAAAAACATTAAACTAATGAATGTTGTGCCTCGTTTGTCAAGATCTGAGTCATTAGCATGAAACATCTTTTATTGTGAATGCAATTTGGGAGATTCGATCATATTTTTCCTATTTGAAAATACCCGCGTGGCTAGTACTGAGCCATTTTATTAATACATTGAATATTAAAAATAATTTGACATATGGAAAAGCTATTTGAGACTACATAACTAGAAAGGAAAACAATAAGATGCTGCATATTTTATTGGTACAATCTACAGTTTATCTTTTTGTGAAAACAGCAAAGCTGTTATACGAACGACTACTTATGGGATGTCATATTGTTTTAAATATTTTGCAGAAATCGATTTCCATTTTCCTAGACACTGTTGTCAAGATACTGCTCTTGCAAGTATCAGGTGGGTGTCCTTCAGTGTAAACATCTCAGCACATGAAGGAATCAGTGGATACACTGTTTAAGACAATGAACAAACTGGCTAATCCATATCTGGAGTGTCCAGCTATTGAGGCCAGAAAAAAGTTCAGGCAGTGAAAAAAATAAACCACTTGAAGGAAAAAAGAGGCATATGTCACACCTCCATTTTTCAACCCCTGTTTATGAAACTAGGAACCCTTGTCTCCATCAGAAGACTGAAAAAGAAATTAAGCCTAGGAAAATGGAAATGGGCAGATGTTTTGGCAGGGTTCATGGGACAGTATTTTCTGTCACATGTCAGATATGAGCTTTTGAATATTAGCATTCATACCTGAATATTGAAATATTATTTGCAGATCTGGAAGAGAATGGGGTTGAGATCTGCCTGGACACATACGCATCATAGTTGTGTTGCCTGACTACAACGACTGGTTATTGAGCTATAAGTGACACAATATACCTTTGCAGGGGGGTACAGGAATCTCTTATGTTAAAGATAATCTCCCATGATGCATGTGGCAGACAAGACCTAAGGTGGCCTCTAGTAATTCCCACCTCCTGGTATTTTTGACTTTCCGTAACTCCCTCTCTCTGAGAGTGGGCATAATCTGTGATTTGCTTCTAACAAAAAGATTTTGGCAAAGGCAATGGAATGTCACCCCCATGATTAGGTCACATTATATGGCAAAGATGTATGTTACATTATCTAAGACTCTTTATATAAGTCTCCATCTAAGCAGACTGGATTACAGACTCTGGGAGCTTGACGAAGCAAGTAGCCATGTTGAAGATACCCACGTAGGAAGGAACTGCAGTTGCCCTCTAGGATCTGTGGGCAGCCTGTAGCTGACAGATAATAAAAAGCTGTAGCCCTAAATAATACAGCTGTAAAGAAATGAATTCTGCAGACACCTGACTGAGATTGGAAGTAAATTCTTTCCCAGTCAACCTTCCAGAAGAGATCTCAGTCCCAGCCAACATGTTGATTGCAGCTTTGTGAGATGCCAAACCAGAGAACCCAGCTAAGCCATGTCCAGACTCCTGATGCATGGAAATTTTAAGACAAGAAATGTGTGCATTGTTTAAGACATAGAGTGTGTGCTAACTTGTTATGCAGCAATAGAAAACTAATACAATGCATTATATATGTTCCCGAAATACCTCACAGTTTGTGGATTCGTGTATGGAGTATAAAAGGGTTTATGGGGAAAATAGGATTGGAACAGACAACTTAAAAATCATGCAACTTCATTAAGAGAACACAAAGAAAAACAACAATGATAAAATCCTGGAAAATTTTTAAAATATATAATAAATTACTAACAAGGAATATAAAAGTAAATATATATCTTAGCCTTACCCAAAAGGATTAAAGGTAGTTTGATGGAGGGCAGTGTGAGGAACAGTCAAGATGGTTGAGACACGTAAGCAAAGGTAAAATGCACAATGATCCAGTAGAAGTGAGTAATAAGTACTTCCCAAGCGAGGCAGGTCATCTAAGCCATTATAAAGAACAAGCTGGAGAATGGACATCACGTACAGTATGTTAGTTGGCTAAAGAAACTGTAACAAAGTATGATAGACTATAAGGCTTAAATAACAGAAGTTCATTGTTTCATGTTCCTAGAAGCTACGGATCTAATATGAAGATGTTAGCAAAGTTGATTTCTTCTGAGGCTCTGAGGCAAAAATATCTTCCATGGCTCTTGGATAAGAAATGGCCATCTTCTCTTTCTTTCTTCACATCATCACTCTATGCATGTGTCTGTGTCCAAATATTCCCTTTTTATCAAGACAACAGTCATATTGTTAGGTCCCACCCTGATGACCTCAGTTTAACTTGATTATTTATGTAAAGACCATATCTCCAAATAAGGTCACATTCTGAGCCACTAGGGGGTTAAGACTCAAACACATTTTCTCTTGAGAGGACACAGTTCACACCACTACATGCAGTAATAGACTCCTCTGTGGCTTGCTGGATTTACTTGTGTCAATTTACTTATATTTGGCTGCTGTTACTTGGTGGTGGAAAAGTTTAATTTATAATAGGGAAAAATAGAGTATAAACCAACTCAACTTTCCCATTATGTTGACATTATTATAAATCCCCACTATGGGAATCCTCCCTGTAACAGAACAGTCTAGAAAACATCTATGCCCCCCTTTTATTCTTTCAGTCCCATATGATGACTGTGTGTGTGTGGGTGTGTGTGTGAGAGAGAAAAACATTTACTGAGTGTTCACCACATTCAATTAAAATACAACATACTCTCACTCATGCAGGAGCTAAACATTGAACACACAAAGACATGAACATGGGAACCATGGGCATTGAGGACTACCCGAAGCCGGAGGGAGGATGAGGGTGTGGCATTAAAAACACATGGCTGGGTACTATGCTCACTACCTGGGTGATGGGATCCATACCTCAAACTTCAGCATCATACCATATTCCCAGGTAACAAATCTGCACACGTATGCCCTGTGTCTAAAGTAAAATTTGGATTAGAAAAATATTTCTTCCTATCAATGAGCAGGCATTATACATTTTTATTTTAGTAATTCCAGGACACCTCATACTTTTGGTTGCTTTTGTGAATTTTTACATTATTATAGCCTTATGTAACTGGCTGTGGCAGTGTTATAGAAACTTTTTGGTATCTTGATGTTGTGTGTGCAGGTTGCTAAAGAAATATTACTTTTCGCTGGATGTGGTGACTCACGCTTGTAGTCCCAACACTTTGGGAGGCTGAGGCAGGAGGATCACTGAAAGCTGGGAGTCTGAGGCCAGCCTGGGAAATACAGTGAGATTCAGTCTTTACAAAATATTATATTTATATATATATATATGTATATGTACATGTATATGTGTATATATATAATATATATTATATACTATGTAAGTATATATTTATATTGATATATATTATATAATATAAATTTATAATATATTTATATTTATATTATATAAATTTATAATATATTTATATTTATGTATTATATTATATTATATATACATTATATATAATATAGTCTATATACACATATTATGTATAAAATATATATTTATATTATATATTATATAAATTTATATTTATATATATTATAATATATATTTACATATTATATATTATATATTACATATACACATATATTATATATTATATATACACATATATTATATATTATATATACACATATATATTATATATACACATGTATATTATATATATTATATATATACGCATATATAATATATATATATAATTTTTTGTAGAGACAGAATCTCACTGTATTCCAGGCTGGCCTCAAACTCCTGGCCTTCAGTGATATATATAAAATTATATAATATATACACTTATTATATATAATGTATACTTATATATAATTATATAATATATACATTTATTATATATAATGTATACTTATATATAATTATATAATATATACATTTATTATATATAATGTATACTTATATATAATTATATAATATATACATTTATTTTAGATAATGTATACTTATATATAATATATGTATTATATGTAATTATATCTAATTTATATATAAATTATATAATATATTATATAATTATAATATATAATTTTATAATATATAAATTATATATAATATACAATTAGGTACATTCATATATAATTATATATAATATATATGTATACATTATGTAATTATATATATATTATATATATAGCCAGGCATGGTGGTACACACCTGTATTCATAGCTAGTTTGGAGGCTGAAGCAAAAGATTGCTTGAGCCCAGGAGGTCGTGGTTGCTGTGAGTGAGCTGTGATGACACCACTGCACTCCAGCCTGGGTGACAAAGTGAGACCCTGTATCAAAAAAAAAAGAAGAAAAGAAAGAAATCTTACTTCTAAAATTTGATTTTCAGCTTTTTAAAATTTTCTACGTAGATAATCATATCATATACAGTTAATGTCTGTATTATCTATCTAAGCAACAGACACCTTATGGCTTCTTATCTGAGATTTTAGGAACCGTTCGAAGTGTTGAATTTGTAGCCAACTTCTTGGGTTTCCTTTCAGCTATGGAAACTTATGGCATAATATTAGGTTTAAGTTATCTCACCCAATTGTATTTCAGTTTTATCATGCTAGCATGTAGGTTCATACTGGCTGCACCTTGAAAAATTGTGGTGAAAATTAAATTAAATATGAGAATTAAATTAAATCAATTACATGGAAAGTACTTACAATTTTTCTAGTTTTTATGACTCTCTTTCTGGCACAACGGATACTTTTCCTTCTTTTTCTTGAAATAAACTATATATTAAATAAGTCTTTATTAAATTATATTCAGCATTTCTGTGTATTTGAAGCAAGATGAAGCTTAGCAGCACTAGCCCACTCCTCCAGATTTCAGGAAGTAATCAGTGTTTCTAAAATTGTTATCTAATTATGACCTGTTCCAAGTCACCTGAGATCCATCTTAAAATGGCAAATTCCCAGACACTCTAGACCAGTCATACTGAAATATAATTTTGTAGCATGACTCCTGGAATCTGCATTTTAAACACATTGTACCTGTGCACATTCAAGTATAATAGCCACCTTTTTGGGATTTTCAACTTAGTGCCTCAGGACAGAAAAGATAACCAAATCCCTATTAAAGGGAAGAATGCCATTATATAAATTCTTTTACTTGATTTTTCACATAAATAATTTCTGTCTCAGAAAGGCAAGGAAAAAGTCTTCAAAATGCTAGAATTATTTTGCTTTTTCCCTGAATCTCAGAGCATTGTTGACTTTTTGATTCTGCTTGTTTTAATAATGAATTCCTAAGTGTTTGGGTGCTTGTTGTAGGCATTCCTTAGCAGATCTGAAATAATCAAGAAGACCTCAAGCATAGCAGAGAGTCATTAAAAGCCTGGTATGGAGACTGGGCGCGGTGGCACACGCCTGTAACCCCAGCACTTTGGGAGGCTGAGGTGGGTGGATCACTTGAGGTCAGGAGTTCAAGACCATCCTGATCAACATGGTGAAACTCCATCTCTACTAAAAATACAAAAATTAGCTGGGCGTGGTGGCAGGTGCATATAATCCCAGCTAGTCGGGAAGCTGAGGCAGGAGAATCACTTGAGCCCATGAGGTGGAGGTTACAGTGAGCCACGATCACGCCACTGCACTCCACCCTGGGCAACAGAGTGAGACTCCATCTCTAAAAAACAAAAACAAAACAAAAACTGGCTTGGTTTAGGTGGAGAGAACAAGTTAGGAATTTTCCATTTCAAGCCTACTGGAGGCTGTAGTGATCCTACATTTCATCTGTATGGAAAACCTTCTTACAACAATTAAATAGAGCATATTTTAATTTAGTTTCCAATAAGTTTAGATTGTGTAATTCAAGGTTACTTTTTTTTTTTTCAGGAGACATTCTCGCACATCATGGTTTAGTATCTAATCCAGTGAGTTCAATGGTTGCTAAAGGACAATTCAATGCAGATTTGAACCATCAAAGTTTTACATTCAATGGACAAAGAGGGGAGGCTAAGAGATGCAATCAAGTAGCTGGGTAATGTCCCTTGGAATATAAGAAGATGATCACAAGGTTGACTGTAGAGGCATAGTACTAATGATTTTTTTTTCCTCCTGCCAAATTGAAGAAAAGAATTTGGTATGCTTAAGCATTCAGCTAGTTAATTTTGAACTCTGGGAAAAAGAGTCAGCATTCTGTTTCTGATTGAGGAGCTGAGGTCTTATAAGGGAGATTCTTACTGTGCAGGCAAAAGCTGAGAACAGTGATGTGATTAAGTAAAGAAGGCCAAGACACTTGGGGTGGAGCAAGATGGTTTAATAGAAGGCTCCATTGATCATCCCCACCCCGCCAAGGACACCAATTTAACAACTATCTACACACACAAAAAGCACCTTCATAAGAACCCAAAATCAGGTAAGCACTCACAGTACCTGATTTTATATAGGCATTGAAAAGGTAGAAAAAACAGTTCTGAATACCCAATGCCACCACTCCTCCATCCCCAGGCAAATGGGGAATGGTGCAGAGGGTTTTGGTGTACTGGATGAGGAAAAGCCCAGTAATTATGAGGCATTGAACTTAATACTGTCTTCTTATAGTGTAAAGGAAAACTCGACCAAACTCAGTTGATGCTTGACCACAGAGGGAGCATTGAAACCAGCCCTAGACAGAGGGGAACTTGAGTTCCTGCAAGCCTCTCCAAAATGGTCTAAGGTACTCTGGGGTTCTAAATAAACACAAAAGGCAGTGTAGGCCCAAAAGACTAAAAATCCTAGGTGAGTCCTAGTGCTGAACTGGGCTGCTAGACAGTGGACTGGGGGTCGGGGGGCACAGGTACTATTGGGACAACAACTAGGGTGGCTAAGGGAGTGAGGGCATCAGCCCTCCCTTAAACCCAGGCTGCACAGCTCATGGCTACAAAAGAGATCCTTCCACTTGAGGAGATGAGCGGGAAGAGTGGGGAGGATTTTGTCTTGTATCTTGGATATCAGCTCAGACAGAACAGGATCGGACACTGGTCAGAGTCATGAGGTTCCCTTTCCAAGCTTTAGCTCCCAGATGACATTTCTAGACACTTGTCACTAGCTAGTATATCCTACAAGAATGGTTAAAGGAAGTTATGTAAACAGAAAGAAGTACAAAATTGAATCTTTGCACATAAGGAAAAAATAAAGAATACAATAAGCAGAAATATGGATAAATAGACTTTTCTTTTTCTTCTGAAGTGTTCTGTACCTACATATGTCTACTATTTTGGATAATGCAGTTCTTGATAATGGACCTGAAATATGAGATTTCTATAGTGGGAAGAAGGTCACTGAGAAAAAGAGCATGCTAATGCCATTGGATTGGAAGTCTTGATGACAAAATAACTGAGAATGTGAGGGCACATGGGGCTAAGGGTATGTATAAGTAAGAGGCGATAATGAGAGAAGTCATGTTTTGCAGGTGGAGCCATCACTCACGATGACAATATTCAGAGTGTAACCATGGGAGTCTTGGCTGCAGCAGAATGAAATAAGACATTTTTGGAAGTAAAGATGGCAAAGATCTGAAGGCATGGAGCTTTGGTTGGGTTACCCATATACATGTTTGAGTCAAGGCAGATGGTGACAGGAATAGGAGAGGCTGGAGATGACATGAGCCTAGGCCCCAAATGAAGGAAGAAATTTAAACAGGGTGCTGGTAGAAGTAATAGCAAGATTTGTAGTTAGACAGTACGGGTTACAAGGGAGCTGGGTAATTTTTAATGGGGAGGGAATTACATGGAATCCAACAATGTCAGAGGATGAGGTGTTTCCTATGTCCATATGACAGCAAATAGAAAAGTGAGAGAAAACTATTAACGATGGCATTAGAAAGGGCAAGTGTCAACCTAAGGCTTTTGTCAAAATTGAATGCACAGTGACATGCCAGATATGGCCATGGCCAGCATCCCTTGAGGCCTTGGGAATACACATGATATAAGGAAGAGACAAAATATTAAATAAAATAGAGTTTAGTTATTCTTTTTTTTTTTTTATACTTTAAGTTTTAGGGTACATGTGCACATTGTGCAGGTTAGTTACATATGTATACATGTGCCATGCTGGTGCGCTGCACCCACTAACTTGTCATCTAGCATTAGGTATATCTCCCAATGCTATCCCTCCCCCCTCCCCCCACCCCACCACAGTCCCCAGAGTGTGATGTTCCCCTTCCTGTGTCCATGTGATCTCATTGTTCAATTCCCACCTATGAGTGAGAATATGCGGTGTTTGGTTTTTTGTTCTTGCGATAGTTTACTGAGAATGATGGTTTCCAATTTCATCCATGTCCCTACAAAGGACATGAACTCATCATTTTTTATGGCTGCATAGTATTCCATGGTGTATATGTGCCACATTTTCTTAATCCAGTCTATCATTGTTGGACATTTGGCTTGGTTCCAAGTCTTTGCTGTTATGAATAATGCCGCAATAAACATACATGTGCATGTGTCTTTATAGCAGCATGATTTATAGTCCTTTGGGTATATACCCAGTAATGGGATGGCTGGATCAAATGGTATTTCTAGTTCTAGATCCCTGAGGAACCGCCACGCTGACTTCCACAATGGTTGAACTAGTTTACAGTCCCACCAACAGTGTAAAAGTGTTCCTATTTCTCCACATCCTCTCCAGCACCTGTTGTTTCCTGACTTTTTAATGATTGCCATTCTAACTGGTGTGAGATGGTATCTCATTGTGGTTTTGATTTGCATTTCTCTGATGGCCAGTGATGATGAGCATTTTTTCATGTGTTTTTTGGCTGCATAAATGTCTTCTTTTGAGAAGTGTCTGTTCATGTCCTTCGCCCACTTTTTGATGGGGTTGTATGACAAACCCACAGCCAATATCATACTGAATGGGCAAAAACTGGAAGCATTCCCTTTGAAAACTGGCACAAGACAGGGATGCCCTCTCTCACCACTCCTATTCAACACAGTGTTGGAAGTTCTGGCCAGGGCAATTAGGCAGGAGAAGGAAATAAAGGGTATTCAATTAGGAAAAGAGGAAGTCAAATTGTCCCTGTTTGCAGACGACATGATTGTATATCTAGAAAACCCCATTGTCTCAGCCCAAAATCTCCTTAAGCTGATAAGCAACTTCAGCAAAGTCTCAGGATACAAAATCAATGTACAAAAATCACAAGCATTCTTATACACCAACAACAGACAAACAGAGAGCAAAATCATGAGTGAATTCCCATTCACAATTGCTTCAAAGAGAATAAAATACCTAGGAATCCAACTTACAAGGGATGTGAAGGACCTCTTCAAGGAGAACTACAAACCACTGCTCAAGGAAATAAAAGAGGATACAAACAAATGGAAGAACATTCCATGCTCATGGGTGGGAAGAATCAGTATCGTCAAAATGGCCATACTGCCCAAGGTAATTTACAGATTCAATGCCATCCCCATAAAGCTACCAATGACTTTCTTCACAGAATTGGAAAAAACTACTTTAAAGTTCATATGGAACCAAAAAAGAGCCCGCATCGCCAAGGCAATCCTAAGCCAAAAGAACAAAGCTGGAGGCATCACGCTACCTGACTTCAAACTATACTACAAGGCTACAGTAACCAAAACAGCATGGTACTGGTACCAAAACAGAGATATAGATCAATGGAACAGAACAGAGCCCTCAGAAATAATGCTGCATATCTACAACTATCTGATCTTTGACAAACCTGAGAAAAACAAGAAATGGGGAAAGGATTCCCTATTTAATAAATGGTGCTGGGAAAACTGGCTAGCCATATGTAGAAAGCTGAAACTGGATCCCTTCCTTACACCTTATACAAAAATCAATTCAAGAAGGATTAAAGACTTAAACGTTAGACCTAAAACCATAAAAACCCTAGAAGAAAACCTAGGCATTACCATTCAGGACATAGGCATGGGCAAGGACTTCATGTCTAAAACACCAAAAGCAATGGCAACAAAAGACAAAATTGACAAATGGGATCTAATTAAACTAAAGAGCTTCTGCACAGCAAAAGAAACTACCATCAGAGTGAACAGGCAACCTACAGAATGGGAGAAAATTTTTGCAACCTACTCATCTGACAAAGGGCTAATATCCAGAATCTACAATGAACTCAAACAAATTTACTAGAGTTTAGTTATTCTAAGGACGAATATTGACTTGGGAACCTGGAAATAGGGGCCATAATGGTTTTTGTTATGGCTGACATTAAGATATTTTTCAGTTGGAATAGAAAAGCCAATAACTAACAAATAATTCAATTTTGCTGCTGAATATCAGTCATGATATTAAGGAAGGCAGTAAAGGGAGCCAGCTGGGGAACCAGGATGAACAACCATCTCTAACTCTCACAGGAAAGAGCTTCCTACAGAAGCAGTGACTCTACCTGGGGACACAAACACACAGCTCCATGCACAAACACAAAATGCAGACTCTTTTATTAAATAGTTTCTATGAAGAAGGACCCAACAGGCAGATGACGTTGCACAGCAAGGACGACTCCTTGCACAAACACAAGTGACAGGGCAAAGTCTAGGGGCCAGCATCCTCCTGAAGAGGGCCTGGACCCAGTAGTGTTCTGGATCCAAGCCAGGGTGGATTCACTGAGGGCTTGTATCTCAGCAACTTGGGGATCAGGTCCAGGGCTCAGTAAAGCATTGCTAGCGGAAATTAAATTCCTACTGATGAGGATTCAGAAAAAAGAAAACAAGTTTAGTAATTTTCCTCTATCATTGCTTCTCTGTTCCCTGAATCCATTCCAGACTCCTGTTTTCAAACATACAAGGCTCACGCTGGTTGTATCCAGACAATTCAAACCCAGAAACAATCATAGAATGGCTCCCACATAAATGCTCCAGGTCGTCCCCATTCTTGCAGAGTATGCCTCTGTAGGTCTCACTAGGTGAGGTAATCTTGAAGGCAGATTTCTCACCAAAAGCTCATAAGCTCATAGCACATAACCCCAATGTCGGTCAGATTCATCTCTTCACTATAGGCTCTCCTCATAGTCACTTCAATTGAGTAGGTACTCCAGAGTCCCACACAATGTGTCTTCTTCCAGAATAGGGCAAAACAGTGATTAGAGGCCCCACAGATAGGGCTATTTTTCTTCTCTGGCAACAAGAGAAGTGGTAGCTGCAAGACCCCAGGAAGCTCTAGATGGACTGCTCACTGAAAAAGAGGTTAAGTAACTTTTCCTGGGTTACAGAGCCCATGAGTGACAATTTAACACCAATAGGCAGTCTGGCCCCAGAGCCCAGGCTCCCAAGTGCTACGCTAAAGGATATGGCTATAAGCCCATTGTGGGGCTAGCAGCTGTGGAGAACATGAACCGCAGAGAAAAAGGGATGTGAGTGGGAAGATTTATGACGTGGACAATGGGGCCAACTTGGTGACTCCCAGACTTTAGCATTCTGTGAACGAGCAAAAAAATCAAAACCTGGGAAACTCACAGTTATTTGGCTAGTTAAGTACATTTATACAGACATCAAGTATCATTTACTCTCCCCAGTATTTCAAAAAAGAAATGGATTTTAAAAGCGAAAAAGGCAAAGGACATCATCTTAAAATGAAAGGCCATATTCTAAATTGAAACACACTGCATTGGCTGAACTTTTTTTTAATTGCCAAAGACTGAGATGCTGCATTAAATGAGTGGAACAAAAACAGTGCCTAGGACAGGCTTGATGACATCATATCAGTGCTCATGACATAGTAGTTGCCTGTCCTTATGTTGGCTCACAAGAGAAGGAAGGAAAGAAACAGCTTTCTCAGGCTGTCTTTCAATGTCATTTGATGATGTGTTTGTGTACCGTCTACAGTCATATCCTTACCAGTGGAGGATGCTGGCCCATAACTTAGGAAACAAGGAACCATCCTATAGGCATAGGGAACAACTGAGATTTTAATCTTTAACTGAGACTATATTTTTTCCCAGAAGATACCAGGTGACAATGATGGCAAATGCCTCCTGGGTATCTGCCTGACTTACCCCCCTTCTTCAGAACAGCTCATCAACAATGGCCCTTGCTAACTGGGCTGTGGGGACTCCCTTATCCAACCAAACTGGGCCACTCCACTTCCCTCTTGTGGAAATTTAGGCAGAGGTTCTCAGACTGAGGTCAGACTGTGATGGGCATTGCAGGAAGAGATCAAGGGAAATATGGGGTCACATGTTTATTTCCTGCTGCAAGGACAACAGTAACAATTCCCACTTTACCAGGTTGTTGTGAGAATCACAGAGAAAATGTTCATAAGGCAAACACTGGAATGCCTGGCCCATGTGTGCACTTGGTGTGTTTTGCTACTTTTATTAATAATGCAGGCAAATTCAACTGCAGAGAAATATTGAGAGTAAAGATGTAAAACTTGAAGGGAAAAGTAGAAGCAAGGAATCTGGGGGCCTCAGAGAGTGAGAACTGGAGCAGACAATTCTTCCCTTAAACTCACTGCAGCAGAAAAAGCCAATCAGCAGAGAGTGGCATAAGCAGGCACAAAGAAATAAGCAATGACAAGAGACCCCCCCCCCCCATCCAAGGCCAGGACATATCTTGGTTCCTTTAAGTTCTTGACTGCAGTCTCCCATGGGGCCCAGTGGACATTCTGCACTTAGCTTCCACAATATAGCCCCATTCCCTTCCAATACATTCTCTCTTTGTTATGAATAATTTTGAATGGGATGCTAATTCTAGCCACACCAATCCCTGGTAGGAACATGCGGAGACCAGGCAGAATTTGAGACCCAAGCAAGGCAGGAGCTACCACGGGGTATGAAGGTGGGCCCCCTATGCATTCTAGCCTAAGCAAGCCTGGAGCGAGAGAGCAGAATGAAGAAAG
The DNA here is from genome assembly GCF_029281585.2 of Gorilla gorilla gorilla. Lineage (NCBI taxonomy): Eukaryota > Metazoa > Chordata > Mammalia > Primates > Hominidae > Gorilla > Gorilla gorilla. The sequence goes on from NC_073247.2 coordinate 157,149,503, forward strand.
AGTCTGCAAGTTCCCTGAGTAAGGACAGGTAAGGATCTACCCAGCAAGACTGTGTTCCCAGATCTGCGGCATCACCTCCTGGTTCAAGGTCCCTCGGGCCAGGTCCTCTGGGCCAGGACCTCTTAGTAAAGATTGTGTCCACATCCTCAATGGTCACTGACCCCTAGAAAGTCTAAGAAAAGCAGGGATGCCCATAGGATGGAATTAAGAGCTTGTCACTCAGTCAAGGGAAAAGATCCAGAGCGAAACAAAGTCTGGATAACTGTGTACCTCCTGGGGGTCTAGCTCTTTACTAGGCTCCTGGTGGGTGGGGAGAGTGGATGCTGCCTTTGAAGGGAATGCAATTGTGTTAGAGTGAAAAGCCTTTCATGGGGGAAGCTACTGAAAAATGGCACAAGACAATCACAAGCCCACATGCCCGGAGAAGAGCAGAGACTGAACACTCTAGGAGGCAGAGAAAGGAGGAAATAATGACAATAATCATAAGACCAGTAGTGGGAACGGCAGCAGCAGCTGCTGCTGTGTTTTACTTGTCCTCACTGTGTGCTTGGCTCCACGCTGAGCACTTTACATACCATATTAAAGTGATTAAATGTTCCCAGCTCTGAAGCCAGACTCTCAAGTTTGCATCCAGCCCTTGAGTCTGACACTTGCCAGGTGTGTGACCTTGCTTTCTCTGAGCTGCAATTTCTGCATCGACAACAGTAACAATTCCCACTTTACCAGGTTGCTGTGAGAATCACAGAGAAAATGTTCACAAGGCAAACACTGGAATGCCTGGCCTATGTGTGCACCTGGTGGGTTTTTGCTACTTTTGTTAATAGTCCCATGGCTGATGAAGTAAATGCATTCATCATTTGCATGTAAGTGAAGCCTCACTCAGTGAGCTGAGGCTCAGGGAGCTCTAGCTAGTCACCCAGTGGTCACCTGTTTAGTGAGCAGATATCTGAACCCTGGTCCTTCTAGTACAGGGTCTGCCTGTGTAGTGTCTCTACTCCTCCATCACCACAGTCAGTATGGGATAAATCCCCATGAAAGGGTCTCACCATCTTGCCATCTGGGACATGTCTCAGCATATAGGTGGCCCTCAGCAACCACACATGTCCTCTCATGCCTCCTTGAGTGACACATACCCCTGCATTTGTCCATGATTGGAATATTCTCCATACCCTCCATATTCCTAATTCTACAAGTCCTCCCTGCAAAGGTGACTTTAGTTGTCATCCTCCAGGCCTCCTCGGCCCACTGTGAGTATTGTGATTAAGACTGGAGGCTCTGATGGTTGAACACACTGGGTTTGAGTTTCTACTCCTCAAGAGCTGTGTGACCATGGGCAGGTAACTTAATCTCTCTGAGCCTCAAGTTCCTTTTTTTTTTTTTTTTTGTAAAGTAGGAGTAATAGTAGAATCTAACTCAGAGGAAGTGAGAGTTAAATGAGGTGATACATAGTAACTGACCCCCAGCATATATCAAGGGCTCAGTGAAGGCCAGCTATTATGGTTGATTTGTTATTTGTTAGTATTTTTCCTATTTTCTCCCTCAGCAGCCTGGAAAAGCTCAACCCAGTCCACATTTCTGCTTTGTAATTGTGCCAAATTCTCAGCATGAAAATGCCAAAACAAGGGCAGGCACAGACAAGGGTTATTTTAACTAGAACTGCCAGGAAAGGCCTCTCCAAAGAGGTGATATTTGGGAAGATCCTGAAAGAATGTGAAAGGGCGGCCAAGAAGAGATCTGGGGACAGTGTCCCAGTCTGAGGGAACTCCACATGCAAAATCTGGGAAAAGCTTGGCAGGTTCAGGTCAATGTGGCTGGAGGCAATGAGCAAAGGAAGAAAGGAAGGAGACAAGGTCACGCATAGTCCTCTGGGGTGGGTTGCATGGGGCCTTCCAAGCCATAGTTGAGGGGGCTGGGATTATTTTAAGCATGATGAGAACATCATTGCTTCACTAGCCATTTATTGAGCACTTATAACAGACCCAGCACTGCTCTAGGCCTGGTGATAGAGCACAAACAGGAGCTCATATTCTGGGAGTGGAGATGGATCGTCCACAAGATACTAAGTCAGTGCAGAAGAGACTATCAGCAGGATCGTACAGGTTCTGAAGACAACAAAATAAAAGCAAGGAGAAGAGATGAGGGGTAGGTAAATTTTCATGGGACAACCAAGGAAAGCTTCCTAGAGGAGGACACTTTGGGGAGAGCCTGAAATGAAGCAAAGGATTGAGCCACAAGCACAACAAATGAAAAAATAATCAGAGGCCGGGCGCAGTGGCTCATTCCTGTAATCCCAGCACTTTGGGAGGCCGAGGTGGGCAGATCACCTGAGGTCAGGAGTTCGAGACTAGCCTGACCAATATGGTGAAACCCCGCTTCTGCTAAAAATACAAAAATTAGCCAGTCATGGTGGCATGTGCCTGTAATCCCAGCTACTTGGGAGGCTGAGACAGGAGAGTTGCTTGAACCCAGGAGGCAGAGGTTACAGTGAGCTGAAATGGTGCTACTTCACTCCAGCCTGGGCAACAAGAGTGAAACTCCGTCTCAAAAAAAAAAAAAAAAAAAAACAAATCAGAGAAGTTCTGACGGCAATAAGAGTAGAAAGGGTGGTGACTGCTAGATACTAACTCTGGCCTGGTGCGTATTCAACCCAAAGGGACACCAAAGGGACTCCTGCAAGCTATTAGTGATGAATATTGAAATGGATTCACGTTAAACATCTAAGGGTCTTCCATAATCATATCTATTCACGACTGTCCGTGGCAATCCAGCTTCGCTTGAAAAGACATGGCAACTGCAAAGATAATTTCAGTGCCCTTCTTGGCTTTCAGCGTGGCCCAAGGCTCTCTCTGCCCTAAATGAACAGCAATTCCAAAAGCACTGCTCACCTCAGTTTTGTCCACAGACTCTCCTCATCTCTCTCCCGCTCTCCCAGCCCTCCGCTGTGTACATACCTGTGGCCAGAAGAGGTTGAGGATTGGATTCCCCGTAGGGTGGGTTCCTAACACACACCCAGAGCACAGTCTTTTGGGTAGTTTTTGCCCTGCATCCAGCTAGATTTAAGGCTTCCTGCAGTTTTCCACGGCAATGACAAGTAGCACCTTAAGGTGTGCTAGGAAGTAGTGTCTCCCAGCTCTGTGAATAGGAATGAGGCATCCCCTCTTTCTGTGGCCACCTGGAATATTCCTCACCCTGAGAGGTCTCCACGAGGTTACCTGTGTTTTGGAACACAGCCACTGGGGGCCTCTCAGGTCCTCAGCCTCTAAATTGAAACTCACCCCTCCCAGGCTGTATGGCCCTGGGTGATGCCCTTACACCTAAGGACATCAAGGACCAAAATGTAAAATTCAAAAAGGAAGATAACAACTCCCTTGCAGGGGCTTTGTAAAGTGACAGTAAACATTTCTTTTGTTATTGTTGCTGTTGTTGTTGTTGAGACAGAGTCTTGCTCTGTCGCCCAGACAGGAATGCAATGGCGCGATCTTGCCTCACTGCAACCTTCGCCTCCCGGGTTCAAGCGATTCTCCTGCCTCAGCCTCCTGAGTAGCTAGGATTACAGGCGCACGCCACTACACCTGGCTAATTTTTGTATTTTTAGTAGAGATGGGATTTCACCATGTTGGTCAGGCTGGTCTCCAACTCCTGACCTCATGATCTGCCCGCCTCAGCCTCCCAAAGTCCTGGGATTACAGGCGTGAGCCACCGCGCCTGGCCGACAGTAATCATTTCTTTAATTCAATGTTTACCAAATGGTGGTCCCTGGACTAGCAACTCAACATCAGCATCACATGGAAATCTGTTAGAAATGTAAGCCATTAAGTCCCACTCGGATATACTGAATCAGAAACTCTGGTGGTGAGTCCAGCAGTCTGTGCTTTAACAAGCTGTTCCAGGGGATATGGATGCTGATTCAACCTTGGGAACCGAGGCTCTAATTCAAAGTCCAGTGATTAAAATGGAAAAATACTCCTACCTACCTTAAGAAAGGTGATGTAAAAATGCTCAGCACAGGGCCTGGCACGTGACGCTAAATATGTAAGAGCTGCTATTATTAGTAGTCTTATTATTGAGATCATCATCATCATCACAAGGCTATTCATAAAGGGCTGTGGGACTATATTCAGTGACGTCACTTTGCAGGGATACTGGCACTATTTGTCAGAACATAAATGTAATGACTCACTGACTCAGCAAGTAGCCTCGAGGACGGTGATTAACAACTTGACACAGAGACACCCTATTCCACCATTTGACAAATTCGTTTATTTAAAACAATAAAAACAGCACTTATAGGGGGGCTTCATAAAATACAAGTAGGTAGCTTGACACACTTTCACAGGTCACATGATTTAACACCTGGGGACATCAGGACTAACTGCTCTCAGGCCTGACTGGTGAGTGGAGTGGCATGATTTCAAGTTCATAGAATGGTATGTCACTATTTGTCTTACATTCTCAGGAAGCAGGACCTCACCTCACTCCCCTCCTGTCTTCCCTTCTGGCCTTCCTGGTAGCCATAACCATGTACAAATACGTGACCATGAGATGTTCCTGCCTGATGTCCAGTGGCTCAGGGACCACATCTGGACCTCATCAAGACACCATCAGCCCATCATCTGAACTTACAGCGCTCAAGGCAGCACTAAATTCTGGAGAAGTGTGAGAACTCGAACCACTGAGGTCAAAGGAAGTGACACCAAGTGGCAGAGGTGAGAAAATATAATGAAGGCAACATTTCGAGTCTAGTGCAGAGAAGTGGTCAATGGTCTAAACTTCAGAGCCACATCACCTGGGTTCAAATTAGAAAGCTGCATCTTACCAGCTGCAGGAACCTGGACAAGGACTCAACCTCTCTGTGCCTTAATGTCCTCATCTGTCAAATGGGCATAATAATGGAACTCATCTGTGGTGCTATGATATGTGTGTGTGTGTGTGTGTGTGTGTGTGTGTGTGTGTGTGTGTGTGTGTTCATGGTTCCTGGCTCATAATTCCCATAGCCCTTGTTACAGTCGTTGGTTATAATGTTAGGTGTGTTAGGTCTCAGGGGCAGGCCTCTGACCCTCTCCTGCCTTTTCACTCTGTTCCCCTGCCTTCCTGATTGTAGGTCTTCCCAGGAGAGTATCCCATCCATACTCTGGGGGAATGAGTGCTGATATCATGAAGCCCCCCTTAAAAATCCAAGAGGACTAGGTTCCTGGAGCTTCTGGATAGATGAAGACGTGAAGTTTTCTAGAGGATGGTGCACCCAGGGAGGGCATGGAAGCTCTGTGCCCCTTTCCCCATACCTCACCCTATGTGTCTCTTCATCTGTATCCTTTACAACATCCTTTATAATAAACAAGTAAATGTAAGTAAGTGTTTCCCTGAGTTCTGAGAGCCACTGTAGCAAATTAATCAAACCCAAAGAGGGGATCATGGGAACAACTTGAAGCCGGTCAGTCAGAAGTTCCAGAGACCCAGACTTGAGGCTGGTGTGTGTGTGTTGAGTGGGAGAAGTCTTGGGGACTGAGCCCTCAAACTGTGGGATCTGACATTATCTCTGGTTAGATAATGTTGCAACTAAATTAGAGGACACCCAGCTGGTATCTGCTGCTTGATGTTTGCAGAAAAAAAACCCACACATTTGATCACGGAAGTCTCCTGTGTTGGTTGTTAATGTGGTGTGAGACTAGAGGGGAAATGTGGTTATACAGAATTTTCCCTCTACACCATCTCATAGAGCTGTTGTTGGGGTCAGCTGCTTTGGTACATGCCAAGTGCTAAGTATCAGCTTTCACTGTTCACAAAATTAACAGTTTTGTAAATGCTTTGGGTAAAAATAAGGTGATGAACTTTCAAAAATGTGAATTTCTTCTGCTTTTTAAGCATTTGAGAAACTGTAATATTTGACTTCTGATTTTAATCAAATGCTTAAAAGTACTACAATTTTTCAACAATTAGTAAGAATTTACATAAATTTAAACTCTTAGGCTTCAAATTTCTATTGTTTTATTTATTTAGAGAATGTTTAAAGGAGCAATCATTAAAGGAAGGGAAACATTGCATGTTCTCATTTATATGTGGGATCTAAAAATCAAAATTGAACTCATAGAGATGGAGAGTAGAATGATGGTTACCAGAGGCTGGGAAGGGTAGTAGCGCTTGGGGGCAGAGTGAAAACTGTTAATGGGTACAAAATTATGTTAAAATGAATAAGATCTAGTATTTCATAGCCCAACAGGCTGATAACAGTCAACAATAATTTAGTGTACATTTAAGAATAACTAAAAGAGTATAATTGGAATGTTTGTAACAAAAGGAAATGATAAATTCTTGAGGTGGATACCCCATTTACGCTTATTACACATTGTATGCCTTTATCAATACATCTCTTATATACATAAGAATATATACCTACTATTTACCCATATAAATTAAAAATAAAAATATAAAAATAAAAAGATTGTACTACAGTATGGGCCCACATCATCCATTTCCAGGTAATTAATTACACTTTGCAAATTTTTTCAACTCCTCTCCTTTCCATGAATTCAGGAATTCCTCTGTGAATTAAACTTTTAAACCAGTGCTCTGAGTATCACATATGTTGTAGCATAGTAAGGAGTTGCTTTGATTTTTTGACCAAATAAATTTTTCATTGACTTGTAGAGAATTATTCCCTGACTCTTGAATTATAACCCTTCTCACGCTTGTATGGAAAATGTCTGGTTTTCCTTGGCTCCTCTATCGGGTATTGTGGGAGGGACTGTGTAAGAGAGTAATCAGGTAGGACTCCTCCATCCCTCCTTTAAGGTCTTACATTTGATTTAATTAACTGAGCCCATGTATAACTCTCATTCTACTGTCTTCTCTCCTTCCATTTCTACTGCTGACTATATGCTCTTCCATTGTGACATTAATTCAATTCAATATCTAAAAAATTTTAATAGAAAATTTAGAACTTTGGTGACTAATAGTGTTAGTATTTTTTTCCCTCCAAATATCATGTAGAGAAGTAATCCCCAGTGTTGAAGATGGGGACTTGTGAGGTGTTTGGATCATCAGGCTGAATTTCTTAGCCAATGAATGGCTTAGTGCCATCCGCTTGGTAATGAATGACTTATCCCTCTGATTTTATGGAAGATGTGGTTGTTTAAAAGTGTGTGGCACTTCCTCCCTCTCTTTCTTGCTCCCACTATGACCATGTGACATCTTGGCTTCCTGTCACCTCACACCATGATTATCAGCTTCCTGAGGCCCTCACCAGAAGCAGATGTCACAACCATGCTTCCTGTATAGCCTAAAGAATGATGAGCCAATTAAACCTACTCTTTTCTTTATAAATTACCCAGTGTCAGGTATATCTTTATAGTTATTCATGAATGGACTAATACAGAACATTGGTACCAAAGAGTGGTCATTGCTACAAAGATACCTGAAAATGTGGAACTGGCTTTGGAACTGAGTGACAGGCAGAAGTTGGAAGAGTTTGGAGGACTCAGAAGAAGACAGAAAACTGAGGGAAGGTTTGGAACTTCTTAGAGATGGGTTAAATGGCTGTAACCAGAATGAAATGGCGATAAGGACAGTGAAGTCCAAGTTGACAAGGTCTCAGATGGAGATAAGGAACTCATTGGTAACTGGAGCAAAGGTAACCCTTATTATGCCTTTGTGAAGAACTTGGCTGCATTGTCTTCATGCCCTAGGGATTTAAGAGTGATGACTTAGGGTATCTGGTAGAAGAAATTTCTAAGTAGCAAAGCATTCAAGATGTTACTTGGCTGCTTCTAGTAGTCTGTACTCAGGTGTGGGAGAAAAGGAACGACTTAAGTTAGGACTTATATGTGAAAGGGAGTAGAGTGTAAAAGTTTGGAAACTTTGCATCCTGGCATCATGATAGGGAAGGAATCCATGCAGGCTGTGGAGCAACCACTTGCTATATATAGTAGCATGACTAAAAGGGAGCCAAGTGCTAATATTCAAGACAATGGGAGAAAGGACTAAAAGGGATTTTAGAGATCTTTGGGACACCCCCTCCCATCATAGGCCCACAGGCCTCTAATGAAAGAATGGTTTCACGGGCCCAGCCTAGGGTCACTTTGCCCTGCTCAGTCTCAGGACACTGCTCCTCACGTCCCAGTTTCTTCAGTTTCAGCCTTGGCTCAAAGGGCCCCAGATACTTCTTGTGCCACTGCTTTGGAGAGCAAAAGCTACCATAAACCTTGATGACTTCCATGTGGTATTAAGTCCTTGGGCACTCAGGATGCCAGAGTGAAGGGGGCTTGGTAGCTTTTTCCTAGATTTCAGAAGATATATGGAAAAGTATGAGTACTCAGGCAGAGGCCTGCTCCTGTGGCAGAGCCCACACAGGGAAACTCTCCTTCCCTTCTCCAGATCCCAGAATGATAGATCCACTGGCAGCTTCCATCCTGTGCCTGGAAAAGCCGCAGGCACTCAACACTAGCCCATGAGAGCAGCCACGGAGGCTGAACCCTGCAAAGCCATGAAGGCAGAGCTGCCCAAGGCTGTGGGATCCAACCCTTGCATCAGTGTGCCCTGGATGAGGGACATGGAGTCAAAGGAGATCATTTTGAAGCTTTAAGTTTTAATGATGGCCCTGCTGGGTTTCAGGCTTGCATGGGGCCTGTAGCCCCTTTCTTTTGACCAATTTCTCCCTTTTGGAATGGTAATGTTTACCCATTGCCTGTATCACTGTTGTACCTTGGAAGTAACTAAGTGTTTTTTGATTTCATAGGTTTATAGGTGAAAGGAGATGAATCTCAGATAAGACTTAGAACTTTTGAATTGATGCTGGGATGAGTTGAGACTTTTGGGGTATTGGGAAGGTACAATTGAATGTATTTTGCAATATAAGAAGAACATAAGACTTGGGGGCCCAGGGGTGGAATGATATGGTTTGGATCTGTGTCTCCTCCAAATCTCATGTTGAAATGTGATCTCCAATGTTGGAGGTGAGGCTTGTTCAGAGATGTTTTTGTCATCGAGGCAGATCCTCCATGAATGGCTTAGCACCATCTCCTTTGTAATGAGTGAGCTCTCCCTCTAATTTCCTGTGAGATCTGGTTGTTTAAGCCTGTGTGACACTTTCTCCCTGTTCTCTCTCTTGCTCCTGCTCTAGCCATGACAAGCTGGCTCCCAGTCTCCTTCTGCCACGATTGTAAGCTTCCTGAGGGCCTCACCATGAGCACTAGGCTTCCTGTACAGCTTGCAGAACCATGAGTCAATCAATCCTGTTTTCTTTATAAATTACCTAGTCTCAGGCATTTCTTTATAGCGATGCAAGAATGGACTGATACAACGACCTTTTGAGAAAGTTAGGATCTCCCATTATTGCTTCATCAAAGGGCTATACCTTCTCTTCACCCCTCTAAGCCATCATCTTCCTTTTTTACAACCTTCAAACTTCCCTTCAGCTCCTTTGAATTCCTTAATCTATCCCCATTCAACATCCCTACCTTCTCCATCCCTCGATTCACCTCTGCCAAAACTTTCCCATCTCATTTGGGCCCCTCAACTCCCTATAACCACTTAAGTTCTAGGCCCCCCTCTTCTTCTTGAGAGCTCTTGATGGACTTGGACCCCAAGATCAACCACTGAAAGGCTGGAAAATCTAACCGGAAATAGGTTGGATGTTTTATCCACTTAGATGGTCTTTCGAAACACCTAGATGGCCACCTGGTGTATCCTCAGTAACTCATTCAAAATTAAGTCCACAGATTCCACAATATTTTATGCATCAGGTCCAAAAAAATTTAAGGGTCTCTTCCAAAAATATTGGTGGGGACACTTCTGCCCTCATATTGAGTAGGTAACCTCAAATTGCTCCATCTACCAGAAATGCAATCCTAACAAAAAAAATATAGACCAGATGTAGTGGCTCATGCTTGTAAGCCCAGCACTTTGGGAGGATGAGACAGGGGTATCTTTTGAGCCCAAGAGTTTGAGACCAGCCTGGGAAACATAGCTAGACCTTACCTCTACCAAAAATTTAAAAAAAATGCAGAATGTGGTGGTGTGTGCCTGTAATTCCAGCTGCTTGTGATGAGGCTCAGGGCTGAGGTGGGAAGATCGACTGGGACCAGGAGGTTGAGGCTGCAGTGAGCCACAATCATGCCACCGAACTCAAGCCTTGGCAACAGAGACCCTGCCCCTGAAAGCAATAATAAAAAATTAAAGGTGGGCAAGAACCCATTCTTCATCTATACCAATGAGTTAAATTTTAAAAATTATAGTTATAATCTATTTATGCCTGTCTGTATGTATGTGTGTGTGTGTGTGTGTGTGTGTGTGTGTGTGTGTATATACTGTATGTATGTTAAATACTGGTGCTGGTCACAATCACAAAAGACACAATCTTAAAAGATATAATCCTGGAATGTTGAAATCCTGGAAGACAAACTCTGGGGAAGGGATTAGTGCATTTTCAGTTGCACACAGGATAGTTGCATCGTGTTAAGCAGACTATTAGTTTGTTAGGATATTAACGATGGTTTAAGGAGATATGTATGGATGCCAAGTTGACAAAGGGCAGATTTGTAGACTTAATTTTAGATGTCCACGTGACTGAATTACAGAATATCTAGAAACCAGGAAAGCATTATTCTGGGTGTTTCTGTGACAGTGTTTCCAGAGGAGATAAGCACGTGAGTCTGAGTGGAATAGGTGGAGAAGATCTACCTCACCTTAATGTTTCAAGTGTTTTAAAGATCATAGAAGTGAAAAACCAGGTGAAAAATGCAAGAAATTTCCCTTGCCCAATTTTTCAACCATATAGGACTTCTTCACACATAGTGACATGCTTGCCTTCAAAAAATGTCCTTCATCACAGAATTTAAGAAAAAAATTTTTTTGACAAGCTCAGCGACCTTCAGAAACAAAGACACTTGCTGATATATAAGTTCTTCCAGTGTTACAAAGTGCATTAAAGGGTGGCCTATTCTTGGTTAGGGACTTGACTGTTGAAGAAAATAGATACATTTACCACACACGAAAACTAGGGCATGCTTCACTTTAGCTAATGGATAGCACTTTCAAAACTGTCCCCACTGTTTGCTCTTTAAAAAATCAACTATATACAATTCATGGCCCTGTTGGATCTGAAATTTCTGAAGCTCAACCACCCATTTATGTAGTAATGACTGGAAAAGTGAAACACTTTATAAATGCTTATTTGAAGATTTGTTGGACTTGGCAGAAGAAACTGAGTTTCAATGGAATCCCCAAACCATAATGGCAGATTTTGAATTAGGTGTGATCAAGGCTTCCAAAAGTAAATTTCAAGGTTTTATCTACAGTTTCCTCCCCCGCCCGCACCCCCCAATTCAGCCCAGTGCATTTGGCATAAAATGCAGTGAGTAGATTGGCCACATGATATGGCAATGACAAAAACTTCAGTCTAAACATGTCATTTATCTGCATTGGCATTTCTTCCAGGTGACAAAATTCCATAAGCATTTAATGAATTAAAGCCACATTTCCCTGAATAAGCCAGCAAAGTTACTGACTGGTTTGAAAATAATTGTGTGCACAGTAGGATAAGAAGACACTTAAGCAATAGTGTTGCTGTTTGATCACCAACATTGTTTCCGCCAAATTTGTTCTCTGTATATGGATGCATGAGGAATTTCTGCATACCCAAAACAACATAGAAGCATGGCACAGAATATGGGAAAATTTAATAGGGAATGCTCATGTTGATGTAAATTTAATCATACAACAATTTCAAAAAGAGCAGTTCCACATAGAAAATGAATGTGAACGTATTCTGCAAGAAGAACTATGCCCTAAAAGAAAAAAGCAGCCATTAATCAAAATGCAAGACTTCAAAATACAGTTAATGATTGTGAAAGTTAGCCAGCTTTTATGGACTACTTCTGTGCAATTGTTCATATCTAACTTAGTAACACATTTTCTCATATCAATTTTTTTAGTGTTTTAGATTTTTTCTTTTTTAAGTTTTTTAATCACCATTTCAAATTGTCAGCATTACTTTTTTTAAAATTCACTCTGCTATGTATTTCATCTTCACATCATTTCCAATAATAGAAGTATAAATTGCGTAAAGACTTTTAGAGAATTCTAATCAGTTTATGCACTTTTTGCAAATTTGACTCTAGGAAAGTACATTATAACAATGTTGATTTTGTGTATAAGCATTGTGCATATATATAGAAACACTGATACTTCCTCAAGAAATGAAGAGATACCCTGTTCGTACAACTGCATTTGTAAAAGATGAAATTGCTCGAGATCAAAGTTCTTTGGACTATCGCATATGTGGTGGTGACATATTGTGACTTTGATGTTTTCATCAAAAGACTTAGATTGACATGGAATTTCAAAAAACAGCAGTTATAAAACGAGGTGGACATAATTACAAACCATAGTAATATATATCCATATGTTTTACTTTTGACCTATTTCTTTCCGAATACTGGTTATCTGCTCATAATTGTTATACATGTGTGACTGTTCTTAGGATATTTAAGTGTTTATGCTTGCAAAAATATGTTATTATTGTACATTTTATTGTGGAAAGTGGTCAATGAAGTATTCCATCATGTTTTTATGATTCTCAAATAAATCCCCCCTTTAAAGATCTAAATAAATGCCTTCTAAAATTTTTTTTAAATAATTTTTTCAAGAAACATATTTTCAGGATTTTCACCCTTCAGAGTTTCATTGTTTGGGATTATAGCACTTGAGATTGTGTCTTTCAGGATTATGGCCCAAACCCATTATTTACTTACCCCCAGATAATATTGCCATATTAGAATATAAAATGCATTAAAGGAACACTATTTTGATTCTCTGAGAGATTTTAAAAATGGTTGTATAAATTAACTATTCCTGTAAACTTCAGAAATTAAGGAAATTAACCATCTACTATTTTCAGAAGTACTACTATATAAGTTAGCCCAAATATTTTAAAAACTAAAGTTCATATAATTTAGGTAAATCATAACAAATGAGACTAACTATAATGTAGTTGGCCTAAAAAAGTATTCTGAGTTATCAAGGTTTTTTATATATATACATTTATATATATTTATATATATTTATATATTTTTATATATACATATTTATATATTTATATATTTTATATATACATATTTATATTTTTATATATACATATTTATATATTTATATATACATATTTATATATTTATACATGTATTTATATATTTATATATATTTATTTTTTATATATATTTTTATATATATTTATATATGGCGCACATATATATGGCACACATATAATAGGCATATATATATTGGCATATATATAGGCATATATATAGGCATATATATATTATATAGGCATATATATATATAAAATAGGCACATATAGGCATATATTTTTATTCTACTTGGGATAGTCTTCCTAAGTTTGTACAGGTTTACTGATTGAATGACCTAGTCTTAAATATAAAAAAATGAAAATTTATCTTTAACCAAATTAAATTACTATTTTGAGAAACATTATTTCAACGCTAATTATCTTTTGTAATATGTCATCTAGAAAACAGTTTTCAAGATATTTTGGTAAGCTAAAACGTTAGGTTTATGTTATATAAGGTTAATTAATGATTATTTGTTAAATATGTAGATTGTTTCTAAACAAGATAAAATGCTAAAATATTAATTTCTATGCATATTTTTAAGGCTATATATGTTTGGGTCTGTTGATGAGTGCATTCGTTTTTGTCATCTTGAAAAGTTGTAGTATAGGGGACGTTTATGGTTATAAAAAGTTGTGCAATGGCCAGTCCAGGTGGCTCACGCCTGTAATCCCAACACTTTGGGAGGCCGAGGCGGGTGGATCACGAGGTCAGGAGTTCGAGACCATCCTGGCCAACATGGTGAAACCCCGTCTGTACTAAAAATACAAAAATTAGCTGGGTGTGGTGGCGGACGCCTTTAATCCCAGCTACTCGGGAGGCTGAGGCAAGAGAATCATTTGAACCCGGGAGGCAGAGGTTGCAGTGAGCCGAGATCGCGCCACTGCACTCCAGCCTGGGCAACAGGTGAGACTGTCTCAAAAAAAAAAAAGTTCTGATATGTATATTTATGAGCTTTGCTAATTTGCTACGAAATACTCATGCATAACAGAGTTCACAAACATCCATATCCCAATTTTCTCTCTAAAATGAAACCTACTATGAATAAAAATTATAATCAATACATGTGAATAAACTCTACTAGGAGCAAAGTAGCATATTCGAACAACTTTGTATGCAAGATAAACAAGATATGTTTTATTAAGGAAAAATAGTTTTGTCTTAAAGTAAAATGACTAGTAGTTTCAAAATAAAAAGTGGTGGGATATAGTTCAAAACCTAAATTATATAAAAAGCTGTAAAGGAGAATTTTATTTATTTATTTTTTATTTATTTATTTTTGAGATGAAGTCTCGCTCCGTAACCCAGACTGGAGTACAGTGGCACAATCTTGGCTCACTGCAACCCCCACCTCCTGGGTTTAAGCAATTCTCCTGCCTTAGCCTCCCAAGTAGCTGGGACTACAGGCACGTGCCTCCATGACCGGCTAATTTTGTGAATTTTTAGTAGAGACGGAGTTTCCCCATGTTAGCCAGGGTGGTCTTGATCTCCTGACCTCGTGATCCGCCCACCTCGGCCTCCCAAAGGGCTGGGATGACAGGCATGAGCCACTGCGCTTGGCCATTTTATTTTATTTGTTGTGGTCAGAGCTGGCTAAGGAATAATGGGTATATACATACTTTCACAAAAAGAACTAAAATATAAAATATACTAATGCAAAAGTAGAATGTTATTTTCTCTTTGTTAAAATGACAAAATTTTCTTGCATTATTAGGCTGGTCATAGTAAGAAATTGTAAAAGTTGTTTTCATCTCCTTCCAAACGATCTGACTGAAAGACAAATATTTTATGTCACAGAGTAAAATGCTACCCCGAATGTGTAGAAACAGGTAAATACAGAGATACAAAGATACATAGCTGAAGATCAGATTATCTGGAGCAGTAGACACTGGAGCTACTAACTGGTGGTACATTCATTCATTCATTCATTTATTTATTTATTTATTTATTTATTTAGAGAGGGAGTCTCACTCTGTCGCCTAGGCTGGAGTGCAATGGCATGATCTCGGTTCACTGCAACCTCCGCCTCCCGGGTTCAAGTGATTCTTCCGCCTCAGCCTTCCGAGTAGCTGGGACTACAGGCGCCCACCACCACACCCGGCTAATTTTTGTATTTCTAGTAGAGACGGGGTTTCACCATATTGGCCAGGCTGGTCTCGAACTCCTGACCTCGTGATCCACCCGCCTCAGCCTCTCAACGTGTTGGGATTACAGGCATGAGTCACCGCGCCCGTCAACTGGTGATACTTTTAATCGGTAATTTTGATGAATTCCTAAGAGCTGAGTGTGGACACGGTGAGCATGAGAAACTCCAGACGGCTGCAGTATCAGGGAGGCCAGCACACTTACATGGGTTTTCCTTTCAGGAATCCCGCAGGTTTTCATGATGTAGAGCCAAGAAAAATCTCCTGTGGCTCTGGCAGGAGGAGAAAAGTATCCATTTTTAAATAGTCCAGCACATTCTTGTATTAGGACGCTCCAGTGAAAAACAACCAATAGGATGGCTATACATGTGGAGATTTATTATAAGAAATTGGTTCATGTAATTTTGAAAGCTGACAAGTCCCAAGATTTGCACTCAGTAAGCTGGAGACCCAAAAGAGTTAATGGTGTGGGTCCAGTGTCAGTCAGAAAGCCTGAGAATCAGGAGAGCTGATAGTATGTTTCAGTCTGAAGGTCTCCAGGCTCAAGAACTAAGAAGAGCCAATGCCTCAGTTTGTGTCTAAAGGCAGAAAAAGACTACTGTCACAGCTCAAAGGCAGTCAGGCAGAAAGAGTTCCCTCCTATTTAGCCATTTTGTTCTATTCAGACCTTCAGTGGATTAAAGGAGGCTCACAGACATTAGGAAGGCAATCTACTCTACTCAGTCTGCTGAACCAAATGTTACCCTCAGCCAGAAACACCCTCATGGATAGAGCCAGAATAATGTTTAATGAAATGTCTGGGCACCCCATGGCCAGTCAAAGTGAAACACAAAATTAGCCATCACAAATCTCTATAACAAAGGCCTACTCTCTACAGAAACTGATTTTTACTAAAGTCTTATCATACCCAGGAAGCAGACAATTTCTTAACTTCATCCCCCTCTAGCCTTCTCATCTTACCCAATGGAAAAGGAAAGGTAAGAAACGCTTGTGAAGGCCACAGCTCAGACACATACTAAAAGACTGAGATTTAATAAGATAACAGAATGTGGCTCCTCCTCTATACCTTACCACCAAACAGACAGTGCTCTAGGACACTTGCTCTAGCTGAAAGAGCAACTAAGCGTGCAAACTCTATTTAAGAATGTGTTCTTAGGAAACCCCAAAGACAAGAGAGACAAAAACAAGAACCCCAGAGGAATTTGAAGTTTCTCACACCCAAAGCTACAGCAAAAATGAGATAAACCCAACTCCTAACCATACTAACATAAAACCTGGCAATGTTGACCTTTACCTAAGCTCTGTAATCCTCGACACAGTTACCATTTTAAAAACATCACAACCTGCTTATTGTTCTGGGAAACAGCTTATTGCAAAGAATCATCCTTCTCCATATGACTTATCTAAGACTTGTAGGAAACCCATTTGTTTACCTAAGACAAGGCCAGGCACAGACCTTCCAAATTCCCATTCTAAGTGATTAATTAGCTCAAGTGTTTGTTCCCACCGATTATTGCAAACAAAATGCCTGTTAACCTTGACTTGAGAAAATCTTAGTTAAGCATCTTTCCTTCCCATAGTGTCCTGAGGTTTCTCTCAACCCTAAGTTTAAACAATCATTGACATACAGAACAACCAGTCCTAATGATTACTACTGAAAATTGGCTGGCATCAAGGAAAGAAATTTCTGGTTCCAGTTACAGTCACACATGTAATAAACATGGAAATCTTATGACCAATCTGATTATGTCACTGGTTTATCTCACTTGCCAATAACCAGTTCTTTCTAGCCTTATTTACTCTTTACTATGAAAGAGAATTTCTTTCGTGCTTACTTTTGAGACACTTAACAGATTTTGTGCATTCTCCCTATTGCAATAGTCTTTTCAAATAAAGTCTGTCTTTACTGAAGTCTGGAGTTTGTAAATTTCCTCAACCTCACACTAAAAGCTTATTCGCCTCAGTTGCTATACCCTATATATCATGTTGGAATTTCAACAAACATTACAAGTCTAAAGGCAAGAAAAAAAAAAACACCATCTTCAGAGCCAACACAAACATTAGAACCAGTCTCAGGTATGGCAAAGATTTGGGGATTTTCAGGTAGGGAATGTAAAATAACTTTGATTAATATGTTAAGGGCTCTAATGGAAAAACTAGACAATATGCGAGAACTGATGGGTAAAGTAAGCAGAGATGGAAATTTTAAGTATTAAAAGAAAATGCCAGAAATCAAAAACACTAACAGAAATGAAATGGTCTCATCAGCAGACTGAACACAACTAAAGAAAAAAGTCATTTAACTTTAAGATATGTCAATAGAAGCTTTCCAAATTGAAATGCAGAGACAGAAAACAAATGAAAGAAACAGAACAGCCAAGAACAGTGGGATAATTTCAAAAGTTGTAGCATATACATGTATTAAAATGTATAGCATAGCAGAATGAGAAGAAAGAGAAAATGAATCAGAGGTAATATTATTACATCAAATATTATTATTGTTTGATGTAATAATGGCTGAGAAGTTTCCAAAAAGTTTGGCAGACGCCAAACCACAAATACAGGAAGCTCAGAGAACACTAAGCACAATAAATACCAAAAAATATATATCCAAGCATAGCATATTCAAACTACAGGAAACCATAGACAAAGAGAACATTTTCAAAAATGCCAACGGAGGAAACAAACAAACAAAAAAATCCACTTTACCTATTGGAGAACAAGAGTAAGATTCACAGTGGACTTCTCATTTAAAAAAATAAAAGCTGTCCGGGCGCGATGGCTCACGCCTGTAATCTCAGCACTTTGGGAGGCTGAGGCAGGCGGATCACCTGAGGTCGGGAGTTGGAGACCAGCCTGACCAACATGGAGAAACCCCATCTCTACTAAGAATACAAAATTAGCCAGGCGTGGTGGCACATGCCTGTAATCCCAGCTACTTGGGAGGCTAAGGCAGAAGAATCACTTGAATCCTGGAGGTGGAGGTGGTGATGAGCTGAGATCGTGCCTTTGGGTGACAAGAGCGAAATTCCGTTAAAAAAAAAAAAAAAGCCAAAGAGTGGAGTTACATAGTTAAAATGTTGAAAGAAAATAAATACCAACCTAAGAATTCTATATCAAGCAAAATTACTCTTAAATGGTGAAGGAGAAATATAGACTGTCTCAGAAAAATCTGAAGGATTCATTACCCACACATCTGCCCTGTTAGAAATGTCTAATATTAATCAGGGTAACGAAAATGTTGTATAGGTAAGAACTTCAGATTCGCATAAAGAAATAATGAGAAGGAACATATGAAGGCAGAATAAAATTTTTTCTTTTTCATTCTTAATTGATCTAATTAGATAACTGTTCAAAGTAATAGCAGTAACAATGTATTGAGTAGTTATAGCATATGAATAAGTGAAATGAATGACCCACTGTTATAAGGGACATGAGGGAAGAATTGGGAATACCATATTACAAGTTACCTTTACTACCCATGAAGTGGTATAATGTTATTTGAAAGTTGACTTAGATCACTAATGAATTTATACTGCAAACTCTAGGGCAGACACTAAAATCATTTTCAAAAGAAATATATTTGGTATGTTAAGGGAGAAGAGAAAAATGGAAACGTATAAAATACTCAATTAAAACCAGAGAAAACAGAATAAGAAAGAAGGAAAAAAACAAATAATAAGTTGCAACTAATAGAAAATAGTTACAAGCATGGGGGATATCAATCCAACTGTAACAATAATCACTTTAACAACAAATGGTCTAAATACCTTAAATAACAGATATTGCCACGGTGGATATAAAAAGAAAGACAAGAACCAACTATATGTTGTTCTACGAAAAAAAAATGACGTTTAGAAAATGTATAACATTACAATTGGTAAAAAGAAAATTGAAATGAGCTAGGGAAAAATATCTGAACCACAAAAACCTTTTTTAAAAAACATTCAGTTAGCATTTGACTAAGAAGAAGAAGAAAACAAATTAATTCATAAAAAGAAAAAGAGTGTTGTAAAATGATGTTAATTATCTCCAGTCTGGTACACAGATAAGTCAAAAATAGACTGATTTCATATTTATTTGTGAAAAAATTCCCCAGTATCTAAGCACCTACATTAAAAGTCTGTTTAACAGTAGCCACAGTTGGGATAGTTGAGGGGTAAGAAAAATCATTATATTCGCTTAGGAAAGTAATTGATACTTCAAATAGAACGTTCAGGAATACAGGTAAGAATAAATTTAAAGTAATTGCTCAAAAGTCCTATCTCCTGGTAAAAATCTATTTTGTTTTAACTTGAGTTTCTTTTCACAAGCTTATTTTAATATTGAAACAAATATATATATACACCTATTATGTACCCACAAAATTAAAAATAATAAAAGGTATTGAAATGAATAGGATGCATAAGAAAGTTCTACTCATTTATATTTCAAGATCTTCTACTCCATTTGATTTGATGTTTCTCATTCAAAACAGCTGTGATCCCATGGCCTCATGAAGTATTTCAGTCCCACATTTATTTATACCTATGTTTTTCCATATGTCTTCTTTCTGCTTTTTATTGAATATGCAAATTCAGTGATTTAAAATCAGATCTAATATTCAAGAAATATTTATTGAATACCTACTTTGTGCCAGGTATTCTACTGGACATTTGGGATACAACAATAAACACAATAGACAAAATGCCTGTTTTTCTGGAACTACACTGGAGAAGGTCAATATCTTAAATTTTACACATCAGCTTTTATTTAATCCCTCTTGATAATTATATTTAGTATTTAAAAAATATTTTATGCATAAAGAAACTGAGTCCTAGAGAGGTCAAGTGACTTGTAAATATCACATAGCTAATAAAAGGCTGGGCCAAGTTCATAACCCAGTTTTGCATTTGACTTTCAGGGTAACTTCAAGATACGGCATTGTTCTTGTTACAGGAATGATGATGCTATATTTGAGTAAGAAATGTTTCTAAAAGCAAATTGGAAAATGACCAAGCACACAGCTACTGAGTCCCATCTACTTGTTCAATATTTTAGGATTTAATGGCCATTCATTGATTTCTGTTGCCTTTCTTTTTTCCAGTACTTAGCACAGACATACCATCTTCAGACAGATGCTGAGGTCTGTATGAGAATGAGAATAGTTTAGGCACTTAGACCCAGTATTTGGGAAAGGGATTGATTTATAGAGAATCCGACATACATAGATGAATGTATATAGTGGATCTTAAATCATAAGGGAAAAGTCCTTAGGACTAAAATACATGAGAATGAAGTAAAGCAACGTATTATCTTGGCATGACAGGTCATATTCCAATCAGAAAATAATTTTTCTAATAATCCATCATTTTGGAACTATGCAAAAAGTAAGCATTTTAGAATAATTATATACCTTGTTATTATAGATTAGAATGTATGTCTACCTTTTTATAATTTCCTTTTTTGTGAGAAGTTAGATAACAGTATGCTGATTACATACAGTGAAAGACAACAATAAATAGTAAAAACAAAAATAGACCAAACATTCCATGGTGGGTTTTGTTCTGTTTTTGCTGTAGTCTCTTCTTTGTTTTGTTTTGTTTTATATGGTTTCCCTTGAATGATTTATTGAACTCATATGGATTTACCTTCTTGCTATACTTCAGTAACTCCTATTCTGAATTTTCTTCTAAAATCTGAGGTCATATTTTCAACTGCTAGCTGGACATCTCCAATTACTCAGAGGCAACTAAAACTCAATGGAACTAAAAGTAAATTAATTAATCTTACCCCACAGCCATCTCTCTTTTATATTAGCCTAAACCAGTTCATGTCTCTACCATCTATCTCTATCATCTATCACATATATATATATGTGTATATATATGTAATATATATGTGTGTGTGTGTATCTAATCCATTGTTAGTATGTCAACAAGTATTTTCAATTTCATTTTCATAACTCAAATGGACCCTGCAAATATATCCACAATGCTTTTGTTCATGTGATACTCAGCTCTTGGCTAAATGTCTGAAATATTTATCTATTTAGTGTTCTTACCCCCAGTGTCTCCCTGTGCAAATCCATTCTTTATGCTACCATGAGAAATAAGCTAGAAAACAAACCTGATAATGTCACTCCTCTACTAAGGACACTTCAATGTTTCCCTGTCATCCTAAAGTCTAAACTTTCTAGCATTGCATTCAGGGCCTTTCACCACTTTTTTTCCTCAGCTTACTTCTATTGTCTTCTGGTAGACTAAGAAGTTTGGACTTTATCATAGGTCATGGGGATTCATGATAAATTTTAAGCATAAGACTGATATGGAAAAAAATTCCATGTTAGAAATGTCACTCCAGCTGTAGTGTGTAGAAAAATTTGGAAGCAGTTTTCCTTACGCATTTCCCCTAGTTTGTGTATCAGGAATTTCTGCCAGCGGTCCGAATTTTCCTCTTTTGGAGCTGCATTTTGCACATCTAATTTCTCTTTACCCAACAGCCCTTCGGATTATTAAAAGACAGTTTTTATGTCCGTCAAGAAGTTATCATAAAAACTTTGGCTTCTTTTCCAAGTGAGATGAGTCTACCCAGAAAAGAGACATGAGTTGACTTGCAGTTTACAAGGATCACAACCTGGCTACTGTGTTGACAACAGATTGTGAGAGAGCAAGGAGACCAGCGAGAAGGCTATGGCAATAATCCAGATAGACAATGGTGGCATGAATTTTGAAGGTAGCATTGGAGGCAGTGAGAAATTGTAGGATACTGATACATGTTAAAGATAAAACAAACAATACGTACCACTGTATTGAATATGGCTTGTAAGAGAAAGAGAGCAGTTAAGGGGGACTCCAAAGTTTTGAACCTAAGAAATTGATAGAATATCATTGCCACTTATTGATATGAGTAAAACTGAGAGAAAAGTAGTTTGAGGGGAAAATGTCAGTAGCTCAGATTTGAATATGTTGAATTGGACAGGCTCATTTGTCATCTAAGTGGTGATTTAGAGTAATTTGTAGAGACGAGTATGGAACTCGGGCGAGAAGACTAGGCTGGAGACAGAAACTTGGGAAGCATCAGCATATACATTATATTTAAAGCCTGCACCTAGATGAAATCACCAAAGGAGTGAGTATAGATATAAATGAGAAAAGGTCCAAGGAGTATGTTTTTAAGGCAACAATGTTAACAAGCCTGTGATATGTGAGGTATATAGCAAAGGAAACCAAGAAGGAGCAGCCAAAGTTGTTGAAAGATAATCAGGAAAATGCATTGGCTTGAAAACCAAGTGAAAGAAAAGTATCTCAGGAAGAAGAAAGTGAGCAACAGTATCAAATATTGTTGATAAATCAAGTATTATGAGGAAGAGAACTGACAGCAAATTTGGTGACGATGATAAAAGTAGTGTTCCAGTTATCTATTACTGTATAACAAATCACCCTAACATTTAGTGGCTTAAAGCAACAGAACTTATTGGATTATTATCTCTTACAGGTGTCACATTTGACTGGGCTCTGCTCAGTGTTTCTCACACTGGTCTCTCATGTAGCTGCAGTCAGATGGTGGCTGAGGTGGAAATCATCTCAGAGGCTGCCTCGGCCATGTCTGGAAACAAATGCTGATTGTCTGCTGGAGCTGTCAGCTGCAACTCCCACAAGTGGGCTTTCAATGTGTCCTGGCTTTCTTGCTGCATGGTGGCTGGATTCCAAGAATCAGCATCGTAAGAAAGCAAGCCAGGTAGAAGCAGTATTACCTCCTTTGATCAGCCTCGGAACTCACGTATTACTTTGGCAGTATTTTCCTCACTGGTAGTAAGTCAATAAGGCCAGTGCTATTCAAAGAGAGGGAAATTAGATTCCACCTCTTGATGGGAGGAGTGTAGAAGAATTAGCAGAAACTGCTTTAAAACGGCTCATGCCTGTAATCCCAGCACTTTGGGAGGCCGAGGCTGGTGGATCTCTTCTCACTGATGAGATTAAAAAAAAAAAAAAGCCAAAAATGTCCGGCATCACTGAGCCCATCCCTCCCTAATCCCCCAGCAACCAAGTGTGGTGAACATCTTTGGGCACTGGGGGAGGAAGAACACAGCAACTGTGAGGCATCGAACCCAGTGCCATCCTATCAGAACAGAAAGAAAAGCTGGACCAAACTCAAGTGCTGCTCTCCCACAGAGGGAGCATTTAAATCAGCCCTACCAGAGGGGAATCACAGAACCCAGCAGTTGGAATTTGAGTTCCTGCAAACCTAGCCACCAAGAGCCGCAGTGCTCTGTGTCTCCAGGTAAACTCGAAAGGCAGTCTAGGCCATAAGGACTGCAAATCGTAGGTGTGTCCCAGTGCTGAACTAGGCCCAAAGACAGTGGACTGGTTGCGCACACAACCTACTGAGAAACCAGCTGGAGCAGTTACAGGAATGCTGGCATCACCCTTCCCCTAACCCCACACTGCAGAGTTAGCAGCTCCAAAAAGACCTCCTTTTTCCACTTGAAGTTAGAAAAGAGAAGAGTAGGGAAGACTGTCTTCCATCCTTGATACCAGCTAAGCCACAGCAGGATAGGGCACCAGTCAGTCATAAGGCCCCTGTTCCAGGCCCTAGCTCCCTGATGACATTTCTAGATACAAGCTGGGCTAGAAGGAAACTGGCTGCCTTGAAGGGAAGTACCCAGTCTTGGCAGCATTCATCATCTGCTATCTGAGTCCTTGGGCCCTGAATAACCAGCAGCGATACCCAGGTACTACACTGAGGGCCTTGGTTTAGCCTCTGAGGTTTGCTGGCTTCAGGTGAGACTCAGCACATTACCAGCTATGGCGGCTACAGGGACAAAACTCCTTCTGCTTGAAAAAAGCAGGCGGACTTTGTATTGCACCTTAGGTACCAGCATGGCCACAGGGGGACAGAACATCAAGTGAATGCTTGAGGTCCTCAATTCCAGGACCTGACTCTTGGACAACATTGCTGGACCTGCCCAGGACCAGATGGGAGCCCACTGTCCTGAATGTTGAGTCCTAGGCAAGGCAGCTTAACCACAAGCTGACTTAAGAGCCCTTGGACATTTAGAGAAGATTCCTGGTAGTCTGGCGGTACTCCTTGTGGCATGGGGTGGCAGTGGCTACAGGGTTAGGCTCCTCTGCCTTTAGAAAGGGGAGAGAACAGTGGGAAGAACTGCATTGTATAATTTGAATGCCAGTTCAGTAATTCAGTAAAATAAAAAACCAGGTAGACTTCGAAGGTGTTTTTAGTCCCTGACTACTGGATAGCAGCTCTGGGACCAACCAGGGCCTGAGGATCTTGCCTCCCTGAAGGGAAGGACACAGGCCTGCCTGGCTTTGTAATCTGCTGATTTTAGAGGCCCAGGGCCCTGAGAGAACATAGTAGTAACCAGGGAGTGGTTATAGCAGGCCTTGGATGAGATTCAGTGCTGTACTAGCTTCAGGCCTGGCCTAACTTCAGTCATGGTGGTGGCCATAAAGCTGCTTATGTCTCTCCACCCCCACATTTATGTGGTTCAGAACAGAGAAAGAGACTCCATATGTTTGGGAGAAAGTAAGGGAAGAGAATAAGAGTCTCTGCCTGATAATCCAGAGAATTCTCCAGGATTTTGCCCAAGACCATCAAGGCAGTACCTCTATGAGTCTACAAGAACCACAGCGTTACTGGCCATGGGGTACCCCATAAAGTAGTTACAGCTTAGATCACAACACACAAATCCTTTCAAATATCTGGAAAGCCTTCCCAAGAATGATGGGTACAAATAAGCTTAGATAGTAAATACTACAATAAATACCTAACTCTTCTATGCCCAGACACTGAAGAATATCTACTAGCATCAACACCATCAAGCAAAACATGACCTCACCAAATGAACTATATAAGCCATCAGAACCAATACTGGAGAAACAGAGATGTGTGACCTTTCAGATGGAGAATTCAAAATAGCTGTGCTGAGGAAACTCAAAGAAATTCAAGATAACACGGAGGAGGTATTCAGAATTCTATCACATAAATTTAACAAAGAGATTGAAATAATTTAAAATAATCAAGAAGAAATTACAAGAACTGAAAAATGCAACTGGCATACTGACGATTGCCTGAGTCCTTTAGTAGCAAAACTGATCAAGCAGAAGAATGAATAAGTGAGCTTGAAGACAGGCTATTTGAAAATAAACATTCAGAGGAGACAAAAGAAAGAAGAGTGAAAAACAATGAAACATGCCTATAGGATCCAGAAAATAGCCTCAAATGGGCAAATCTAAAAGTTATTGGCCTTAAAGAGGAATTAAAAAAAGATATAGGGGTAGAAATTTTTGCTTTTGTTGCCATTGCTTTTGGTATTTGAGTCATGAAATCTTTGCCCGTGCCTATGACCTGAATGGTATTGCCTAGATTTTCTTATAGGGTTTTTATAGCTTGGGGCTTTGCATATAACTCTTTAATCCATGTCGAGTTAATTTATGTATATGGTGTAAGGAAGGGGTACAGTTTTAATTTACTGCATATAGTTAGCCAGCACTCCCAGCACTAGGTATTAAATAGGGATTCCTTTCCCCATTGCTTGTTGTTGTCAAGTTTGTTGAAGATCAGATAGTTGTAGGTGTGGCCTTATTTATGGGTTTTCTATTCAATTCCCTTGGTATATGTATTTGTTCCTGTACCAGCACCATGCTGTTTTGGTTACTGTAGCCTTGTAGTATAGTTTGAAGTCAGATAGCATGATGCCTGCAGCTTTGTTCTTTTTCCTCAGGATTGTCTTGGCTATTTGAGCTCTTTTTTGGTTCCATATGAATTTTAAAATAGTTTCCTTGAATTCTGTGAAGAATGTCAATGGTAATTTAATGACAATAGCATTGAATCTATAAATTACATTGAACAGTATGGCCATTTTCACGATATTAATTCTGTCTATCCACAACCGTAGAATGCTTTTCTGTTTGTTTCTGTCCTCTCTGATTTCTTTGAGCAGTGGTTTGTAGCTCTCCTTTAAGAGTTCCTTAACTTACCTTGTTAGCTTTATTTGTAGGTATTGTATTTTTTGTAGCAATTGCAAGTGGGAGTTTATTTATGATTTGGCTCTCTGCTTGCCTGTTTTTGGTGTATAGAAATGAGAGCAATTTTTTCACATTGGTTTTATATCCTGAGACTTTGCTGAAGTTGCTTATCAGGTTAAGAAGCTTTTGGGCTGAGATGATGGGGTTTTCTACATATAGGATGTCATTTGCAAACAAAGACAATTTGACCTCTCTCTTCCTATCTCAGTACCCTTGATTTCTTTCTCTTGCCTGACTGCCCTGGCCAGAAATTCCAATACTATGTTTAATGAGGAAGGTGAGAGAGAGCATCCTTGTCTTGTGTTGGTTTTCATGGGAAATGCTTCCAACTTTTGCCCATTCCATATGATATTGGTTGTGGGTTTGTCATATCTGGCTCTTACTGTTTTGAGGCACTTCCCACCTCACTCTCTTGCTCCTGGTCCCACTGTGTGATATATCTCCTCCCTCTTTGCCTTTTGCCATGATTGTAAGCTTCCTGAGCCCTCCTTAGAAGCAGATGTCAATGTTATGTTTCCTGTACAGCCTGCAGAACCATGAGACAGTTAAACCTATTTTCTTATAAACTACCCAGTCTCAGATATTTCTTTATAGAAGTGCAAGAGACTAATACAAATACCCCAAAGTGGAATTGTTGGATCATGTGATATATGCTATATAATATGGTTTGGCTCTGTGTCCCCACCAAAATCTCATTTTGAATTGTAATCCCCAAGTGTCAAGGGAGGGAACTGGTGGAAGGTGATTGGATCATGAGGGAGGTTTCTCCCATTCTGTTCTTGTGATAGTGAGTGAATTCTCACAAAATCTGATGATTTTAAAGTGTGGCACTTCCCCCTCCTCCTGCCACCATGTAAAATGTGCCTTGCTTCCCCTTCAGCTTCCGCCATGATTGTTAAGTTTCCTGAGGTATTCTCAGCCATGTGGAACTGTGAGTCAATTAAACCTTTTTTCTATATAAATTACACATTCTCAGGTAGTTCTTTGTAGCATTGTGAAAATGGACTAATACAGTGCATATATTTGGAAAGACAGGGTATCACTTTGTCACCCAAGCTGGAGTGCCATGGTGTGATCATAGCACACGGCAGCCTTGACCTCCTGGGCTCAAGCAGTCCTTCCACTTCAGCCTCCTGAGTAGCTGGTACTACAGGAACCTGCCATAACATCCAGCTAATTAAAACAAAATTTGTAGAGACAAGGTCTTCCTATGATGCCCAGGCTGGTTTTCAACTCCTGAGCTCAAGCAATTTTCCCACCTCAGCCTCCCAAAGTGCTGGAATTACAGGCATGAGCCACCATCCCTGGCCTGGTAATTTTATTTTTAGGTTTTTTTTTTAGGAGCCTCCATAATATTTTCCATAGCAGTTGCATCATTTTGCATTTCTACCAACAGTGCACAAAAGTTCCAATTTCTCCACATCCTCATGGATATTTGTCATTTACTGTTTGATAATGGCCATCCAAACAGAAGAGAGAGTATACTCATTGTCACTTTGATTTGCATTTCCTTGATAATTAGTGACCTTGGGCATCTTTTCATATACCCGTTGGCCACTTGTATGTCTTTGGAGAAATGTTTACTCAAGTCCTTTGTCTATGTTTTAATCGAATTATTTGTTTCTTTGCTATGGAATTGTAGGAGTTTCTTATATATTTTGGAAAACGATCTTTTTTCATATGTATGGTTTGCAAATATTTTTCCCACTCCATGGGCTGTCTTATTATTCTGTTCATTGTTCCTTTTGCTGCACTTTTTATTTTGAGGTAGTCCCACTTGTATAGTTTTGCTTTTGTAACTCGTGCTTTTGGTGTCTTATTAATAAATTATTTCCAAGCTCAATGTCATGAAGATTTTCCTCCATGCTTTCTTCTAGTTTTATAGTTTCAGGCCTTGTGTTTAAATATTTAATCTACTTGAGGTGATTTTTGTACATAGTGTTATATAAGGCTCCAATTTTATCCTTTTGCATGTGTCTATACAGTTTTCCTCAACATTATTTGTTGAAAAGAAAGAAGAATGGAATTTAATAATGATAATCTCACGCAGAGAGGAGTGCCAAGCCTGTAGAGAGCACACTGGGGTAAAGGGCCCTGCCTCAAGCCTGCAGATTTCTAGGCCTCCAATTTGATCCCTGGTAAAGAATTAATATGCGGAGTCCTGTAGAGAGGCCATCTTACTCTCTGTTCATAAACTGCCTTTTGACCTCTGCTGAGGAAGGGTTCTAGGCCAGCAGTATGGTGATTTTATTCTGAGTCTATGGATACTCTCTTGACCTCTGCCAATGATATTCTGCAAAGAAGTGGTCTTTTAAAAGGACATAGAATTCCTCTTGAATTCTGATGAAAAAGAGTCTGGTTTAAATTCCTTCTACCTCTTACTCTACAGTTTATCTACATTATCATTATAGTTTCAAAACATATATTTAGACATAGTTGGCAGAATAGAGTGGTCCTCTCACTTTATAATTCTAGATAACTCTACTACTGATAACGTACCCTGACGTCGCATCACACTGTTATTTCCAGTGAACTTACCTCTCTGGCATGCATTTTTGATAAGCCGTATATTCAAATAACTATTACAAAAGCAGCATGTAGCAAACAGTAAAATAAATTTGTAGAGAGATTAGGAAAATTATACTTGATGGGATAATTGAGAAAAGAAATTTGGGAAGTGGCAATTAGGTTGGTTTTGAAGGATGTTAGAATTGGGGTCATAGAGAATAGCACGCATACAGACAAAGAGGAAAACAGGGGTACTTAGACAAAATCATGGAAGTAGTCATTTTTTGTGCAGTATACGTTGTTTTAAATAGAGATTTTTAGGAATGTGGCTAGAAAGGTAAGTTGGAGCCTGTTCATAGGTGACCTTTAGCGTAAATTGAAAAGAGTTTGCACTATATTTTGTAAGTGCTAAAGAGCAAGCGACATCTTTTGAAATAGGAAGTGATGTATCTAAAGCATAATATGCTATCCTTTTCACAAGGAACCATGAGGATAAGAACCAAGAGGATCTTGTTTTTTGTGGTTGTTTCATTTAGATATATATTTTCCCTGTTTATGGCTGCTTTTAACATTTCTATTTTTCTTTTTTTTAACACTGTGTATCCTTGGATTTCTTTTTACCTCTCAGTGTGCTTAATTCTTCCTGGGATTTGGTAATTTATCCATCCATGTTTAAATATATACCAGGGTTCTTTGGGGGAACAATCTCAGCTCTCCAGGCATAGAAATCTGTTGCCTTCTCCTATAACAGCAAACATTTCAGTAGTTCCTATAACAAAAGATTAAGGTGTAATAGGGTTAAATAATTATAATGTATGCAGAGCAGGAATAACAGCACTGGTCTATCCCTGGGCATAAGCACTCTGTCCACATCATCCTGGCAGCTGTTTAGGTAATCGATTTTCTGTAAACAAGGCATGAAAATGCTCCCACTTCCTTTGAAAGGACAGCACACCCAGGGTGTCTTTCAGTCTTATTGATTTTAAATCACATTCAATGACTGACTTTGAATCATCAAGTGGGTTTCCCTGGAGTTAAAGCACCAGAAAGATTTAATTAGAGAGCTTCAGTCCAGACAAAAGATACCATATCATTGACTTAAAATCTGAACTGAACTTCTCTTTTGATGCTGATGGGTGAAAAATGAAGTTGTTTTGGTTGTTTCTAAAATGTTTTCTGAGGCCCTGTGGATTTCTTGAGGTCAGGCAATCTGTCTGATGAATTTATCTGCAAACCCCAGCAGAGGGCCTAGCACTGAGCAGGTGTTATGAAAAAGTTTTCAGTTTCTTTAACTGAATGGCCTTTTGACCTATTAAAAGCAATTCAAAATCAAAGTTAATAACAAATTGATTATTGCATACTCTAAAGCTATTTGGAAAAATTTGGTTCCAAATAATATACATACCTTGTCTTTAAGTGTTAACAAGAGCAGGAAGTATCTTATGTTAAGCAGTTATGATGTGAAACTGAAAGGGGGTTTCCAATGTCACATGGAAATGATTTTAGGTACAATCCTCAGCAATGGTTGTGTTTTTTATCACAGTTATATTTTTATCCATAACGTGGATATTATATGAAAATGTATCGACCTGTGTGAAAATTTCTTTGGGACAAATCTTCACAAAGAGATTTTTTTGGGTTTTATTAAGTACATATGATCACAAAAAAGGGAAAAACAAACACCAGGGCCTGGTTGAGGTTGGAGAGAGAAAGAAGGGTAAGGATTGAAAAACTACCTATCAGGCTCTAAACTGCTATTACCTGGGTGACAAAATAATCCGTACACCAACCCCCAGCAACACACAATTTACCTCTTTAACAAGCCTGCACATGTACCCTTGAACCTAAGATAAATGTTAAAACAAAACAAAACAACAAAGGATTGTAAAAAGAAGAATTGTTGAGTTTAAAGATATACATATATTTAATTGACTGACTGACACCAAATTACTCTCCAGAGTGGCTGCACCAGTCAACATTTCCATCAACAGTGCAATTTTGTAACATCTAAGCCTGGATTTGGCATTATCCAGCTTCCTAATTTTTGTCAATCTAATAATAAGTGCATTTTCATAGAATTTTCACATCGATTTATTAAAGTGTTTTAGATCCTCTGGTTTACACATGAGAAAGCTGAGACACAGCAAGATGAAGCTCTTCGACCAAAGTCACGTAGCTATATGTATGCTCTCAGGTAATAGAATTGCTTTGCTTATTGCATTTGGAGTCTGGGCAATTGCCTCAAAGAATTTCTTTGGAGAATTATGTTCCAAAGAATACCGTTCTAATTTTTCTTCAACTAATTACTCACCAATTCTTGATTCTTTTGGATCTGGGAGCGATTAAAAGTAACTCTAGACATGTATTGTTAAGTTCTGACCAATGAACATAATCTGATTGTGTATAAATATATAAGAGTAACAGATTTGCCTAATTTTCCATTTCTAACAGCCTATAAACATAAGGAACACACTTAGGAATGAAACTGTTCATCTCATCACAAAGAGATTTTTACACGAGTGTTTGTCATGTACTGGCACAGAATTTTGGGTCTGATTTATAACAGTCTCTCTGGTCACCTACTCAAAACCCTGCTGTCCTAATACCACCCATATGCCAAGTCATCATTTTTGTCATGTAATTTTGCTTCTAGTCCCTTTCCAACTGATATGATTTGGCTCTGTGTCCGCATCCAAATCTCATGTCGAATTGTAATTCCCAATGTTGGGGGAAGGACCTGGTGGGAGGTGATAAGCTCATGGGGGAAGATTTCCCCCTTGCTGTTCTCATGATAATGAGTGAGTCTCATGAGATCTGGATCTTGAAAAGTGTGTAACACTTCTGCCTTAGCTTCTTCTTTCTCTGCCGCTCCACCATGTGAAGAAGGTGCTTGCTTCCCATTCGTCCTACTGCCATGATTGTAAGGTTCCTGAGGCCTCCCCAGTCATGCTTTCTGTACAGCCTGTAGTACTGTAGGTCAATTAAATCTTTCCTCTTCATAAATTACCCAATCTCAGGTAGTTCTTTATAGCAGTGTGAGAACGGACTAATATGCCAACTTTATCCTTTTCTTATCAAGAATTACAGATGGTCCCTGTTTTCAAATAATCTCCTCTGCATCAACCCTCTTAATTTATATTTCAAATTTCTCTTACACTTAGCATTAATCAATGACAGCACCATTCCTAACTCTACCCCTCTTCAACCTAGCCATCCAGCATATAGCAACAATTATCATTCTTCCAATACTTTAAGATCTTCTTATCATTCCAAAACGGAACTTGCGGTACAACCAAGAGGAGCTCTCCACTCAGTTAAAGAATGAGGGGAACACGGCTTTAAAATCATACATTCACACACGTATTAGCTGTTTGATTATGGACAAGATGACATAATTTCTGTCTGCCTAAGTTGATCCTTCTGCAAAATGAAGACAGTAAAATCCAAATCATACAGCATTTGTGGGCATTAATGAATAAAACTACCTAGAACAATGCACATCTGATACATCATAAGCAGTAAGTAAGTTATTTCCATTATGGTTATTGTTAAGTTTTTCAAGAGAGTATCTATACAATAAATTTATTTTCTTGAAGAAATATGAATTAATTTTAATATGGATGTTAATGACAAAAGTAAAACACATTCATTATAAAGGTCTAGAAGAATAAAATGTGTACAAATTTTAAAAAAAATTCACATTACTTGCCCGGGCCCGGTGGCTCACACCTGTAATCCCAACACTTTGGGAGGCCAAGGCGGGTGGATCACGAGGTCAGGAGATGGAGACCATCCTGGCTAACACAGTGAAACCCCGTCTCTACTAAAAATACAAAAAATTAGCCAGGCGTGGTGGTGGGCGCCTGTAGTGCCAGCTACTAGGGAGGCTGAGGCAGAAGAATGGCGTGAACCCGGGAGGCGGAGCTTGCCGTGAGCCGAGATTGCGCCACTGCACTCCAGCCTGGGCACAGAGCGAGACTCCGTCTCAAAAAAAAAAAAAAAAAAAAAAAATTCACATTTCTCCTTAGGCATGTTTCTCAAAGGTAACTCTAGTCCTTAAAGACATTTTTCTTTGCCTATGCAAATATATAAACACTATGTAGATTTCTTATTAATGAAAATAGGAATATAATATACATACTGTTCTATGATTTAACTCTTTTCTTATCTATTTACATTTTCATTTAAAAGCATAGAATTCTATAGCATGACCACACCCAGAGGTAGGCTAGTAAATGTCTAATAACTGGTTCTCCAGAAAAAAAAAGGTCCTAATTGGTACCATTTTCTTATTTTTGTGTTGTAAATACTCCCATGGCTGAACGCAAGCAACCACTGTAACATTGATAACTACAGAATTAGAAAGAAAAGTTAATACCCAGCTCTTGCAAAGCAGTATAAAAGCACTCTTGCACACCACTGGCTGTGCCATTATTTCAAAAAATAAAAGTAATGTTTTTATAAGGAACTTTTAATAAATACAGGGGTATCATCTTAGGGTAGACCAAAAAGATTGTGGTATAAAATAGTATGAGGATTTCTATATGAAAATCTAAGCAAATACATAAATAACAAGACTATATTTTCTCAAACACTACATTTTAAATGATATAAAAAGTATAAAACCTCATAATTCATAAAAGCACACTACAAATATTTACAGTATCAACACAATTTCATGAAAAACAATTACGCACACAGATACACACAGTTAAAGATAAGTACTTTTTTAGATAAGTACTGACTAAATATAAAGTGGATTATGAGAATTTTGTCAGAATAGGTGATGGAATTATTGGTTATCTTAATTTTCTTCTTTCAACTTTTCTGTATTTTCAAAGTATTTTTTAATCTCATATTATGTTTGTAATTTGAAATTCAACTTAAAAAATAAAAATCCACTTTTATGATCAGATTCTGTAGTTCTGTGATACTCTCCTTTTAAAAGTATTCTAAATATAAGAAAATCTAAGTAATGTAGGGACTCAATCTATGTAAATTGTCACTGAGATAATTCATAATTATTTAGCCACTAAATATCAAAGATCCATTGTTTAAATGTTCAGCTTTCAGAACTTGTTTGGGTCCTGGTTTAGCATCAGCACCATATTCCCTGCAATCCATCCTTATATATCTGTATTATAACATTTGGAATGAATACAACTTAATAATGTATATTTTTAGGAGCAGTAAAATACAAGTGATTTTGAGACTTATTTGATAAAAATTTAAATCTACCAGTTTACTATTTTTTTTCTTTGCTATCTCTTGGTTCTTTATTCTCTTTTTCTCTATCTATGCCTTCTTTTGGATGAAAAATAGACAATTTTTAGTATTCCATTTAATCTCCTCTTGTGGTTTATTAGCTTTATTAAGTACTTATTGTTTTTTAATAATAGTTGCTTCATGATTTGATAAGTATCGTAAAGAGACTTATCAAATAAGTCTCAATATTACTTACATCATTTGATTTAATATTTAATAGTATTTAGTATTTAATAGAGACAGTATTTAGTATTTGATTTGATTTAATATTTAATAATATTTAGTATTTAATAATAGCTGAGTGATTTCTAAGTGCACAATTTGCCTAGCAATTAGTAATTATTAAATAAACGTTAACTTCCCTTTCTGTTATTAAATCACTTATTTGAAACTCTAGGCATGTGTATAGCCAGTGCTCAATAATAAACAATTTTAAGTTTTTCAAATGGGAAGGGACTTATTTATTTATTTATTTATTGAGATGGAGTCTTGCTCTGTCGCCCAGGCTGGAGTGCAGTGGCGCCATCTTGGCTCACTGCAAGCTCCACCTCCTGGGTTCACACCATTCACCTGCCTCAGCCTCCCGAGTAGCTGGGACTACAGGTGCCCACCACCACGCTCGGCTAATTTTTTAATATTTTTAGTGCAGACTGGGTTTCACCGTGTTAGCCAGGGTGGTCTCGATCTCCTGACCTCGTGATCCACCCGCCTCGGCCTCCCAAAGTGCTGGGATTACAGGCGTGAGCCACTGTGCCCGGCCGGTAAGAGATTTAATAAATATGTTGGTTATCTATAAAATCACTGCAAGGGAAATGCTTTCACTGACAACGATGTAGTAAAAAGAGCTGTTTTTAACCCTCTTGCCCATAACAACTAAAACGATAGACAAAAAAAAAAAATTGGTTTTCAAAGCATTAGATATCAGATAATGAACAACAGTTATCCCTGTGAGAGAGCACAAACAAGATGAGACTTAAGAGGACCCCAGCTTACTGGATGGTGAGAGTTTTTTAGCTGTGGGATAGGAAAAAGAAACTCAGGAGGGTCCTTGTGGCTCACTCTGAGTTGAAGAGACAAAATTGGGAGTCCAGGGAGGCCAAGGTGGCTAGAGTTCACATGGAAGAGCACCAGAGAAGAACAAGATGCACAGAAAGAGCTTCAGAGATCTGCAGTGTCCCTCTTAAATATTCAGCAGAGTATTTTGAATGCATGTGAGGAAACTCGCCTAGGTAAAGGAAAGGACTACTCAAGAAGATTAAGAACAATCCCAAGTTTCAAACAGGGCTGGGTGTAGTGGACAAAGTATTCTATAGCACACAAGGTAGAGGGTTTTGCATCAGGAGTAGTGGGAAATTAGCCCTAAACTAAATACCACTCTGGTCTCACCTAACAAAGATTATACGTAATACTCTAAAGTGTCAAGCTGCTTCTTGGCAAATCAATTTTGTCCCAAAACAAAGCAAAATAATATTTACAGAAATGTATGTATTTATATCCAGCACGCACCAAGTTAAAATTCACAATGTTTAGAGTACAACAAAATGTTTCTGAAAATGTAAAGAACAGGAAAAATATGACCCATAATGAAGAAAAAATAACTTGATTGTAACCAGCCCAGAGATAACACAGATGACATAATTAATGAACAAAATATTTAAACAGTTATTGTAAATTTATTGTGTATGTTCCAGAAGCTAGAAGAAAAAAGTAAAAGACATGGAAGATATTTTAAAAAGCCAAAATGAACTTATAGAGGTGAAAACTTTCTCTGAGATAAAAAATATACTGGATATTTGAACATTTTTTGATCTATCGAAATGGCAATTTCATAGGGTTCAAATTAATAAACATATGTAAGTCCAGAGATCAACACTTTGATGTTATCCTTTATTTCTATTTCTTAGGTTAATTTTTAACAAATGTATTGCCTATACATTTTTTGTAAGCTTCTCTTTTTAATTAAAGGTTTTATATATATATATAATATATAAATAGCATGTGTACTTTTATATTTGTAATATTTTTATAACAAACATAAAGTGGCATATATTTTGACGGTAGACAATGAACAGTTAAAGATGCATACTATAAATTGTTAAGCAACTATTATTATAAAACAGTAAAGTACTTGACAAAGCTAATAAACCAAAAGAAGAGATAAAATGCAATACAAAAAATTGTCTATTTTTAATCCAAAAGAAGGCATAAAAAGAGGAAAAGAGAATAAAGAACACAAAAGACAGTTAAAAAACATAGAGTAAACTGATAGATTTAAACTCAACTATATCAACAATCACATTAAATGTAAGTCGTCTGAACACACCCATTACAAGGCAGAGACTGTCAGATTGATTAAAAAGCGAGACCCAACTATATGTTGCCCACAAGAAATCCACATGAAATATAAAGACGTATATAGCAAAAAGTAAAAGGATGCTAAAACTAAGCAAAAAATAAAAATAAATAAATGGCTATACTAACATATGACAGAATAGGTTTAAGAGCAAATTATAGCAACAGAGAAAATCGTTATTTTATAATGATAAAGGCTCAATTCATTAAGAACATATGATAATATTAAATTAGCAGAGCTTCTAAATACATGAATCAAAAATCGAAGTAACTGCAAGGATATATAGAAAAAATCAAAATTATAGTCAGAGATTTCAGTACCTCTTTCTCAATAATAGGTAGAAAAACTATGGATAAAATCTTAAGTAAGGAGGTAGACAATAACACTATCAATCAACGTAACCTTATTGACATTTACAGAACACTCAATAAAACAATGTAAGGATAAACATTTTATTCAATTTTACACACAATATTTACCAAGATTGGTTATATTCTCACCTATAAAATAAGTTCCTACAAATCATGAAAAGTATTTTCTCTGACCACAATGGAATTAAAATAGAAAGCAGTAGAATAATACATTTGGAAAGTTCAAAATATTTGGAATTTAAAAGCACATTTCTGAATAACCCATAGGTAAAAGAAAAAGTCAAAAGGGAAATTGGAAACATGTCAAAATTTGTGGAATGCATATAAAACAATATTTAGAGGCAAACTTATTATTCTAAACAGCTACATTAGAAAAGAACAAAGGTCTCAAATCAATGTCAGTGAATAGAAAACAAAATCAATAAAGCCAAAAGCTGGTTCTTTGAAAAGATTAGCAAAATTGATAAACTTCTAGTCAGACTGATAAGGAAAAATAGAAGACACAAATTACAAATACCAGAAATGAGAGAGGGCATATCACTACATATTTTACATAAAGAGAATAAGGGAATATTATATATAATGTTATACCGACAAATTCAAGTACTTAAAAGAAATAAACAAATTTCTTGAAAGATACAACCTAAAAAAGCCTCACTTAAGAAACAGATAATTAGAATAGCCTTATGTGATTACTTTCATAGGCTAACTTTTGGCTAAGCTATGGTGATCAGCTATTTTGGTCAAATACTAGTCTAGATGTTGCTTTAAGAAAAGCAGATTACCCTCAATTGTATTGGTGGTCCTCACCCAATTAGTTGAAGGCCTTAGGAGCTAAAACCAATGTTTCCTGGAGAAAAAGGAATTCTGCCTCTTAAAGGCAACACAGAAATCATTCCTGAGTTTCCAGCCTGATTGATTGCCCTATGGATTCAAGACTGCAACATCAACTCTCATTTGAATTTCCAGCTTCTTTGAGTCTTCCCTTTAAGTTTCAGATTTGCCAGCCTCCAGAGTCATATAATCCAATTTTTAAAAAAATCTCTCAATAGATGATAGATATTTATATAGATAAAGATATATCTATATCTAGGGAGATAATATGTATTTTTTATATATACACATATATTACATATATATAGAATCCCTATAAGTAATATATCTGTATCTATATATAAAATAGAATGTATATAATAGGATATATATACATATATAATATGATATATATATACACATACATCTATTTATCTATCTATTTATCCATCCTATTGATTCTGTTTCTCTGGAGAGCCCTGACTGATATACATGTTGGTACTGAGAATGGTTCAAGAGGAACAGAATTTTAGGGATGAGTTTTAGGAATTGGTTCCGGGGTTTCTGTAATTACTTCTCAAAATTACCATTGGGTACTCCTAAAAAATACTTAGAAGATGTAAGGTTCTAGGTGACTATGTATTTGATATGTTATAAAACATTTTGTCAAACTAACAAGTGTAATGAGATTGGCTGGTTGCTCCTAACTGCATTTGACAAAGTAGAGAATGAAAAGTGTGAACCAAAGTCTTCAAACAGCTCAAGTGTCACATAAATTACATGAAAGATTCTAAGTCTGCTGTGAAAGAAACCTTTACCTCTTGTAGCCACAGAATTTATATTGCTGGAAACCAAACCCAGCACTGCATCATCAAATGGAAATGGTATATATGAGATCAGGCTCAACCAGCTCTGAAGGCACAAGTAAGTTACATGCAGTAGTGGCCCAAATGTCCATGGTCCCCACTCCTGTTTCATTGTCTTCCTTTTTTTTCCTGTT
The DNA here is from genome assembly GCF_029281585.2 of Gorilla gorilla gorilla. Lineage (NCBI taxonomy): Eukaryota > Metazoa > Chordata > Mammalia > Primates > Hominidae > Gorilla > Gorilla gorilla. Next base: position 157,188,102 of record NC_073247.2, read on the forward strand.
ATATTGTCTTTTCACTCCAAGCTCACACCGATGTCCTCATGGGTGATTCCATATGATCAATTAACTGAGAAAGAGAAAACTCAGGCCTGGTTTACAATGGTTCTGCGTGATATACAGGCACCACCAGAATATGGACAGCTGCAGCACTATTGCCCCTTTCTAGGACTTCTCTGAAGGATATTTCTGAAGGGACAATCTTCTCAGCGAGCAGAACTTGGAGCAGGGCATGAGATTTTTCATTTTGCTTTGAAGAAGAAATGGACAAATGTGTGAATGTATGCCAATTCACAGGCTGTGGCTAATGGTTTGACTAGAGGGATGGTCGATCTAAATGTGGTCTAAACCTAGGGAGGAGTGTTTTTATAACAAGCACTCTCTAATAGAACAAACCTTTAAAAATATTCATAAATTAAAGAAAATAGTAATAATGTTCAGAAAAGTGTGATGTTTTCTTCACTGATCTTTTTTATTTACAATGACTACAAAACATAAGAGACTTTTAAGAAAGCCAACATGTGCAATAGGAACAATGTAAGCAACCATTCAATTACACAGCTAACGTAACATGTTAATTTCTTTATTTGGTCTGTAGTTTTAAAACTAAAGAAATGAAAATTGTTTCACTTTTGAAAATGTTGTTCAAAATGAATAAAATATTTTATGTACAAATATAGTAAAATTTCAGACTTCTCAAGCAAAACTTTGTACTTCGGAGTTCACACTTTCACTTTTTATACACAAAAACAAATACATCCAATTGTGTCTTCACCATCTTTGTGAATTATTGTTTATTTTGAATTAACTGTTTAAAAATAAAATATGCATATTACATACATTACTATCGAGATTGAAGATTAGATGTGCACTGGAAGTGAACTCAAAAAATTCCAAACCCTGAAGAGCTTAACTACAAAACAGTAGTAACTATGTCAGTCAGGGTCAGGGGCCAACTATATAACTAAGCCTTCTGGTAACCTCTATTCTATTTTCTATCTCTATGAAATTGTTCATTCTAAGTATTTCAAGTAAGTGGAATCATACAATATCCGTTTTACTGGGTCTGGTTTACTTCATGTGGCATAATATTTTCAAGGTTCATCATCCATGTCATAGCCTATATCAGAATTTCATTCACTTCATAGCTGAATAATATTCCATTGTATGCACATACTGCATTCTATTTATCCATTCATCTGTTGATGAATACTTGGGTTGTTTCTACCTTTGACTGTTGTAAATAGTGCTGCGATGAACATTTGTGTACAAATATCTGTTTTAGCCCTGCTCTCAATTATTTTGAGTATGTACCTGGGAGTGGGGTTTCTGGAACACATGGTAATTCTATGGTTAACTTTTTGGGGAACTGCCAAACTGTTTTCCACAGCAGCTGCATCATTTTTCCTTCCCATCAGCAGTTCATGGGGGCTCCAATTTCTCCACATCCTCGCAAACACTCGTTGTTTATAAATTCCCTCACAATAGCCATGCTAAGGGGTATGAAGTGATTATCTGATTGTGGTTTGGACTTGCATTTCCCTAATGATTAGTGATTTTGGCATCTTTTCATGTACCCATTGGCCATTTGTATAACTTCCCTGAAGAAATGTTTATTTAAGTCGTTTGTCCTTTATTTATTTATTTATTTATTTATTTATTTATTTGAGACAAGGTCTTGCTCTGCCGCTCAGGCTAGAATGCAGTGGAGCATTCTTGGCTCACTGCAACTCCTCCTTCTGGGCTCAAGCTATCCTCCTACCTCATCCTCTCAAGTAGCTGGGTCTACAGGTGCATGCCATCATCCCCGGCTACATTTTGTACTTTTTTTTTTTTTTTTTTTTTTTTTGAGATGAAGTCTGTCTCTGTCGCCCAGGCTGGAGTGCAGTGGTGTGATCTTGGCTCACTGCAAGCTCCACCTCCCGGGTTCACGCCATTCTCCTGCCTCAGCCTCCCGAGTAGCAGGGACTACAGGTGCCCGCCACAACGTCTGGTTAATTTTTTTTTTTTTTTTGAGGCGTTGTCTCACTCTGTCGCCCAGGCTGGAGTGCAGTGGCGCTATCTCGGCTCACTGCAAGCTCCGCCTCCCGGGTTCACGCCATTCTCCTGCCTCAGCCTCCTGAGTAGCTGGGACTATAGGTGCCCGCCACCACGCCCGGCTAATTTTTTTGTATTTTTAGTAGAGACAGGGTTTCACCGTGTTAGCCAGGAGGGTCTCAATCTCCTGACTTCGTGATCCGCCCACCACGGCCTCCCAAAGTGCTGGTATTACAGGCGTGAGCCACCGCGCCCGGCCAAATTTTGTACTTTTGGTAGAGACAGGGATTCACTATGTTGCCCAGGCTGGTCTCAAACTCCTGAGCTCAAGCAATCTACCCACCTCGGCTTCCCAAAGTGCTAGGATTACAGGCCTGAGACACCAGGCCTGTAATTGTCCATTTTTTAATGAAGTTGTGTTTTGTGTAGCTGTAGAATTAATCTTACATACTTTGAAAACTTTAAACAAAATGAAGTTTAAAACTTAGACCAATGAAAGAGTTTATTGAGGAAGGTTGTTTTCCCACTATCGTTATTTAGAAATGCTAGAATGTGATCATAATAAGATTAGCTTTTATTTGGTTTTATTCTTGTTCTAAAACACCTTCCAGGGCAAGCAATATTGTGATTTCTACCAATAAAGATTAGCTTTGTCTGTTTTTTTTTTGCCTATAAATTGTACAATATGTGCCCTTTGGGCCTTTTCTTTTTATTCGGTATGTTTCTAAAGTTCATGCATATAGTTTTGTCTGTCAGTGGTTTGTTCTTTTTTGTTTCTATGTAGTATTTCTTCATCTAAATAAACCACAGACTCCTGATGATGGAGATTTGTATGTGATATATATGAATATATATGGACTATTATAAACAAAACTGCAGAGAAAAAAAAATATCTGCAGATGTGTCCCTGTATCACCTGCTCAGAGGGTAAAACTCTTCCACTGCCTCACCCATGCAAGGCTTTTATCCACTCCAACTTTCTTAGCAAGAAAATGGCCTAATCTGTGTTGGGTTTGCACTCTCCAAGCATTATTTCAGTTGTTGGAAGTGCTTTCACCCTAGCTTTGGGAGCTTTCAGTAAGGTGAATGTTTTGTGCCTTCTGAACTTCTAGCTTACATCATAGAATTTGCTGGTTCTGAGGCCTCCAGACTTGGACTGAGCCATGCTAATGGCATCCCTAGTTTTCCAACTTGTATATGGAGACTTCCTGGCTTCTACAACCACGTGAACACATTCCTCTAATTATTCCCCTTCCATACATCCTATATTAGTCCATTTTCACACTGCTGATAAAGACATACCCGAGACTGGGAAATTTACAAAAGAAAGACGTTTATAGGACTTATAGTTCCACATGGCTGGGAAGGCCTCACAATCATAGTGGAAGACAAAGAGGAGCAAGTCACATCTTATGTGGATGGCAACAGGCAAAGAGAAAGCTAGTGCAGGGAAACGCTCCCTTATAAAACCATCAGATCTCATGAGACTTATTCACTTTCATGACAACAGCATGGGAAAGACCTGACCCCATGATTCAGTTACCTCCCACTGGGTCCCTCCCACAACACGTGGGAATTCAAGATGAGATTTGAGTGGGGACACAGCCAAACCATATCATTCCACCCCTGGCTCCTCCCAAATCTCAGGTCCTCACATTTCAAAACCAATCATGCCTTCCAAACAGTCCCCTAAAGTCTTAAGTCATTTCAGCATTAACTCAAAAGTCCACAGTCCAAAGTCTTAACTGAGACAAGGAAAGACCCTACTACCTATGAGCCTGTAAAATCAAAAGCAAGTTAGTTACTCCCTAGACACAGTGGGGGTACAGGCATCAGGTAAATGCAGCCATTCCAAATCAGAGAAATTGGGCAAAACAAAGGAGCTACAGGCTCCATGCAAGTCCGAAATCCTGTGGAGCGGTCAAATCTTAAAGCTCCAAAATGATCTCCTTTGACTCCATGTCACACATCCAGGTCACGCTGATGCAAGTGGTGGGTTCACATAACCTTGGGCAGCTCTACTCCTGTGGCTTTGCATGGTACAGCCTCCTTTCTGACTGCTTTCACAGGCTGGCGTTGAGTATCTGCAGCTTTTCCAGGTGCACAGTGCAAGCTGTTCGGGGATCTACCATTCTGGGGTCTGGAGGATAGTGGCCTTCTTCTCACAGCTCCACTAGGCAGTGCCTCCGTAGGGACTCTGTGTAGGTGCTTTGACCCCACATTTCCCTTCTGCACTGCCCTAGCAGAGGTTCTTCATGAGGGCCTTGCCCCTGCAGCAAACTTCTGCCTTGGCATCTAGGCGTTTCCATACATCCTCTGAAATCTAGGCAAAGGTTCCCAAACTTCAATTCTTGACTTCTGTGCATCTGCAAGCTCAACACTGTGTGGAAGCTGCCAAGGCTTAGGACTTCCACCCTCTGAAGCAACAGCCTGAGCTGTACCTTGGCCCATTTTAGTCATGGCTGGAGTGGCAGGGACACAGGGCACCAAGTCCCTAGACTGCACACAGCAGAGGGACCCTGGACCTGGCCCAGAAAACCATTTTTTTCTCTTAAACCTCTGGGCCTGTGATGGAAGGTGCTGCCACACCATTGTCTTGGAGATTAGTATTGAGGTCTTCATTACTTATGCAAATTTCTGCAGCTGGCTTGAAGTTCTCCTCAGAAACTGGGATTTTCTTTTCTATTGCATTGTCAGGCTGCAAATTATGTGAACTTTTATGCTCTGCTTCCCTTTTAAAACTGAATGCCTTTAACAGCACCCAAGTCACCTCTTGAATGCTTAGCTGCTTAGAAATTTCTTCTGCCAGATACACTAAATTATCTCTCTCAGTTTCAAAGTTCCACAAATCTCTAAGGTCGGGGCAAAACGCCAACAGTCTCTTTGCCAAAATATAAAAAGGGTCACCTTTGTTCCAGTTCTTAATAAGTTCCTCATCTCCATCTGAGAACATCTCAACCTGGATTTCATTGTCCATATCATTATCAGCATTTTGGTGAAAGCCATTCAACAAGTCTTTAGGAAGTTCCAAACTTTCCCACATTTTCCTGTCTTCTGAGCCCTCCAAACTTTCTAACTTCTGCCTGTTACCCAGTTCCAAAGTTGCTTCCACATTTTTGAGTATCTTTTCAGCAGCACCCCACTCTACTGGTACCAATTTACTGTATTAGTTTGTTTTCATGCTGCTGATAAAGATATACCTAAGACTGTGCAATTTACAAAAGAAAGAGGTTTGATGGCCTTAGAGCTTCATATGGCTGGGGAGGCCTCACAACCATGGTGGAAGGCAAGGAGGAGCATGTGACATCTTACATGGATAGTGGCAGGCAAAAAGAGAGCTTGTGCAGGGAAACTCCCTTTTATAAAACCATTACATCTTGTGAGACTTATTCACTATCATGAGAACAGCACAGGAAAGACCTGCCCCCATGACTCAATTACCCCCTACTGGGTCCCTCCCACAACACATGGGAATTCAAGATGACATTTGGGTAGGGACACAGCCAAACCATATAACATCCCATATATCTTTTCTTCTCTCTATATATCCTATTGGTTCTGTCTTTCTGGAGAACCCTGACTAATACTTGGTACTAGCAACAACAATGATGACTCTCAAAAAAAAATGGTGAGTGAAAGAAACCAGACAAAAAGAATCAATACTGTATGCTTCCATTAAATAAAACTTACAAATGCAAACTTGTCAACAGTGACAGAAAGCAGATCATTAGCTGCCTGGGTTGGAGGCAGGGCCAAGAGGAGGAAAAGGGATTACAAATGGCATTTTAAGTACATGGAGTTAATTATGTTTTTGATAGCTCAATGATGTTGTTAAAATAGCAACAACGAATACAAGTACAACAACAACAAAGCACTGGAATGAATAAAGACGGTGATAGTCCAGATGACTGCTACTATCTTTCATCTTCACGTTTGCAGATGCTTATAGAGATTCTGCTGCCCAGGGTCAAGGATCTGCAGAAAATCACTGCCAACTTTCTAGATCTTCCTCAGCCTCAAAGCAGATGAAATGGTTGGGTAATGAAGAGGCTGCAGCATATATATATATATGTGTATATATATATATATATGTGTGTGTGTATATATATATGTATATATATACATATATATGTATACACACACACATATATACTTATATATACACATATATATATTTGTGTGTGTGCATTTGAGAATCTTTTGAGTCTACTTGCCACTTACAGATGAAGAAGATAACAGGACTCTGCTTCTCCTCTGCCTTCCAAATCTGACAATAATGCATCTTACCATAAGATGTAAGCAGTGCTTCCCAAGCTTCAATGTGCTTACAAATCACTTGGGGACCTTGGTAAAATAGAGATTTTAATTCAGTAGGTTTGATATGGGGCTAAGATTCTACATTTCTGACAAGCTTTTGAGTGATGCTGATACTGCAGGTCTATAGCCCACTCTTTGAGTAACCAAGTTACATGACATGAATTGATCTGGTTCATTGTTGGATTCCATTTCAAAAAAGTTTAATTCTGCCAGTGACAGGTAAACTCATTTGTAACCCTGTTTTGTCTCTAATGTGAACCCCTCTATTGCATCTAAGTTTTCAAAAAACATGTGTCTGAAAGTTGACCGTTGATTATTCTCAGATTGCATTAGTTCTAGGTGAGGGTCAGCAATCTATGGTGTTGGATATATTACTGCTCAAGAGATGCACCTTTCCATTTTTATTCTATTAGTTCTTACATCAAGTGTATGCTCTTATCTTATTTTCTCTTTCATGTTGTCCAGTATCAGCACTTACACAAATGACAAGGCTGACCACTATGTTCTCTGAATAGCTATGGTCAACATAAATATTAAAGAAGAATACCTATCAGTTTTCCTTTGCAGAAAATGTATAATTGGAACAGTAGATTTATCCAAGATAAATCAGCATTGGATCTAGTCAGCGGAAAGAATGGCTGAATCCTTTATTGAGTAACTCTCAAATATAATAGTTTCAGTGTGGCTTTATCTCTTGTTGAGATGACATTAAGTACAAACTGAATATTGAAAAAATTAGGGCTGGGCGCAGTGGCTCACACCTGTAATCCCAGCACTTTGGGAGGCCAAGGCGGGTGGATTGCTTGAGGTTAGGGGTTCGAGACCAGCCTGGCCAACATGGTGAAACCCTGTCTCTACTAATAACATAAAAATTAGCCAGGCGTGGTGGCATGCGCCTGTAATCCCAGCTAGTCAGGAGGCTGAGGCAGGAGAATCGCTTGAACCTGGGAGGCAGAGGCTGCAGTGAGCTGAGATTGCATCACTGCACTCTAGCCTGGGGTTGAGAGAGTGAAACTCCATCTCAAAAAAAAAAAACAAGAAAGAAAAGAAAAGATTAGAACAATAAACTGGACACTATTCTGTCTTTTGATTTATTTAGGGCTCCTGGGGCACTTGTTTTCAAAGGGCAATTGAATTGCATGAGGCAGCCTTGCAAGGAATAACTGAAGTCTCTTTCAAATTATTCAACATTCCTAAGCAATTTAATTGCTTAAGGGCAATCTCTGATAAAGATGACCCCAAAAAGGATAGCAATTTTTAATTAGGAGTTTAAAAAAGTAACATTTTGGAGAATTGTGGAAAAAAAACTGAAGGATTTAGAGAAATGAGACTTGTTTAGAGAGAGAAAAGGGACAGAATGAATATGTAATTACTAAAAAGCACCCCTCTCTCCTTTTCTAATGATAAAAAAGAGCAATATCATCAAAATCTAATCTCAGGGAAAGCAGTAACAAGAGGACATGACCTACCATCTCACTATACCAATTACTATCTCTTGCTCCTTTGTTTTTATTTTACCACGAATTACCTCATTACTTTGAAAGGATTTTTTAAAAATCTGGAGTCATTATGTAAGTATTTTCAATTGTGGTCTGAAAAACTGATATTAGAATTCCCTTTTAAAATCTTTAACCTCTTGGAAACAAAGGAAATTCCAATAAACTGACACTGCTTGCACCATTTATTTAGTGCTCTTTCCCTTATAAACATCTCAAAAGGCAGCACTCAGAAATACAGCTGCCCTCGTCTGCAGTGACTTTCCCACAGTTCCAATAAATGTCATTGATGCTTTCATTCAGAAAACATTACCCCCACACACACACTCCCTTGGATTTTTTGATATTTCCTTGCTGATAATAATGACACATATGCTTCACTTGGAAAAGTAGATGTGTTGGTTCCTCAAAAGCTTTTCAAAAATCAATAGTGTGCAAACTGATGCATGAGGTCATAGAGAAATTCTGTTACTTTGAAATTTCAAAGTGTTTTCATCCATGTTTCTGATGGATCTTCAATTGTCAAAAGGCTCTTCAATGGCCCCCTTGTAGCCATGTGTAGTAAAGGGCCCGTAAATAGTCATGAGGTTGAGGATAACAGAGAATTTAAGGAGGTCTTTTATTAAGCCAATCTTTGAGGGCTTTTTGCTCGGATTTTACTATATCATTTTAGGTTTTGGTAACACTTCCCCATATTTAGTTTGAAAAAAATTCAATAATGTCAGCCCACTAAATATTCCAAAATCATCAGGGAAACAGTCTCAATAGAGAAGGGCTTTCTGAGTTATTCCTCCCCCTCTTCTACTATTCACTTTTCAGCTACTTTTCTAAAAGCGTCATTGAAATCACATATCCTTTTGGTCAGTGCTAGAAGAAGAGGGCTTTCTGACTGTGAAACCAGCTCCTTCTTAGCAACAGATGACACACACGCACCCGGAATAGCTACAAGCTCTATGCTCTCTGTGTGTCTCTTGTATGATCAGTGACAATTTGCTTAGTTTCCCCTCACCTGCTTCCTAGCTGGTAATTACCCAGAGACAGAATCTTTGTGTAACCCTGACTTACAGCATTAGAATAGGATGTAATTGTACCAAGTGTAATTGGCTTCAGTGGCAGAGCCCCATTAACCTGGCACAGCCGTTCTTAAAGCAGCCTGTGATCTAGCTCATTAAATTTTATCTTCAGTAATAAGGAAAGTTATGACCTTTGCTGTTCCTGTCTTAATGTATTTACGTGGACATGTCACCCAGGATGTCAAAACATACAGTGTCATCAAAATGCAGAGGCAGGCCAGCCATCTATACTCAGAGTGGCTAAAAATTGAGTTCCAAATGTGATGCAAATAAAAGACATAACCCATCCATAAAGAGCGTCCTGAGAGGTCCAGCACAGGAAAAGCCTTCTGTTGGGAGAGTTACCCTCACCCCCAGGGACTCTCCCTCTCCAACAACACAATTGGTCAATTTCTGACTGCTGAGCTCTGTGCCCTGGCAGAGGGGCATGGGAAGATTCCCCAATACCTATGCGTTCCCACAGTATAAGAAATAGCTGGAAGAACAAATCCAGTTAGTTCATCTCTTTTCTCAATACAGCCTGGTATGTTCCTTGAACAGTTAGTTGTCTGAGAGGCAGTGTGGAAAGAGACCTAGACTGGGTCCTAACCTCAGGTTGGGTCAGAAGCTGCCAGGTAAACATGAGCAAAGTACTTATGCACTCTGGGCTCAGGTCGCCCATCTGTAAAGTAAGAATATTGGCTTAAGTGGTATCTAAGATTATTTTGAAGTAAAAATTTCCAAACAGCCAAATATATGTCATATTTTATTTTTTAAAATATCTGAATAGAATTAAATTTTGTCACACCAATTCTCCCTTTTATTCAGAAATAAGACATAATATCTACCCATCAGACCTGTGTCTGATAAAGGCAGCCCAAAAACAATTTGGTAATTAAAGAAAAAAAACTGTGTATTCTGAGGGCTTTAGAATGTGCTAGAAAATCAGAATGGTTTTGACCTGAAAATTTGATTTTACGTTTGTGATGATTAGCTTTATGTGTCAATTTGGCTAATCTATATTACTCAGTTATTCAAACATTAATCTAGGTATTGCTGTGAGGTATGTAATAGATGTAGTTAACAGCCACAGTCAGTTGACTTTAAATACAGGAGATTACTCTTGATAATATGGATGGGCCTCATACAATCAGTCGAAAGGCTTTAGGGATAAAAACTGAGGTTTCCCCAAAGGAGTGATTCTACCTGTGAATGAGACCAGCTCCTGCCCAAGAGTTTCCGGCCTGTTTGCCCCACATATCTCTGACATGCCCAGCCAGACCATACAATTTCATAAACTAATTATACATATGTGTGTAGTTGTATGTATAATATACACATACATACATATGCATAATACACATATGTGTATATTATACACACACACATATATAATTGTGTATAATTGTGTGTATGTATATGTATATGTACATACATATATATGCATATTCTACTACTATTGTGGGTTGAATTGTGACCCAAAAAGATATGTTAGATACATTAGGATCTGAACCTTCATGCTAATTAGGTCATACTGTATTAGGGTGGGTCCTAAATCCAGTGATTGTTGTCCTTATAAGAAAAGAAAATGTGAAGACACAGAAGAGTCACAAGAAAGAAAGCCATGTGAGATAGAGTAAGAGATTGGAGTTTGGCTACCACAAGTCAAGGAAAATCAATGATTGTCAGCAACCACAGGAAGCTAGAAGAACTAAGAAAAGATTCTAGAGCCTTCAGAGGAACCATGGCCCTGCTGACACCTTGCTTTTGGACTTCCAGCCTCCAGAAATATGAGAGAATACATTTCTATTGTTTTAAGCCATCCAATTTGTGGTAACTTGTTACAACAACACTAGAAAACCAATATACCTAATTTTCCTACTGCTTCTGTTTGTTTGGTAGAGCCCTGACTAATATGATGTTCTTTTGATGAAAATCCATCTTTGTAATAAAATTACAGGACTCTTTTCTCAAGCTATGTCCATAACTACTTTTTCACAAGTGGAACTACTGAGAAATGTAAGCAGAAAAAAAGTCATGGTCAAATAATCGTGATAAATATTTGAAAAAAAAAGTAACACTGGCTTCTTTTTTTTTGATACAAAAGATTTTGCATATTTATGGGGTACATGTGAGTATTTGTTACATGCATGGGATGTATAAAGATCAGGTCAGAATATCTGGGTTATCTATCACCTTATGTATTTATCATTTCCATGTGTTGGTAACATTTCAGGTCTCCTCTTCTAGTTTCTTTAAAATATACAATACATTGGTGCTAACTATAGTCACCTTACTCTGCTATTGAATATTTGGGCTTATTTCTTGTACCTCTCTGTAAGTTTGTACCCATTAACAGCCTCTCTTTATCCCCTCTCCAATCAACAAGCCCTTCTCAACCTGTGGTATTTATCACTGTATTCTCTACCATCATGATATCAGTTTTAATTCAGCTCTCACATCTGGATGAGAGTATGCAGCATCTGTCTTTCTGTTCCTGGCTTATTTTACTTAACATAATAACTTCCAGTTCCACTCATGTTGCTACCAATGACATGATTTCATTCTTTTTCATAGCCAAATATTATTGATTTATGCATATATACTACATTTTCTTTATCGATTAATTTGTTGTTGGACACTTAGATTTATTCCACATCCGTGTTATTATGAATAGTGTTGCAATAAACATGTGAGTGCAGGTATTCCTTTCATATACAAATTTATTTTCCTTTGGATAAATACCCAGTAGTGGGATTGGTGGATCATATGGTAGTTCTATTTTTAATTTTGTTAAGAATATCTATACTGTTTTCCATAGTGGTTGTACCATTTTACATTTCCATCAACAGTGTATGAAAGTTTCCTTTTCTCCACATCCTCACCAGCATCTGTTATTTTTTGTCTTTTTAACAATGTCCATTCTGACTGTTGCAAGGTGAACTCTCTCATGGTTTTGGTTTACTTTTTATTGCAGGTCTGCTCAGTCTTTAGTGTGTCATGTCTCTAAAAGGGATCAATAGGGGGCACTATTTTCCAAAATTATATATGCTTTATTCACATTACATTTACATTTACTTCAGGTTTCCAACTTAGCCTGGCATCAATATAACATTTGTCCACTTGGAGTTGAAAAGAATGGGCTTTGCTGATAATATTATATTTTATGGCTTTCATTCAATAATATCAGCTGACAATTAAATTTGCTACTTAGCAACATAATATAAAACCATCTGTCTCAAAAGCAATATTTAGATTTATATACCATCTCTTTCTATTTAAAAAGTTGCAATAGTTTTTTTTCCCCCAAGATGGCAGATTGGAGGCAATGTTAGCATAACTCTCCCACTTTGCAGGACAAAATAGTGTATAGAAGTTCACACTGTGAACTTTTTTTCAAAAAGCAATGCAGAAATGTAACCGGAAAACCAAAAGATTCCATAGATCCTTTCAAAGAAGCAGGAGGCTGCAGCCTGTGCAATGAGCCAGGTGAAAAACTTTAAGTCCCCAGAGAGTGAGAGAGGGAGAGGCTGCCTCCAAGATACACACCCCCATGGGGGAACCTGAAAATCCAGGCCACAGAGAATGGCCTTAACCCTACTCAGTGCCAGAACAGATTTAGGGAATGGTGAGGAATATACAAGTAGGAGCAACTGTGTTTAGAGCTTTTCCACACATTTCCAGTTTCCAGCACAGACCAAGGGAAGTCATTCCTTATTATACCTCACAGACTACCTCAAGGAAGTCAGCCAACTAGCTCAGGCAGTGATCACACATTGAAAGAAGCTCCCAACTGAATTTTGCAACACAACATCCAGTGGTGATAAACTCTCTTGGTCAGAATTGGGGGTACCAGTGGGAAGTGTGCTGCAGCCAGGAGCACAGGAACCAGGTGCCTGGCTTTTTGGGTGGACTAGGAGGAGTGTGGCCTGAAAATTACTGGGGCAGCTTTCGGTTCTGAGGGCAGGCTGCCTGGAACTTAGCTTGCTGCTGCTAGTAGAGCACTGTGGGGGTGAGGTTTGTCCAGCCGAGGGAGTGGGAACTGGGTGGGGCTTACTGCAGCCTGCTACTCCAGACTTTTTGCATGAATTATTCTGTGCAGCATAGGCAGCAATGCTGCTCTCTGGAACATTGCCCAGTGGCCAGAGAACCTCCCTCTGGCCCCTGCAGGGAACACTGCTTGCTGCACATGCAGTCACAGCGTAGACCCATGTGAGACAGCCCCTACCTGGCTTTTCCCCTCCACCTGCCCTGGTAGCATAACACAAGGGACAGAAACTTTTGGGAGCTTTATGGCTCTGCTTATTGCCTGAGAAACCAGAGTACCTCCCCTGGGCAACATAAGGCAAGCACAAATCCCACTGTTACTACTGCAGCTGGTGCTCTTTTGCAAGTACCACCTCATGACTGGAGGCCAACAGACACTGTCCATTACAGCATCCCCTGGTAGAATAACACTGTACCCAGGAGGGAGAAAACTGGTGCATGACCTCAGCTATGACCACTGCCTGCACCACAGTGGCTAACCAGGAGGTCCTGAGTCTGTCCACTAATATAACCAGCTCTAATGGAGGTGGCAGGGGAATGATGTAAACTCTGAAATACCTTGGTTATTGACAGCCTTAGTGTGTTGGCTTTCTTGAATGATGGTTATAGTAGTAATAAACTAGTCACATGGACAGACTCAAGATCTCTGAGTTAGCCAGAGCAGTGCATGAAAGGGTGATAACAGAGATCACACTAAGGCTATCTATAAGTAAGGAATCTCACAGAGTCTACATCAATCCCCGGCCACCCCTATCAGAGCTGGTGCTGGTACCTGCTGTTGGAAGACTTGAGGACAGGTCATATAACTGGATCCCTTCGTGCTGGTACCCACTGCTGGGAGACTTGAGGGCAGGTCACATCACTGGGTCTCTTGCAGACATTCCCCAACACCAGCCTGGAGTGTGGCAGTCCCACTGGGTGACTGGACCCAGAAGAGCAACAGCACTCACAGTAGTCTGGCTCTCAGGAACTTCTATTCCTAGGGGAAGGGGGAGTGTACCACCTCAAGAGAAGCTGCTGTGGGACAAAGCAATCTGGGTGGCAAGTCTTGAATACCAGGTCTTTCCGCTCTTGGGAAGTTTCTGTCAACAAAGTCACAGTTGCAGTGATGGGCTCAGCAGGGAAAGTCTGCAGCTCTACCCCAACAGTAAGGCAGCCCTGTTCCTCATGAAGGGTTATGGAGAAGGGGGCTTCTTATCTGCCTCATTCACCACTGCAGGCATAGCGGGGGCTTCTCACACAGGTATGTGGTGTGGGTACACCTATAACCAGCCTCTCTGGAATACTTCAGGGTGATTGCATCCTCACAGGAAGAGCATCTTCCAGGCTCAGCTTGCACAATAGGCAGAGTCACAAATCTTCCCTACTTGGAACATCAACATTCTTACAAATGAAAAGAGGTGCCTGTCTGACCTGAATAGCCAGAACACTGAGACAGGAGTGTGCCTGGGAAGTGGATAGCTTTCCTGCTGGCCTAGCAGGGCAGCTGAGGTAGCTCCCGCTCTTCCCACTGAGAAGACTTTGCAGCATCTCACCGAGAGCTCCCTCAGAAACCTGTTCAATGCTGAACCTCTGCCCACCATTGGGTATTAAATTGACCCACCTGCTTTAGCCACAACCAGTTCATACCCAAGGACACCTTCTCTACTTCCCTGAAGCCTGAACCATCAACCCAATAAATAAAATACTGGGGAAAAGTAAATAAATAAATAAGTGTGCATGATGAGGGAATGGGAGAAGCTTCAAGAGACCTCTGCCATTCTAACCCCATAGGAAAACAGTGAACTTGCTCACACACCAAGCACATTGCTACTACAACCAGCATCTGGGAAAACCATCATTAAAGACTGTCTATAACAAAGGAATTCACACCACAGTCTTCACCCCTAAAAGCATCAAGAAACAAATTAGGCTATAATATACTATAAATATTAAAGTAACATCCTTAAGATGGAAAAAACTTTTAAGAACACAGTCAAATCAAAAATAAATTCAAGAATAATGGAAGAAATAGTCTATCCAAATGAAAAGGAATCAGTAAAGAAACTCTGGTAAGGTGACAAAATAGAGTTCAATAACACGCCCTCAAAAGATCACACTAGGTTTCCAGCAATGGATCCAAACCAAGATGAAATAATTGGAATATCAGATAAGGAATTCAGAAGGTCAACTCTTAAGTTACTCAAGGAGATACCAGAGAAAGGTGAAAACCAACCTAAAGAAATATTAAAAAATCAGGATATGAATAAAAAATTTTCTAGTGAGATAGATGTCATAAAGAGAGACCAATCAATCAGAACTTCCGGAAATAAAAGACACACTTAGGGAATTACAGAATTTAGTGGAAAGTTTGAACAACAGACTACAACAAGTAGAAGAATGAATTCAGAGCTGGAAGACCAGGATTTGGATTAACCCAATCAGACAAAAATAAAGAAGAAAACATCAAAAATGAACAGTCTACAAGAAATCTGAGATTATATAAAGCAGTGAAATATAAGAATAATTGATGTTCCTGAGGGAGAGGAGAAAGCAAAAAATATGGAAAACCTATTTGAGGGAATAATTGAAGAAAGCCTCCATGGCCTTGTTAGGAATTTGATATCCAAATACTAGAAGCTCAAAGAACTCCTGGGAAATTCATTTCAAAAAGATCTTCACCAAGGCATATAGTCATCAGGTTATCTAAAGTCATCATTAAGGAAATAATTATAAGATCAGTGAGACAAAAGCATCAGGGAATCCATAAACGAAAATCTATCAGACTAACAGTAGACTTTTCAGCAGAAAACTTATAAGCCAGAAGGGATGTGGGTCCTATCTTTAACCTCCTTAAACAGAATAACTGTCAGCAAAGAATTTTGTACCTAGCAAAACTAAGTTTCATAAATGAAGGAGAAATAAAGCCATTTTAGACAAACAAATGCTGAGGGAATCTGTCACTCCCAAACCAACATTACAAATAATGCTGAAAGAAGTTCTAAATCTTGAAACAAAAGCTCAGTACACACCAAAATAGAAACTCTCGAAACCATAAAACTCACAGGGGCTATGAAACAGTAACACAGTGAAAAAAAACTAAGTTTCTAGGTAACAACAAGCATGATGAATGGAACAGTACCTCATATCTCAATATTAACATTGAATGTTAATGGCCTAAATACTCCACTTAAAAGATACAGAATGGCATAATTAGCAAACAATCACAAACCAAATATCCGTTATCTTCAAGAGGCCTAACACATAAGGATTCGTATAAACTCAAGGGAAAGGGGTGAAAAAAGAGATTTCATGCAGATGAAAACCAAAAGTGAGGAGTAGCCATTCTTGTATCAGACAAAACAGACTGTAGAGCAACAACAGTAATAAAGACAAAGGTCATTAAATAGGGATAAAAAGATGAACCCAACAAGAAGATACTGCAATCCTAAATTTAAACGCACTTAACACTGGAGCTCCCAGATTCATAAAACAATTACTACTTGGTATGGTTTGGTTCTTTGTTTCCACCAAATCTCATGTCAAATCATAATCCCCAATTTTGGAGGTGGGGCCTTGGGGGAAGTGATTGGATCATAACGGTGGGACTTCATGAATGGCTTAGCACCATCCCCTCGGTGTTATTCTCATCATAGTGAGTAATTGAGTTATAATGAGTTCTGGTTGTTTAAAAGTGTGAAACCTCCCTTCCTCTCTCTCTTCCTTTTGCTCCAGCCATGCAAGATGAAGATGTGTCTGCTTTCCCCTCGCCTTCTGCCATGATTGTAAGTTCCCTGAGGCCTCCCTAGAAGCAGATGCTGCCATTCTTCCTTTACAGCCTGTGGAATAGTGTGCCAATTAAACTTCTTTTTTTTACAAATTACCCAGTCTCAGATATTTCTTTATAGCAGTGTGAGAACTGACTAATGCACTACTAGACCTAAGAAATATTGAGACAGCAACATAACAAGAGTGGGAGACTTCAATACACCACTGATAGCACTAGACAGGTCATCAAAACATAAAGTCAACAAAGAAACAATGGACTTAAATACTCTAGAACAAATGTACTTAACATATATTTATAGAACATTCTACCCAACAACTGAAGAATATACATTTCTCTCATCAGCAAGTGGAACATTCTCCAAGATAGACCATATAATAGGCCACAAAAAAATTCTCACTATATTTTAAAAAATTGAAATCTTATCAAGTATCTTTGCAGATACTTGATACTTTGCATGGTGGAAAAAACTAGAAATCAACTCCAAAAAGAACCCTCAAAACTATACGAATGCATCAAAATTAAATAATCTGCTCCTGAAACATTTTCAGGTTAACAATAGAATTGAGATGGAAATTTAAAAATTCTTTGAAATGAATGATAATAGTAACAAAAGTTAATAATACCTCTGGGATACAAGAAAAGCAGTGCTAAGATTAAAGTTTACTGTGCTAAATGACTACATCAAAAAGTCTGAAAGAGCACAAATTGACAACCTAATGTTACATGCCAAGGAACTAGAGAAACAAGAACAAATTAAACCCCAAATTAGCAGAAGAAAAGAAATAACAAAAATCAGAACAGCACTAAATGAAATGGAAACAAAAAACACAAAAGATCAATAGAACAAAAAGCTGCTTCTTTGAAAAGATAAACAAAATTGATAGACCATTTAGCTAGATTAACCAAGAAAAAGAAAGAAGATCCAAATAAGCTCAATTAGAAATGAAACTGAAGACATTTACAAGTGACATCACAGAAATATAAAAGATCACTTGAGACTATGATGAACAACTTTATGCTCACAAAGTAGAAAACCTAGAGGAAATGGATAACTTCCTGGAAACATACAATCCTAGATTAAATCAGGAAGAAATAGAAACCCTGAACAGACCAATAACAAGCAGTGAAATTGAATAAGTAATAAAAATAAATTGACAACAACAAAAAAGCCCAGGGGCAGATAGATGAATTCACAAGTGAATTTTACCAGACATTCAAAGAAGAATTGGTACCAATTCTACTGAAACTCCAATTTCTACTGAAATTCCAAAAGATTGAGAAAGAGGGAATCCTCCCTAGGTCATTCTATGAAGTTGGTATCACCCTGATACTAAAACCAGGGAAGGACATAACAAAAAAAAAGAAAACTACAGACCAGTATCCCTGATAAACATCGATGCAAAAATTCTCACCAAAATACTAGCAAACCAAATCCAAAAGCATAATAAAAAAAATAATAAATCATGATCAAGTGGGTTTCATCCCAGGGATGTATGAATGGTTTATCATACACAAGTCAATAAACATGATACATCACATAAACAGAATTAAAAACAAAACCATATGATTGTCTCAATAGATGCAGAAGAAAGCATTTGATAAAATCCAGCATTCTTTTATGATAAAAAAAAAACTCAACAAATGAGGCATAGAATGAACTTACCTTGAAATAATAAAAGCCATTTATGGCAAACCCAAAACCAACATCACACTGAATGGAAGAAAGTTGAAAGCATTTCCCCTGACAATTGGAACAAGACAAGGATTCCCACTTTCACCACTTATATTTAACAGAATAGTGGAAGTCTTAGTCAGAGCAATCAGGCAAGAAAAATAAATAAAGGGCATCCAAGTTGGAAAGGGCTTTCTAGGTGTACAATCATATCATTGGTACAAACTATCAGGGTTCACTGATGATACAATTGTACACCTAGAAAGCCCTGGAGACTCATCCAAAGTCTCCCATATTTGATAAACAAATTCAGTAAAATCTCAGGTTACAAAATCAATAAAATACAAATACCTAGGAATACACTTAACAAAGGAGCTGAAAGATCTTGACAAGAATTGCAAAACGCTGCTGAAAGATATTGTAGAGGACACAAGCAAACGGAAACACGTCCCATGCTCATGGATTGAAAGAATCAATATTGTGGAAGTGACTATACTGCCCAAAGCAGTCTTCAGGTTCAGTGCAATTGCTATCAAAATACCAAACATCATTTTTCACAGAATTAGGAAAAAACAGTGTAAAATTCATATGGAACCAAAAAAGATCTCAAATAGCCAAAGCAATCCTAAGCAAATGGAATAAATCTGGAGGAATTATATTGCTGGAGTTCAAATTATACTACAAGCCTATAATTACCAAAACAGTATAATGCTGGTGAAAACGGGGACCACATGGACCAATGGAACGGAGTACAGAACCTGAAAATAAAGCCAAATACTTACAGCCAGATCTTCAAAAAAGTATACAAAAACATACACTGGGGAGGGGACACCTGTATTATAAATGGTGCTGGGAAAACTGGCAGGCCACATGTGAAAGAACGAAACTGGGTCCCTGTATCTCACCTTGTACAGGAGTCATATCAAGGTAGATGAAAGACTTGAAACTAAAACCTGAAAACATAAAACTTCTACAAGATAATATTGGAAAAACTCTTCTGGACATTGTCCTACGCAAAGAATTAATGACTAAGACCCTGGGAGCAAATGAAACAAAAACAAAAATAAATAAATGGGATCTAATTAAACTAAAATGTTTCTTCACAGCACAGGAGATAATCGTCTACATGAACAGACGACCTGCTGAGTAGGAGGAAATATTTGTGAACTATGCATCCACCAAAGACTAGTACCCATAATCCACAAGGAACTGAAACAAACCAGAAAGAAAAAAACAAATAATCCCATCAAAAGGTGGGCAGAGGACATGAATAAACATTTCTCAAAAGACAATCTACAAACGGCCAACAAACATGAAGTGATGCTTTACATCACTAAGCATCAGGAAAATGCAAATTAGTACCACAATGAAATACCACCTTACTCCTTCAGGAATGGCCATTATTAAAATGTCAAAAACCAATATATGTTGACATGGGTGTGGTGAAAGGGGAATGCTTATGGCTTATGCACTGCTGACGACTGGCATGTAGATTAGTACAGCCTCTAGAGAAAACAGTATGGAGATAGCTTAGGCAACTAAAAGTAGATCCGCCATTCAATCCATCAGTCCCACTGCTGGTTATCTACCCAAAGGAAAAGAAATCTTTATACGAGAAAGACACATACACACATATGTTTATAGCAGCACAACTCACAGTTGCAAAGATATGGAACCAATCTAAGAGCCCATCAACCAGTGAGTAGATAAGGAAAATATAGTATATATGCACCATAGAAAACTACTCAGCCATGAAAAGGAACACAATAATGTCTTTTGCAGCAACTTGGATGGAGCTGGGGGCCATTGTTCTAAGTGAAGTAACTCAGGAATGAAAAACCTAATACAATATGTTCTCACTTGTGAGATCTGAGCTATAAGGATGCACATCAAACAAAGTGGTATAATAGATTTGGAGACTTAGAAGGGGAAGGGTGGAAGGCGGATGAGGAATAAAAAACCACATATTGGGTACAATGTACACTACTCAGGTGATGGATGCACTAAAATCTCATATTTCACCACTATCAAATTCATTCATGTAACCAAAATCTACTTGTACCTCAAAAGCTGTTGAAATGTTTTTTTAAAAATCAAAAAACTGAAACTTTATTCACGTTAAATATCAGCTCCCCATTTCACCCTCCCCCTATCTCCTGGCAAGTACCATTCTACTCTCTGCTTCTATGAGTTTGACTATTTCATACCCCACACATAAATTAAATCAGAATGACAAATCAGTATTTGTCATTCTGTTACTGTCACTTCATTTAGCTTATTGTCCTCAGGGTTCATCCATGTTGTCATACATGGCAAGATTTCCTTTTTTTCTTTTTCCTTTTTTTTTTTACAGCTGAATAATGTTCCATTGTACTATATGCCACATTTTCTTTATCTACTTATCCTTTGATGGACATTTATTTCTACACCTTAGCTATTGTTTGTAAATGGTAGTGTAGTGAACATGGGTGCACGGATATTATTCCCAAATTCAGTTCTTTTGGGTGATTATCCAGAGGTGCAGTTGCTGAAACATATGAAAGTTCTACTTTTAATTTTTGTGAGAAGCATCCATACAGCTACCTATGGAGGCTGCATCATTTTACATTCCTAACAGAAGTGTACTAGGTCTCCAATTTCTCCACGTAAACAATGCTTATTATCTTTATTTAAAAGTAAAAACTATCCTAACAGGCGTGAGGTGATATCTAATTGTGCTTTGGACTGGCATCTCCCTGATGATTAATGAAGTTGAGCATCTCTACATATACCTGTTGGCTGTTTGTGTTTCTTTTTTGAAGGGATGTCTGTTCTGATTATTTGCAGATTTCTTAATTGCATTATTTTATTTATTTGCTATTGAGTTGTAAGATTACATTATATATTTTAGATGTTTGGATATTTTGGATATTAATCTTTTATTACATATATGGTTGGTGAGTATTTTCTCTCACTCTGAGTTGTTTCTTTGCCTTGTTAATTCTCTCCTTTCTGGTGCCAGAAATATTTTGGATTGTAATAGTCTCACTTGCTATCTTTGCATTTATTGTTTGTATGTTTGGTATCAGGTTCTGGACCACTTACATGAAACTTTCTCCCTGTGTTTTTTTCTGGGAATTTTAGTTTCATGTTTTATGTTTAAGTCCTGCTCCATTTTGAGTTGACTTTTGTATGTGATGTAGGAGGGGGATAGGGGAGTCCAGTTGTATTCTTTCACATGTGAACATCTGATTTTCCCAGCACTATTTGTTGAAGGGACGGTCTTTTTGCCATTGTGTATTCTTGGCACCCCTTGCCAAAGTCCATTGATCATATATGCATGGCAATGTTTCTGGGCTCTCTAGTCTGCTCCATTGGTTTGTATATCTGTCCTTGGTCCAGTACCATACTGTTTTAATTACCTTTTAAATTATTGTAGTTTTGTAATATGTTTTGAGATCAGGAGGTGTGATGCCTCCAACTTTGTTTTTCCTTTTCAAGATTGTTTTGGCTATTCGGTGTCCATCACCATTTCATATAAATTTTAGTATTGTCTATGCTATTTTTGTAAATGCTACTTTGGGATTTTGATGGGGATTGCAATGAATCTTGGGATTGCTTTGAGGGAGTGTGGACATTTTAACAATATTAAGCTTTCCAATCAGTGTCTTTTCATTTAACTGTGTCATCGTTAATTTTCCATTAAAGTTTTACAGTTTTCAGTGTGATAAAACTTTCAATAGTTATATCAACTTGTCAATTTCAGAATTTATTCATTGTTTAATAAAATAATTTAAAAATGATACAATATTTTTCATATAAAATAAAATATTTAACAAAATACACTGAAATTGCCTAAGCATGGATTACTACCAAGCAGTTTAGAATTCAATCTTTGGCAATAGCAATTAATGAAAGACATAATTTTAAAGCAAGGTGTTCCTTATGTACTTTATCTTCTTAAACTTCAGTTGGAAACTATATATCTAACAAGTCAGTTTTCATTAGAAAGTTGGCTATAAATTCTCTCTGGCCATTGTGTGGGATTTAAATTCTGGGCTATGTCACTACAGTGTTATTTGCATAGCAGTTACTGAACTGAGTTTCCAAGCTGTGTTCTGTAGAATTACAAAAGTTTCAGGGTGGGCAGGGTAGGGTGAAGTTGAGTGTAAAGCAGGAGAGTGTGAGCATCTTATCCTACTCCCCCTGCTACCAATAACGACAAGAGTCCCTCTCTTCTCTTTTTAATATATTAGAATCCTGGGTAAGATTCCAGTGGAAAATACACTGTTACAGCTTAAAGAAAAAAGTACCAAGCTGCTCAGTTCTTACTTCTCACTACTTTTCTATACCTTACAAGAATAATGGCACTGTTCATATTTTCAGCAGTCACTTTTCTCTTTCTTTCCCATAGTTTCTCTTATACTCCATTGAGTTTTCTAATTTTGAACTTTGAATCCTGTGTCTTGCCTCCTTCGTGCCCAGTTGAGAAGGAATATAAATAAAGGAAATACACTACATTTCCCTATGAGATGTCCCTCTAACTCTGTGACTCTACTTTCGTAATCATCAGGATTTCCCTGAAAACTTGAGTATCTACATAAACAGAAAGAAAATGAAACTAATATTTATGAAATTGTCTACTCTATGATTTTACATAGTATTTATTCTCACCATGTGAGATACTTCATATGCATTCTCCCTTTTACATACACTACCTTACTCCCCCTTCCAGTAGGTATACTAAAATAGCGAATGCCTTTTTTTTTGCTTCTTGGAATGTGGAAAATAACTGTGTCCCTGACTAAATTAATTGAGTAACACTCTAAGGTATTTCATTCACATATAGGCTGGTCTAAGATATGTGAAGGTTACCCTAAGCAAGTGACTTTCGGGATAAGATCTGAAGGATGAAGATGCATTAACTAAGAGAAGGAGAAAGCAGGAAGAACAATCCAGGAAGAAGGAGCAACATTTCAAAGGCTCTGAATCAGGCAGGAAGCAAACAAAGCCAGTGATGCTGGAGGGAGCCGAACAAAGGAGAGAATGGAACAAGGTGTGATTGAAGAATTAGGCTGAGGCCACACCATATAGAACACTGTAGGCTGTGATAATGATTTTAGTTTCTGTTTTAAAAGGAATATGAATCAATTGAAGGGTTATATGCTAAGGGGAGAGGGAAGTGGAAAGTGAGGTATGACGATCAGATTTTTTTTGAACTGACCATTCTGGCTGTGATGGTGTTTTGATTGGATGAAGACAAGGGTGGATGTGGGGAGACTAGTGAGGACAGAATTTCAGTTGTCTAGGCAAAAGATGATGGTGACATGGAGTAAGTATTAAATACTCTGACTTCCCATCTCATTCTTCCATGCAAAAGCAGTTACCTCCAAATGTGTGCTGATTTATTCTCCATTCCCTCCTCTGCCCTGCTTAGATCCACTTTGTGCTTTTTTCTGCCCATCATGTGTTCTTGAGATGGACCCTTGCTGGATGTCTTCTGGGTGGATTTTAGCCCATAGGAGGTATCAATGGGACATTTGTGGGTGGAAAGAGAGAGAGAGAAGTTAGAGTAGCATTTCTCTTCAACTCACTTCTTGCTTCTGTACTGCTTCTCTGGAGGTAGTTGCATTCCTCCACACTTACAAGTCCTGCTAGCTGGCCTTCTCTCCAGGAATCCAGCTGTTATTGATCTCTGGAAACACACTTCCTTCTCTTCACCTCTTCAGAGCTATAGATAGTTATGGCTTCCTTCTGCTGCTAGTCTTCTGGATAGTCAGCATCCACTGTTGGTTCCTCTAATCTTTCTCCAACTCTGTAAGAGGTCTCTTCACTAATGTCCTTTCATTTGAACCACCTAAGGTGAAAGTTATTTTCTGCTAGAACCATGGTTTTACAAAGTACATTTAAAATAATTATTTTGGGAAGACAAACTTAAAATACTGAGGAAGGGAAACAGACCATACCTATAGAATGCCAAATGTCCATATAAAAAGTGAAAACCTAAATTGTTCTAAACTAACTTGAAGTAAATCCCTACCCTTTGAAGGTGAAATTTGGTCAAACAATAGCCTTAGACAGCACATATCAGGAATAGAATACGGGACTGCCTAAGTTCATAAGAATATTCAGATGAATAGAAACATCTGTAGACAACACATCTAGTTTAGTCCAATTCTCATTCATTGCTGTACATATTTTGGCCATGTAAGTGGAATGAGTTAACTTTGATCAATTATTTCCTCTGTTTGACATATCCTCAGGCTACTGAAGGGAAATCTAGTCTTTTTTTTAGTTTGTGCAGGATAATGGTGAGTGGATGAGAAAGTAGCTTCTAATACAAGCAATGGTATAACATTAGAAACATAATGACCCTAGGTCAGCCTTACAGACACAGAGGAATAAATAAGCCATTTGTAGGAGTATAAGAGGAAAACCATGTTAAAGATCTCAGAATTCAATTTCTATATGCATTCCATTTACATTAGTCAGTCCCCTCGTACATGGGTATATTCCTTTTCTAATTCAATGTATGTATATTCTTTTGGCACACACATTCCCAAATACCATACTAGTTTCTTCGAAGAACTTATCAATGATCCAAAGAAAGATATAAAATGTTGATGAGAAAATGCACTGCCTAAGTAATATATGCTCTATATTTGGCTGTTCCTTTTGCTTGCCAATAAGTATACTACATCTCAACGATAAACATAGAACACTAGACTGAAGTACTGAAAACAGGTTAGTTGATACATGCCAGTCTTAGCTTAAACTTTAAGACAAAATTCTTACATTCCATTATAAAGTGATAGTAAAGAAAGAATGTAACATTTGCAAAAGACCTTAGTCTCCATTTCACTACCAGTTGCCTATACTTTTTCAGGAGACCCCATTTTAGGCAGAAGAAACTTCTAGGGTCTTCAAAATCACTATTGAGTACTCAAGGACAATACACTCCTGCAACGTCCTTAACAATTTTACACCTCAGAAAAAAAAAGTAACTTTTAGAAATGGAATCCAACTTCTTTTCAAGGCTCAGTACAAATCACAAAGCCATTGTTAAGGGCTATTATTCTCCCATGTGACAAAAAAAATTATATATACTTATCCTTCAGTTTTATGGAAGAAAATAAAAAGGCAACTATTAAGATGAGCTTTCTAAGAATGTATAAATGCCATCCAATATACACGAACATTTGCTAAGGCCTATCCCTACTCACCAGCTCAAAATTGCCACTGTGCTATCTGGAGCAAATTTATCTCTTTGGGAGATTTGTTCATTTGGACTTGCAGCATAGGAGCTTGAATATGCTAAACAGAGGCTTTGCTTTGTTTTTATCCATTTTTTGGTCATAGTGAAAGCCCTTTATCTGCACATACAAAGCCGTGTTCCATGAGCAGAGGCTCCTAGAAATATCTGTTACCCCAAAGAAAGATGTATGTACAATTTAAAATGGAATTCTAATGCACTTCAAGTCTTTGAGTTGAGATATGAGCATATTGCAAATGGGATAATTTAGTTAAGTCAGTTATTTGGCCACAAGCTGAAACCACTAGCCCAGGCAAATAACTGTCAGTAATATGTTGGTCAGAACTGGAGCCAAGTGTGTTGAATGCATTCTCATCTACAACACACACACTGAGAGGTTTTCAGTTGTGTCTTATAAAAACAAACATGGAACTACTTGTTCTAAAAGAGGAATTTTTAATTTTTGAAGTCCACTGAATATCTTAGGTTGTATCTTGTGTGAAATGAAGAATGGAACATCCTATGTAAGTGAGAAAAAGGACCTTTGGCTCATTAACTCTAATTCTTGGAAGAAGTAAGGTGCTATGGGGCTAGTCCTAGAGGGAATGCATTAGGGATTACTATAGCGGAAAAGTATAACATACAGTTTTTAAAAAGATATAATGAAGACAAAAAAAGGCATTTTTCAAAAGAAGTTACACAAGCAGCCACCAAACAGAAGATAAATGCTCAACATCATTAATCATCAGAGAAATGCAAATTAAAACTACAATGAAATATTATCTTACACTGGTCATAACGACTATTTTTGAAAATTCAGAGAACAACACTTGTTGGCATGGATGCAGAGAAAAGGGAAAGCTAATACACACTTGGAGGGAATGTAAATTAGTTCAGCCTCTGTGGAAAATTGTATGGAGATTTCTCAAAGAATGAAAAATTTGGTCTACCATTTCATCTAGCAATTCTACTATGGGTTATCTGTCCAAAGGGAAATAAATCACTATATAAAAATATACCTGCATTCATATGTTTATCACAGCAGTATTCACAATAGCAATGTCATGAAATCACCCTAAGTGTCCATCAGCAGTTGGTTAGATAAAGAAAATGTGGTATATGTACACCATGGAATGCTCTGCAGCCATTTTCATAAAATGTTATGAAGTCACGTCCTTTGAAGCAACATGGATGGGGCTTGAAGCCATTATCCTAAGTGAAATAACTCGGAAACAGAAAATCAAATACGACTTTTTCTCACTTATAAGTGGGAGGTAAACAATGGGTACAAATGAACATAAAGATGGAAATAACAGACACTTCATACTCCAAAAATGAGGAGGTTAAGAGGGGGCAAGGGCTGAAAAATCACCTATTAGTTACAATGTTCACTGCTTGGGTGATAATACATTAGAGGCCCAAACTCCATCATTATACAAAATACACATGTAACAAACCTGCACATGTACTTCCTGAATCTAAAACATAAAAAATTGAATAAATAAAAGATTATAACAACCAACGTGACCTAACAAATATTTATTGAACTGTATATACCAAAACTGCAATAAACATATCAAGCCATAAAATATGTTCCACTATATTTATATTTATATTTTTTATCTATATATTCTTGTTTAATTGACACATTATAAGTATATATATACGTAGAGTTCAGTTTGCTGTTTCAATACATGTAAATGTGGATCAAATCAGGGTAGTAACTCTATCTATCACCTCATATGTTTATCATTTCTTTGTGGTAAGAATATTCAAAAACCTTTCTTCTAGTTAGTTTGACATATACAATACCTTTCTGTTAACCGTAGTCAGGATTTTGTGCAATCGACATCAGAGCTTATTCCTCCTACTTAAATGGTATCTTTTCACCCATTACCAACCTCTACCCATCTTCTGCTTTACCATTCCCTCCCTAGTCTCTGGTAACAAATGTTCTATTCTCTGCTTCTACGAGATCAACATTTCAAAAATATGTTTGTAAGTGAGATCACGTGATATTTGGCTTTCTGTGCCTGGCTCATTTCACCTAACACAATGGCTTCCAGTTTCATGTCTATTGCCACAAATGACAGGATTTCATTCTATTTTATAGCTGAATAGTATTCAATTGTGTATATATACCACATGCTCTTTATCCATTCATCCATTGTTGGACAATTCATTGATTTCCTGCCTTGGCTATTTTGAATAGTGCTGCAGTAAATACGGAGGTGCAGGAATCTTTTTGACATACTGATTTTTATTTACTTGGAGCCTGGAGACTGGCCACCATGCCCACCACATCCTGAACCGATGCACACCAAAAGCGGGCCTGAAGAGAGGCACACACAGTCAGGCATCTCCCCCTAGTGCCCAAGTATTCTGCCTGTGGGCTTGTCCACCACCACCGACACCTATAAACTCCTCTCCCTGGGGCATGAGAATGTGCCCATCCAGCCTGTCACCACCACCACCACTGGCACCCATGCATACATGCTACCTAGGGGTCTGGAAACTAGCCTGCCCAGCCAGTCACAACCACTGCTAACACCAGCACAAGCCACTTGGGATGCTGAGAGTTGTTCTACCACAGTTACTGCCATTGCCCAAACAATGTATTCTTACTAGGGGCTCAAGGACCCACCCACATACCCAGTCCACTACTGCCACTGCTGGCATTCAAGTAAGCCACTTGGAAGACCAATAATTGGCCTTCCAGGTCCTGCTAACACCAAGGCCTACATATAACACCCAGGGGCCAAAGAACAGGAACGTTTGGCCTGCCATTGCCACTACTGGGGCCCAAGGACTTGTTAATCTGGCATCGTCATCCCCAGCAAAGCATCAACACAGCCTCCACTAACAACAGCAGCCTAAGCCACTGAGAAAACCACAGATACCCACCGTTGTTCTTAACAATTAAATAAATTATACAAAGACTGCCCTGCTGCATACACCAAAAATCAAAAATAAAGTGCCCTATGCAACCCAAACCATAGATACATCTTTATAAAAATCTTTCTCCTACAAAAGCCAATCCAAAACATTAAAAGTGACTGTTATACCAGATATACAAATATCAATGTAAGGTCACAAAAAACAAGAACAAGCAAGGAAATACAACACATCCAAAGGAACACGATATTTTCCCAGCAACAAGTTCCAATGAAAAAGAAATTTGTGAAAAGCCTAAAAAACGTATTCAAAATAATGATATCAAAGAAGCTGAGAGAGATATGAGAGAACAAAGATAAATAATACAAAAAAATCAGAAAACCAATCAGGATACTAATGAGAAATTTATCAAAGAGATACAAATCCTAAACAAGAAACACACAAAAATCCTAAAACTGAAGTATTCAATGAATAAAATAAATAATAAAATTGAGAACTTCAACTATAGACTACATCAAGTAGAAGAAACAATTTCAGAACCTGAAACACAGGTTTTTTTTCCAAATAATCCAGTAAGATTAAAAAATAAATAATAAAAAAATGAAGAAAGCCTATGTGGCATATAGGACACCATAAAATGACAAGTTGTGCAAATTTTGGGTGTTGTAGAAGCTGAAAAGAAGGCAGAGGCATTGAAAGCCTATTTAACAAATTAATAGCTGAAAACATGCCAACTATATAAAGAGTTTTAGACATGGGAATGCTGGAAACTCAGAGATCCACAAACATAGACAACTCCAAAATGTCTTCTGCATGAATATCTCCTATATGGCATATTACAGTCAAACTGTGAAAAGTCAAAGACAAACAGATAATTCTAAAAAACAGCAAGACAAAAGCATCTAGTCACATAAAAGGGAACCCCTATCAGACTAATGCAGATTTCCCAAAAGAAACCTTAAAGGCCAGGACAGAATGAGATGATATATTCGAAGTGGTTAAAAAAAAAAAAAACCTGTTAGCCAAGAATACTATATGCAGCAAAATTATCCTTTATAAATGAAAGAAAAATAAAATCTTTCCCATTCAAGAAAAATGGAGGAAATTAATCACCACTGAACTTGCCCTACAAGAAATACTTAAAGGAATCCTACACCTGGAAGTGAAAGGATCATATCTGCTATCATAAAAATACATTAAAGTTTAGAACTTATAAAAATTTAAAGCATGTAAATGAGGAAAAGGAAGGACTCAAATGTTACCACTACCACTGCAGAAACCACTGAACTGCAACAATAAACAATCAGAGAGAAAGAAAGGAACAAAGAATATACTAAAAAACAGAAAATAATTAACAAATGACAAGGAAAAGTCTGCACCAATCAGTAATAACCTTGAATGTTAACAGATTAAATTTTCCACGTCAAAGGTATAGAACAGCGGAATGGATAAAAAATGGACCAACTACAACCTGCCTACAAGAAATTCACTTCACGTGTAAGGACACAGATATAGTTCGGATATTATCCCCTCTAAATCTCATGTTGAATTGTAATCCTTAATGTTGAAGGTGGGGACCGGTGGGAGGTGTTTGGATCATGAGGGAAGATTTGTCATGGCTTGGTGCTGTCCTCATGATAGTGAGTGAGTTCTCACTATCTCTCTCACTGTGAAAAAGTATATGGCACCTCCCGATGCACCCTTTTGTGCCCACTCCTGCTATGTGACATATGCTGCCCCTTCACCTTCTGCCATGATTGTAAGCTGCCTGAGGCCTCACCAGAAGCAGATGCTGGTGCTATGCTTCCTGTACAGACTGCAGAACCATGACTCAATTAAGCTTCTTTTCTTATAAATTATCCAGTCTGAGGTATGTTTTTATAGCAACAAAAGAATGGCCTAATACAGACACATATAGTTTGAAAGTGAAGTAAGGGAAAAAAGATTTTCTATGCAAGTGGAAACCAAAGGGAGCAAAGGCAGCTGTACTTACATTAGATAAAATAGACATTAAGTCAAAAAGGTAAAAAAAAAAAATTAAGGTCATTATATAATAATAAAAAAGATGAATTATGCAAGAGGATATAACAATTCTAAATATACATGCAATCAACATTGAACCACTCAGATATATAAAGCACAGATCAGTAGTTCTAAAGGGAGAGATAGACTCCACTATAATAACAGTTGGGGACTTCAGCAACTCACTCAGTATTAGAGAAATTATCTAGACAGAAACTCAACAAGGAAACATTACATTTAAATGGAAATTTAAATCAAATGAATGTAATAGACATTTGCAGAATAATTTATTCAACAACTACACAATACATCTTTATCTTAACAGTACATGGAATATTCTCCAGGAAAGATCATATACTAAGCCACAAAACAAGTTTCAACAAATTTTAAAAACTCAAAATTATATACAATATCCTCTCAGGTCACAATGGATTAACAACACTAAAAATCAATATCAAGAGGAACTTTGGAAACTAAACAAATACATAAAAATCAAACAATATGCTCCTGAATGACCACTGGATCAAGAAAGAAATTAAAGTGGAAATCAAAAAATTTCTTGAAACAAATGAAAATGAAAACACAAGATATGAAAACCTATGGAGCACAGCAAAAGCAGTGTTAATACAAAAGTTTGTAAGCAATACAAAACACCTTCAAAAACAAATCAAAGTCAAAATTAGTAGAAGGAAAGAATACTAATGATTAGAGCAGAAATAAAAAAATAGAGACTAAAAAATACAAAAGTCCAATGAAACAAAAACATGACTTTTTGAAATGATAGAAAAATCAATTAAACATTCATTAGACTAACCAACAAATACAGAGCAAATACTCAAATGAACAAAATAAGATATTAAAAAGGAGGCATTAAAAGCAATATAATAGTGTATTAGGATTCTCTCAAGGGACAGAACTGATAGGATATATACATATATGAAAGGGAGTTTATTAAGGATAATTGACTCACAAGATCACAAGGTGAACTCCCATGATAGAACATCTGCAAGTTGAAGAGACAGGAAGCCAGTAGTGGCTCAGTCCAAGTCCCAAAACCTCAAAAGTAGGGAAGCTGACAGTGCAGCCTTCAGTCTGTGGCTGAAGGCCTGAGAGCCCCTGGCAAACCACAGTTGTAAGTCCAAGAGTCAGAAAGCCGAAAAACTTGGAGTCTGATGTTTGAGGGCAGGATGCATCCAGCACGGGAGAAAGATGAAGGCCGGAAGACTCAGCAAGTCAGCTTCTTCCACCCTGCTTCTGCCTGCTTTTTCTAGCTGCATTGCAATGGTGCCCACCCACACTGTGGGTGGGACTTCGTGAGAGTGGGTTTTCCTCTCCAAGTCCACTGACTTAAATGTTAATCTCTTCTAGCAACACCCAGAAACAATACTTTGCATCCTTCAATCCAATCAAGTTGACACTTAGTATTAAGCATCACACACAGAAACACAAAAGATCATCAGAGACTATCATGAACAACTATACACTAACAAACTGGAAAACCTAGATAAAATGAATAAATTACTGAACACATAAAATCTAATTAAGATTGAACCCGGAAAAAAAGTAGAAAACCTGAACAGACCAGTAATGAATAATGAGACTGAATCAGGAATTCAAAAACATCCCCTAACAATGAAAAGCCTAGGAATGTGTGGCTTCACTGCCAAATTCTAACAAACTCATACAGAAGAGCTAACACCAGTTTTCCTCAAACTATTCCAAAAAAGGAAGAGCAATGAATTCTTCCTAATTCAGCCTATGAGGCTACCTGAACCCTGATACCAAAATCAGACAAAGAAACAACAGATAAAACTAAGGGTTAATATCCTTGATGAACATAGATGCAAAAATAATCAACAAAATACTAAAGAAAACCCAACTGAACAGCACATCAGAAAGATCATTCACTATTATCAAGTGGGATTCATTCTAGGAATGCAAGGATGGCTTAACACACAGAAATTGATAATTGTGATAGATCATATCAATGTAATGATATGATGCATGTCAATGTAATGAATAAGACAAACCATAAAATCATATAAATAGATGCAGAAAAAGAATTTAATGAAATTTAATATCCCTTCATGAAGAAACCTCTAAACAAACTAGGCATAGAAGGAACATGCCTCAACATAAGAAAGTCCATTGATACAGTTTTTGTCCCCTCCAAATCTCATGTTGAAATGTGATCCTTAATGTTGAAGGTGGAGCCTAGTGGGAACTGTTTGGGACTTGGGTGGGGATCCTTCATGAATGGCTTGATACCCTTCTTGTGGTAATAAGTTCTCACTCTATTAGTTCATGCAAAAGCTAGTTGTTTAAAGGAGCTTGGCATCTCTCTTATCCCCTCTCTTGCCATGTGACATTCTGCTTCCCTTCACCTTCTGCCATGATTGTAAACTTCCTGAGGCCCTCACCAGAAGCAGGTGCTAGCACCATGCTTCCTGTACAGCCTGCAGATCCATGAGCCAAATAAACCTCTTTTCTTTATAAATTATCCAACCTCAGGTCTTTCTTTATAGCAATGCAAAAGTGATTAACACAGAAAATTGGTACTAAGAAATGGGGCATTGCTATAAAAATACCCAAAAATGTGGAAACAGCTTTGGGACTGGGTAATGGCAAAAGTTGGAAGAGTTTGGAGGTCTCAGAGGAAGACAGGATGATGAGGGGAAGTTTGAAACTTCTTAGAGGCTGGTTAAGTGTTTATGAACACAGCGCCAATAGAAATATGGACAACAAAGGCCAGGCTGACAAGGTCTCATATGGAAATGATCTTATTGGGCACTGGAGCAAAGGTCACCTTTGTTACGGCTTAGCAAAGAACTTTGCTGCATTGTGCTCATGTCCCAGGGCGTGGCAGAAGGTTGAACTTAAAAGTGATCACTTAGGGTCTCACTATGTCAGAGGAAAAGTAATAAGCAGAGAAGCATTCAAGAGTTGGAATGGCTGCTTTTAACAACCTATGATCAGATACAGGAGCAAAGGAACGACTTAAAGTTGTATATTAGTCTGTTCTCACACTGCTATCAAGAACTACCTGAGACTGGGTGATTTATAAAAAAAAAAATAAGAAGTTTAATTGACTCATGGTTCCACAGGCTGTACAGGAAGCATGGCTGGGGAGGCCTCAGGAAACCCTCAATCATGGCAGAAGAAGAAGCAGGCATGTCTTACATGATCAGAGAAGGAGGAAGAGAGCAAAGCAGGAGGTGTTACACACTTTTAAACAACCAGATGTTGTGAGATCTCACTATCACGAGAACAGCAGGGGGGAAATCCACCCCCCATGATCCAATCTCCTCCCACCAAGCCATTCCACCAGCACTGGGGATTACAATTCAACTTGAGATTTAGGTAGGGACACAAATCCAAACTATATCAAGTTGGAACTTATATTTAAAAAGGAATCAGAGTGTAAAAATTGAGAAAATTTGCATGCTGGCCACAGGTAGAGAAGGAAACATCATTTTCAGGAAAGGAATTCTAGAGACTTGTGTAGCAACCACTTATTAGAGAGACTAACATGAATAAATGGGAGCCAAGTACTAATATCTAAGACAAAGTGGAAAAGCCCTCAAAAACATTTTAGAAATCTTTCAGGCTTCTCCTCCCATCAGAGGTTCAGAGGCCTTGTAGGAAAGAATGGTTTTGAAGGTGAGGCCCCAGGATGCCACTGTCCTGAGCCACCTCTGGAGGTTGCTCCCTGCATCCCTGCTGGGATGCATCCCTGACCCATCGTCCTTGTCAGTTTCCACATAGTGGTAAGTCTGTAGGTGCAGAGAATGCAAGAGTGAAGGAGGTTTGGTAGCTTCCACATGGATTTCAGAGTATGTATGGGAAAGCCTGGGTGCTCAGGCAGAAGCCTGCTACATTAGCAGAGCCCTTGCAGAGAGGCTGTACTAGGGTAGCACAAGGGGGAAATGTGGGCTTGAGGCTCCCACACGGAGTCACCACTGGGGCACTGCCTAATGGAGCAGTGGAAGAGGGGTTACTGCCCTCCAGGTCCAAAAATACTAGAGTCAGTGGCAGCATGCACCCTCAGTCTGGAAAAGCTCTAGGCACTCAACTCCAGCCCATCAAAGCAGCCATGAGGGATGCACCCTGCAAATCCACAGGGGTGGCGATGCCTAAGGCCCTGAAAACACACACTTTGTACCACTGCCCTGGATGAAGAACATGGAGTCAAGAATTATTTTGGAGATTTAAGGTTTAATTACTGCCCTGCTGGGTTTCAGACTTATGTCTGGCCTGTAGCCCCTTTCTTTCAGCTAATTTCTTCAGCAAAATAAGATGGGAATGGGAATTTATCAAAATTCCTAAAACTTTACAAAACGCCAGTAATTCAAAATGAAATATTTGCTTTTTCCATCTCCTCTCTTGAAACAACATGGTTGTGTATGCAAGTAAGTAATTAAAATAAGTTGCTACCCAGATCATTGAGTGTGTCATACTATTAATATAAGGCAAGAGATTAAGGAGAAAAGAATTAGTTCTGATAAGCAAGTTGTATAAACTCATGTGTTGGACTGCCCCAATTCAGGTCCCAGTTTAGTCATTTCTTAGCTGTGTGACCTTAGGCAAGTTACTTCATTATGTCTCAATTTCCTCATTTGTAAAACAAGGAAAATAATGGTATCTAACTTATAAAGTGAGAGAGAGGATTAAATGATAGAATTTATGTAAAGCACTTAGTACAGTGCCTGGCACACAGTATAAATGCAATAAATGGTAGACATTACTATTATTATTTCCTGCAGGAGACACCTCACCATAAGCAAATAATTACTCATGTCATAAGAGTTTTTATGACTCTTGCCGCTCTTTTGGCCCATGGCTGTTCACATTGAGGCTTAACTTGGAAAGGGAGGCCCATTTTAACTCTGCAATTCGACCTTCCCTGGTGTTAGCCCAATGACAGTGATGGCATTTTATACTTATGGAATAGCTATTTGTGTCAGTTTCTGTCTTCTTGATAGATTCCAACTGCTGCTTGGAACATATGTTGTTGTGGGTATTAGAACAGGAAACCAGCAAGATCTATTTTGATACAAAGGTTAGGGAGCAGTGTGACTTTTTATTTAGCAATATAGTAATATTTTACCTTAACATTTTTACTTCTCTTATTGCCATAATATGTGAATAGTTCCATATAGATATAATGGAGTAGGGAAATAATTGTATAAATAGCTCTAAATCAAATCAACACATATTTACAAAACCTGTACTATACTAGGTACTGTTGAGAATACATATGTGTATAAGACATGGCCCTTTCCCCTAGGGAACTGATGATCTGGTTAAAAAGAGAATAAATATATGTATGCATAGAAACATTATGTAACAAATACTGAAGTCTCAGTGTCAGCTGCAAAAATATAAACCATTCTAGCACAGAGGGAACACTTTTATCAGCCCTTAATGGAACTATGTGGCTAGAGGACAGAAGGGGAAGTAATATTCAAGTATGGAGATATATGAGAATATACATATGACCAAATAGGAAGTATAAGTTTAGCTGGATCTGGGATTTTCTTTGGGAGATATCTGGAATCTAAATCACAAATAGGTCTTAAGGGTAAGATTGTGAAGAACTTTGCAAGTCACAATAAGGAATGTGAATTTTGTTTCTATAACTGAAAGCCACTGAAGGCTTTGGAGAAAAAGATGAATAGGAGGAAAGCGAAAATTTAAGGAAAAAATGACTGGAACTGTATTTGTAGGAAGAAAAGGCAAGAATCAGGCTTACCAGTGTGGACATTATAAAAGGAATCTGAGGCTAATCGAAGAGAAGAAGAACAACAAGGTTGCAATGGAAGAATTAATAAGACGTCCTGACTGATTGGATGAGGGTGCCAAAGAAAAATATAGGACAAAATTCCTGATTATTTTCGAAGCTTGGAAACTCTTAAGAAGTTGCAAACAACTGTAGGAGTTAGAAAGTTTGAGCTGTTTTCAGTTTGTTTTGTTTATGAGTTTTCTCTTGTTTTTTGGAGGTCAAAAGTTGACTCGAAGTTATATTAGTTAGAGGCAATAATGTGTAGATAGAGTTCATGAAAAAGTAGAACTTAGAATTTGGAGAGTTATCCTTAAGCGTAAGTATAATGGAACTAAGCAAGGAAGAAGAGTCTACAGATGAAGACCAAACCTTGAGTAGTATCCACATCTTAAAGAAGCTGGCAGAGGAGACAGCCATTGTCAGTTATCTTCTGTGGGTTAAAAAATGTGGGTTAGGAATATTCTCAGCCAATTTACCATTTCTTCCTGATTACCATGAAGCCCAAAATTCATTTGGTGCAAAAACAGAATAATTGACCAAATACATCCCCCTCTTTCCTAATGATTTCAGATTTCTTTTTTAGTTTTATTTTATTCCCCCTTCTTTTACTTATGCCTCTATATTTTAAGTCGATACAAACCTTTTGTGATGATAGGCAGGATACAAATAACAGACGAAGAAAGATAGATGTCATAAAACCATGAGACAAGACAATTCAAAGAAGGTGGATTTATCTAACAGTTTCAAATGCTGTAGGAATACAGAGTAAGCACTGAAAGGCAGCCTTGTAGTTGGCAATTAGGAAACTGTGTGACTTCGGCAATAAATAAAATGTCGGAAAAATTTAGGGTTGGGATGGCATTGCCAAAGGAGAAGGGCAAAGCTTGTGCTAGGGAATAAAAAATTGGAATAAAACATTACACAAAATACCACAAATAAAAATATTTTGAGATTTCTACCTTAAAAATCAGGTTTTTATAACATCAAATACTCTCATTATCTTCCAGTACCATGAAGCAGGTATCTGGCTCCCTAGCTGCATTTGTGGCAAGGTATCCTATGAGGAAAGATTGAGAACTGGAGACACAGGAGGATAACCAACCTTTTCTATCTGCTGCATATGTTCTCAAGATAGGCCAAACAGGAAAGCTGGCAGTCACATACGGGGAAGACGCAAATGCACAGGTGGAAGCCTACCTAGAGGGAACGTGCATAGTTCTTCCAAACACTACTGACAGCAGCTTAACTGGAAACAGAGAATGGTATTAAAAACATAGGACTATACACGATAAATTGAACAACAAATCTTATTTTGTTTGTGCTTCAGTAATAATCATCAAACTTTTGATTATTTGTCCTTGGAATATCTGCACTTGTCAATTATTTCTTCCCAAGGACCTGTTTCAGTTTATCCTTTTCTTGAGTCCTCCCCTGATAATGATAACAATGACTCCCAACAACTCTATGATGATCACTGCCAACAATAATAATATTTATTGAGTACCTACTGTGTGCCAGATACCCTCAAAGTCACTACTTTTTTCAATTTTCATAACAAGCTCTTGAGGTTAGTACTATTTTTTCAATCCTGATGATAGAAATAGTGACATTCAGATGGGTGAACCACTTTGGAGCACAGCCACATTTACAACCCAGTTCTGTCTTTGACTTAAATCTGCTATATCACAATGAATCTCTTCTTCCAGAAGTCCTACAGTAAAACAGCTAGGTTTACACTGGCAATTGATTGTGTCTATCTCGTTCACTGTTGTGCTCTGAGTACAGAATCTAGTTTAACTGAGGTTTACTCTTTCAAGTGTGTTTATTTTCCTTAACTCAGTTGTAAGTTTTTGCATTTCTTAAACTCCCTTCCCTTATTTATTTTAAAGACATTATCCTCTGAATTGTTTATACTCTTCCCCATATTTCTGTAGTTCATACTCCCCCATTCATCTCTATACCCACATGAACATATCTTTTCTATACATACAACACCTCTGCCATTCTGCACTCTGATATATATTTCATGTCCCTGAGATTACTTCACTTATGCATTTTCAGTCTCCTGGAGACCCTTTGATCCTGAGATTCATCTCCTCTGTTTCCCTGGGTAAGCTAGTGTGATACCTTCATGGATTGTTCTCTTTTTGCCTGCCCTTAAAGTATTCATTTTCCAGGGTTTTATCTTGTTCTCACTACACCCTTTCTTGGGGCAGATTATTTTCTCTCATGGAGTCAGTGGCCATAATAAGCTGATGTCTCTCAAATCTACAGGTCTGGCATCAATAACTTACCTTTAGCTCCAAATTCTATTTGCCAAATCATTACTAGAAATTTCAACTTGTACATCTTGCAAGACTTCAAAGTAAATATATTAGAAACTGAATTCATTAGCTTCCTCTACCATACTTGATCTGTTTCCTAGTTTTTCTAGTTCAGTGGATAAATTAATATCAACCCATTTGGCCAGGCCCAAATCTCACCTTCTCACTTCAATAAGATCTGGAACCTGCCTTCTTTCTAGCGTTATTGTTCTCTGATTACTCAGTACCACTTGCTATTTATGTATTCATCCATAGGAGCATTTATCTATTCAACAAGTATGAACCGAATGCCTATTATATACCAGGCACTGCATCCAAATTGTATTACATTTTCCACCTTTTGATGCCTTTGTACGTGCTTCATTTTATACCTGAAGTGCCCTTCAAGGTGTAGAGAAACGGAGAATAGTGATTCTATTTCAAAAATATGGAGGTTTTGAAGAGAGTCGGTTTAGAAGTGAGTTCAGGTGATATCTTCCATTTGGAATACAATGAATTTGATGTCTGAAATATCCTAAGACGTGATATCCTGCTGCTACTAAATGACTCAGTTTTTACCAAAATAATTGAACCACCTTCTGTTTAGTTAAGATATTTCAGCCATCTCATCAACTACATGAGATGAATTCTGAATCCACAAAATGGAGATGTATCATAAGTATTTGGCTTATATTCATTTTTACTTATCTCCTGTCATAAAAATTATTTCTAGTATTGAAAATATGATTACAAATATCTGCATAATTGTTGTAATAAATATGTCATTGTTTTGTGTGCCAACACAGAATAGAAATAGTCAAAGAAGTGCCACGACTCTTGCTCTTATGGAATTTGTATCTGAAATTTTAAAGTTTGCATAGGGGAACTATTCTGGGTCACTGAACTCCTGGAGAATCTTATAAAAGTTATGATTC
The DNA here is from genome assembly GCF_029281585.2 of Gorilla gorilla gorilla. Taxonomy (NCBI): domain Eukaryota; kingdom Metazoa; phylum Chordata; class Mammalia; order Primates; family Hominidae; genus Gorilla; species Gorilla gorilla. Next base: position 157,227,654 of record NC_073247.2, read on the forward strand.
TCCCTTTAAAAAAATTCACATTTCTATACAAACAAAATTTTAAACATAAATTTGAGGGAGATTTTGAGAACCCTGAAGTATATATATTGACTTTTTGACAGTCCATGGCCCTGAATTTGTCAACCTTAGGGAAGGGAAGTTAAATAATTCTATGTACCACCCAAAAAACCTTTGTAAGATTTTTCCCTTCCTGTAAAATAGCATATGACCCACTTTGAAAAGTGATTTTGATAATTTGAGGTGATGTATATGAAGTATTTCTTATGCTGTTGTTCATATAGCAATTTATATACCTCATACCCTTCAAACCTGTGGGGCTGCATTGTAACGCTTTCAAATGTCAATCTTAACTAAAGGATACTTATAATTATGCATTGTGTAAATTGCATAAGAACCACATATTTTTAATAAATATATTTTTAAATTATACAACCAGTTCCTTCAAGAGAACAATCCTGGAAAAGATAAGTTACTTGTCGTCTGACACAAACATAATTTTAACTATTTAGAACATCTCTTTACATATTGACTTCTTAAAATAATAAATCCCAAGTTTATTTATATTTTTCAGGTAAACTGCGATGACAATACACACATGATTAATTTTAATTTTGAAATTTATGCTTAAATATTACTTAGATTTACTTACAGAAACTTATTCTTTGTTCTATTTAAAAATATACCTTCACATGACATTGCATAGTCGACTTTGTAAACTCAGAAACAACTTCTGGACAAAACAATTCAATAAGGGCCTGACCTGCTAACAAAAACATTGATTTCCTTTTTTCCTCCACTGTAAGAGTCAAGAAAGCTTATTAAGTTATCTAAATATAGTAACATAAATGACAACAATAAATATCACAATTATCTTTGAAGAACTTTCATGTGTTTCCCTGTAAGGGAACAATATAGGGAAAGCTAGTGTCTTTTTGTCAAGCCCTAGGAACATCATGAAACTGCCTGATTCCGAGGAAACATATGTCCTTTAGTGCTGAGGCAAACATAATATATTAATGACAGATTTTTACTTTGAATTTTCAGGGATTTTACAGTCCCAGTTAAAATAATATCTTGTTTATTCCATTCTCAATCTATCAGAATGTGTTATAAAACCATACATTTGATTTTCAGAAGATTATGTCTCACATTCAAATATTTCTCAGTTTTGTGTTGCGTGTATTTAAATTTATCTTAACTAGTTAACGTGTGTGTGTGTGTCTGTTTATAAGAAGAGTTTTTTGGTGGCAGTATTGCATTTTACTATCAGTATGAAAATATAATATCTATGCCATGTATTCTCTGTAAAATACCAACAGTGAAATCTTTTTAACATTAAATGTAGATGGTGAGAACCCAGTGGTGGGGTCCAAATTTTTTACTATGTAGCCAGGAGCTCAAGGCATCTAAAATTAGCCATTTTGAATGGCAAAATAGTTAACTCTAGTAGACTTAGTATAAGCTCAGGGAATTATTTAAACCTTTTTTCTCTCCCTCAGAAATAGATTCATCTTCTTTCTCAGTTATTGGAGATTAGAAATATAAATAGTGAAGCTATCACATTGTAGATTTCTCAGAACTATATTATGCCAGTATTCTTGGTGAAACTCCTACTCATTTGTGACAAATGACTTGTCTGATGTATTTATAAATTTTATTTGTATAACTGGTGTATCCCTAAGGTCACATTTGATAATATTTGAAACGAGGTCTGTTATAACCCACACTTTGTTGACTCATCCAACCTGCTACTACAGCATTTCCAGCTCACTGCAATATCTCTTCCTACTAATTGCGTGCTTCCCCAAAGGTTGCACGTTTTTTTGTTTGCTTGTTTTGTTTTTGCTTCTGTTTTGAGACAGAGTCTCGTACTGTCGCCCAGGCTGGTGTGCAGTGGTCACTGCAACCTCCGCCACCCATGTGCAAGCAATTCTCCTGCCTCAGCCTCCCGAGTAGCTAGGATTATAGGCGCCTGCCACCACACCCGGCTAATTTTTTGTATTTTTAGTAGAGACAGGGTTCCACTATGTTGGCCAGGCTGCCTTGAACTCCTGACCTTGTGATCCGCCCGCCTCGGCCTCCCAAAGTGTTAGGATTACAGGCATGAGCCACCACGCCTGGCCACGTTTTTTCAAAGACTATCATTTTTTCTAAGACTATTGCCATAGACCTTGCTTAGCTCTGAAATCCCAATGTTCAGTTTTAAATATACATGTAAATATCTTTCTATAGGGTACACACTTATAGCTAGGTATTTTAGGATTCCCTCAAAGCCTGATGTCCCTATAATTGACTCAGACTTCCCACACAGAATCTCTGGGCCATCAAAATGAGATAGAGTCAATCTTTCTCATCACTATGATGCACAGCAATATACCAGCAGTATTTGAAGGTTTGGTATAAATTAAGTACCAAAATAAATGTCACATTAATAATAGGAATGATAACCAGCATTTATTGGCTTTTTTTCTATGTGCCAAATAAGGAAAAGAACACACAGAAAGATTAGACAGTATCTGTGGTTGGTTTTTTTGGAAGCAGTGCTTGAAACAGGGATTCAGGTGGCAAAACCTGTATGAGAGGGATGATGGGAAAGAGCAGAGGAAGTATGTGGTCTCAGGTAAAGTTTAGCTTTGGTTTGATCCATGTGGCACTGGGGACAGCATAGGCTCTGCAGCATAAGTCAAACTATAGAGTTATTTTGCCTCGTGACAAGAGGCCCACAAGGCTTTTGTAGCCCATTCACCCTAACTCTTGGTTAACTTGCCACCCTCAGAGGTGGAAGGTTAACCTCCCAGGCATCTCTTGGTCAGATATACTTTATCAGCCAAGAGGATTCTCATGAGAAGTTTGAATGTGTAAGTCATTTATCCCAGCTCTCACAAGGCTCAGGGACAGGGAAGCTGTCCTGTTAAGGGAAGCTGACTAGGATACTGCCAGTGTGCATTACAGGTAAAATTATCTGTTGTGGGTTGAATTGTGTCCCCCTCCACCCCCTATTATTCATGTTTTAGTCCTACCCCTAGTACCAAAATGTGACCCTATTTGGAGATAGGGTAATCACCGAGGTAATTTAGTTAAAATGAGGTCACTAGAGTAGGCTCTAATGAAACACGGAAAAGCTTGAATTTGAATACAGACATGAAGACACGGGGAGAAGACAGCCATATACATGCCAAGGAAAGAGGACTGGAACAGGAACTCCCCTCCCAGCCCTCAGAAAGACCGACCCCGCTGACATCTTGGTTTTGAACTTTTGGCTGCCAGAACTATGAGAAAATAAATTTTTGTTGTTTAAGCCACCCAGTCCGTGGTACCTTGTATGGCAACCCTAGAAAACTAATAATATTGCCTGGCACTAAGTGGCAGAAATGAGGATTAGAACCCTTAATGTGTTGAAATACTCATTCTGAGACAAAGAGAATCTGTATACTTAAAGCTGTTTCCCAGTACACAGTAGAGACGAGTCGAGGGGCAGGGACCTAACAGTGATGCTTTAGTGAAAAACATCTCCTGAACTGCAAGTCCTTCACAGTCTGACACAACACTGCTCTCAACCAAACACCAATCTTCCATCAGTCCCCACTCTTTCCATCATCCTCCAGTCCCTGCCTGGGGCTCTCAAGTCCCAGAGTATATTGGCCTCTGGCCTTCTCTCATTCAATCTCTTTTCTTCAGGAGCTTAGTTAGCCTAACATACTTTTTCCAGCCTCTTCTCTCCCTGCCTTCCGAGTTCATGCACATCCTGACCACTTGCAACTCTCTGATGTGCCATGGCCATCTGACTCCTGGGCTTTTACCCATACAAACGCTGTGGCTTACAGCAGTGCTCCCAGCTGCCCCTAATAGCAACGTCAAGTGCTGCAGAGCCCATTCATCTGTGATGGCCTGAAGCAACCACAGATCCAATGTTGTTTTCTGCCCAGTAACCTACACTTATCCTTTAAGACAAGCTCAGAGGTCTTCTCTACTCTCTTTTTCTACAATGCCCCCAAGCAAAGTTAGTCTCTCCCATTTATATTTGTATTATGTAATTCTTTTCCCATGGCACATTGATACATCAATTCAGTCAGGTTTCAGATTTACACAAAAGTCGGGTTCAAATATTAGGTCTGCTATGTACATGTAATATATATATATATACACATATATATGTATACATATATGTATATATACGTATACATATATGTATATATATACATATACAAATATGTATATATATACATATATATGTGTGTATATATACGTATATATATATATAAACTTTATATTTTTAATTTGGCAAGTTTCTTAACTCCTGTAAGCCTCAATTTTCTTGACTATAAAATTGGGATAATGAGAGTTGCCACCTTATATGGTTGACTGAGGAACGAAATACGAGTAAAGTTTTAAAACAATACTTGGCACATAGCTAGTATTCAATAAACGGTTCCTAATATCATTATTACTTTTTAAGCTTAATTTTTGCATTCAAGATGTATAAAATACCTGCTTCTTTTCTACATTTCTCTCTTCCACTGGGTGTTTAGGTTCCTGACAGCATGGACTCTGATTCTCTAGCAAAGCAAAGCACAGAATGCATATGCTAACCAGGTGGCATAAATACCCAACATAGTGCTCTAAAGGTAACGTACAAACTGAAATATAAAAAAAAGGCTTAGCTTTTATACCCACCTACATGGAGAGAGAGAGATACTGACATTTTAAAGCCCAGAAACCTCTTCAATACTCTGGTACTCACATACAAAAAAATTGCAAATTAGAATATATCAAAATAAAATGATGAAAATTAGTTTAAATTTTATTTTTCTGGATCATAATTGAATGCAATGATGAAAAGAACTCCAGACTCCTGACAATCATGCCAATGTACTGTTAACAATATTCTGTTTAGTCAGGAGGATACTGGGAAAAGGTGTTACACATGAAGGCGCACAGTTAAACTCAAGTGCTATGATTTTTGTGGCTGACAACATACCTCTTAAGCCTTGTTCAAAACTAAGAGTAACCACAACAAGGGTTTGTAGAATTCACATCTGCTATCACTAATGGTTTCTTTAAAGCTGTGGCAAAACCCACCCATTTAATACAAAACAATTTTGCAAAGTGTATATATGATGTATTAAGTACAGAAGAATAAAATTAAATAAGCCCCAAGCCAAAAAAAGAAACATTTCCTATCTAATAGATGTACACAGTAGGTGGAGATTTTAATAATGCTCAAAAAATTTAAAAATGCATTTACAGATTGTTAGATCTAGAATTGGTCCTTGTGTTTTTTTCGTTACATTTTTTTCTACCTCCTAGAACAGTGATATGAGAGCTTCAGAGCCATTATTCTGTTCTGCCATATTACTGACTAAAAAAATTATTTTAAATCAATTCATCTTTTGTTTACATCTTTTCATGTACCTATTGGCCATTTGTATACCTTCCTTGAAAAAATGTCCATTTAAGTCCTTTGTCCATTTTTTGTTTGTTTTTGAGACAGGATCTTGCTCTGTCACCCAGGCTGGTGTGCAGTGGCATGATCTCGGCTCACTGCAACCTCCACCTCTTGGGCTCAAGTGATCCTCCCACCTCAGCCTCCTGAGTAGCTGGGATTACAGACGTGCACCACCACACCCAGCTAATTTTTGTATTTTTAGTAAAGATGGGTTTTGCCACATTGGTCAGGCTAGTCTCTAACTCCCGACCTCAGGTGATCTGCCCAGCTTGGCCTCCCAAAATGCTGGGATTACAGACATGAGCCACTGCCAGTGGACAATTAATCATTTAAATAATTCATCTTCTCAAATGATTCATCATTTTGACCAAGTTCTTCCCTAATAATTCATTTTTAAACCATATAATTTCAGAAAATTCAGCTAGAATATCTGACTTCTATTGTTACTGCTGTGAAAACAAAACAAAACTTGCAACCTCTGTCTTTGTCACAGTGATGCCTCCATGTTTTGATCAAGCTTTTCCACGACTATCCCTAAAAGTCAATCACCACTCACATACCTTGCAGGGTCCTACATTTTACAGCTGGACATAAAACAATTCTTAGCAAATTAAAAGAAACTGAAATCATACCAACTACATTCCTGGACTGCAGTTCAATAAATACGGAAGTCAATACTAAGGAGAGTTCTCAAAACCACACAATTTTATGGAAATTTAAAAACCTGCTCCTGAATGACTTTTGGGTAGACAATTAAATAGAGGCAGAAATCAAGAAATTCTTTGAAACTAATGAAAACAATGATACAATATACCAGAATCTCTGGGACACAACTAAAGCAGTGTTAAGACAAAAGTATGTAGTGCTAAAGGCACGCATCAGGAAGTTAGAAAGATCTCAAATTAACAACCTAATATCACACCTAGAGGAACTAGAAAAACAAGGGTAAAACAACCTCAAAACTAACAGAAGAAAAGAGCCAAAATCAGAGCTAGATAAAACAAAATTGAGACATGAGAAATCATACAAAAGATCAACAAAACCAAAAGTCAGTTATTTGAAAGAATAAATAAGATGGATATACTGCTAGCTAGACCAAAAGAAGAGAAAAGAAACAAATAAACACACTTAGAAATGACAGAGGGGACATTACCACCAGTTGCACAGAAATATAAAAATCCTTCAGATACTATTACAAACACTCTATGCACAAAAAGTAGAAAACTTGGAAGACATGGATAAATACCTGGAAACATACACCGCCCCCTCAAAGATTGCAAAAGGAAGAAATCGAAACCCTGAATGGAAGAATAATGAGATCTAAAATTAAGTAATAAAAAGCCCACCAACCAGAAAAAGCCCTGGACCAGGTGGATTCACAGCCAAAATGTAGCAGATGTATAAAAGGAGCTGGTACCAATCCTACTAAAACTATTGCAAAAAAAAAATTAAGGAGGACGGGACTCCTCCCTAACTCATTCTATGAGGCCAGCATCATCCTGATACTAATACCTGAGAGAGACACCACAAAACGAAAAACTTTAGGCCAATATTCCTGATGAACATAAATTCAAAAATCCTCAACAAAATACTAGCAAGCAAAATTCAACAGCAGACCCAAAAGCTAATCCACCATGATCAAGTAGATAAAATGGTAAGAGCCATCAATGACACCCACAGTCAATATCATACTGATTTGGCAAAAGCTAGAAGCATTCCCCTTGAAACCCAGAACAGGACAAGGATACCCACTATCACTACTCCTATTCAACTTAGTACTGGAATTCATCACCAATGCAATCAGGCAGGAGAAAAAAATAAAAGGCATCCCAATAGGAAGAGAAGAAGTCATACTATCTCTCCTCACAATGATATCATTTTATATCTGAAAAACCCCATAGTCTCTTCCCAAAGGCTTCTAGATATGATAACTTCAGCAAAGGTTCAAGACTCAAAATCATTGTACAAAAATCAGTACATTGATTCAACGTGAGGCTTAATGTAAGACTTAAATGTGAGGCCTAAAACCGTAAAAACCCTAGAAGAAAACCTAGGCAATACCATTCAGGACATAGGCATGGGCAAAGACTTCATGACTAAAATACCAAAAGCAATGGCAACAAAAGCAAAAATGGACAAATGGGATCTAATTAAACTAAAGAAAAGCAATATTAAGAGGAATGTATATAGCAATAAACACCTATATAAAAAAATAAAGATTTCAAATTTAAAAAGTAATGATACACCTCCCAAAAAAAACAGAAAAGCAAGAATAAACCAAACCCAAAATTTAAAAAAGGAAAGAAAATATAAAGATCAGAGTAGAAATAAATGAAATGCAGACAGAAAAATACAAAATATTTATTAAAAACTGAAAACTAAAACTGGACCCCTTCCTTACGCCTTATACAAAAAGTAACTGAAAATGGATTAAAGACTTAAACATAAAACTCCAAACTTTGGAAAAAAAAAACCATAGAAGAAAATCTAGGCAATACCATTTAGGACATAGGCACGGGCAATGATTTCATGATAAAAATGCCAAAAGCAATTGCAACAAAAGCAAAAATTGACTAATGGGATCTAACTAAACTAAATAGTTTCTGCACAGCAAGAAAAACTATCATCTAAGTGAATAGACAACCTACAGAATGGGAGAAAATTTTTGCCATCTATCCATCTGACAAAAGTCTAATATCCAGAGTCTATAAGGAACTTAAACAAATTTACAAGAAAAAAACAAACAACTCCATTAAAAGTGGGCAAAGGACATGAACAGACACTTCTCAAAAGAAGACATTCATGTGGCCAACAGACATATGAAAATAACTCAACATAACTGATCATTAGAAAAATGCAAATCAAAACCACACTGAGATACCCTCTAACACCAGTCAGAACCGCAATTATTAAAAAGTCCAGAAACAACAGATGCTGGCGAGGTTGCGGAGAAAAAGGAACACTTTTACACTTTTGTGAGAGTGTAAATTAGTTGAACCTTTGTGAAAGACAGTGTGGAGATTCCTCAAAGATCCAGAAGCAGAAATACCATTTGATCCAGCAATCTCATTATTGGGTATATACCCAAAGGAACACAAAGCATTCTATTTTAAAGATCACGTATGTGTTCTGTTCACTGAAGCACTATTCACAATAACAAAGACATGGAATCAACCCAAATGTCCATCAATAATAGACTGTATAAAGAAAATGTAGTACATATACACCATGGAATACTATGTAGCCATAAAATCAAATGAGAACATGCCTTTTTCAGGGACATGAATGGACCTGGAAGCTGTTATCCTCAGGAGACTAACGCAGGAACAGAAAACCAGACATCGCATGTTCTTAACTTATAAGTGGGAGCTGAATGATAAGAACACATGGTGGGGAACACACACTGGGGTCTGTTGGGGGAATGCAGGGGGAGGGAGAGCATCAGGAAAAATAGCTAATGGATGCTAGGCTTAATACCTAGGTGATGGTTGATCTGTACAACAAACCACCATGGCACACATTTACCTATGTAACAAACCTGCATATCCTTCACATGTACCCTGGAACTTAAAATAAAAATTGAAGAAAAAAAAAGAAAAAAGAAACAAAATTTATACCAACAGTGAACAATTTGAAAAAGAAATCAAGAAAGCAATCCCATTTACAATAGCTACAAAAAATTACCTAGAAATAAATTTAACCAAAGAGATGAAAGATCTGTATAAGAAAACTATAAAGTATTGATTACAAAAATGAAAAGGATGCAAAAATATAGAAGGACATCCCATGTTCATAGATTAGAAGAATTCATATTGCTAGAATAAGCATATCACCCAAAATGATCTATGGATTCAAAGCAATCTTTATCAAAATACCAATGGCATTCTTCACAGAAATAGAAAATAAAGTCCTAAAATTTGTATGGGACCATGAATGACCCTGAATAGCCAAAACGGTCTTGAGCAAAAAGAACAAAACTGGACACATAAACCACTATTTAACTTCAAAATCTACTACAAAGCTATAGTACCCCAAATAGCATACTACTTGTATTAAAAACAGTTACATAAACCTATGGAACAGAGTATCGAACCCAGAAACAAATCTACATATTTACAGCTATCAGATTTCAGACAATGGCACCAAGAACATTCGTTAGGTAAAGGACAATCTCTTCAATAAATGGTACTGGAAAAACTGGATATCCATACACAGAAGAATGAAGCTAGACCTCTGTCTCTTACCACATATAAAAATAAACTCAAAATGGAATAAAGATGTAAAGGTAAGACCTGAAATTATGAAACTACTGGAAGACAACATGGGGAAATGCTTCAAGACATTGGTCTAGGCAAAGTTTTTATGAATACAACATCAAAAGCACAGGCAACAAAAGACTTTATTTCTTTAGGTTATACATCCAGTAGTGGAATTGTTGGATAATGTGATAGTGCTATTTTAATATTTTGTGGAAATTTGGTACTATTTTCCACAATAGCTGTACTAATTTACATTTCCACCAACAGTGTGCAAGGGTTCCCTTTTATGCACATCTTAACTGACATATTTAATCTTTTATCTTTTTGATAATAGCCATTGTAATAGGTATGGGGTGATTCAGTGAATTTGAGCTTTTTTTTTTTTTTTTTTTTTTTGAGATGGAGTCTCACTCTGTTGCCCAGGCTACAGTGCAGTGGCGCATCTCGGCTCACTGCAAGCTCCTTCTCCCGGGTTCACACCATTCTCCTGCCACAGCCTCCTGAGTAGCTGGGACTACAGGCACCCACCACCATGCCCAGCTAATTTTTTGTATTTTTTGTAGAGACGGGGTTTTCCCGTGTGAGCCAGGATGGTCTTGATCTCCTGACCTCGTGATCCGCCCACCTCGGCCTTCTTAAGTGCTGGGATTACAGGCGTGACCGACCGCGCCCGGCCGAGCATTTTTTTTTTTTAATATACCTCTGGCCATTTGTGATTTGTACACATTACATGAATGAACTCTATGTTTTGTGAGTTATGTTTCTATAAAGTTGTTACTAAAAAGGAAAAAAAGAAAAACGTAGCATTCCCTCCTGGAGATAAGACCAGATCCTTTCTTATCTTCTTTTTTCCAAGCGCTTTATTAATTTTTCTAATTTAATTTCTCATTTATAAAGGACATATAATAATTGTACATATTTGTAGGGTACAGTGTGATGTTTTGATGCATGTATACATAGTATAGTAATGAAATAGGGGTAATTAATATATCAATCACTGTAAGCATTTATCATTTCTTTGTGGTAAGATTGTTCAAATTCTTCTCTTCTAGCTATCTTGAAATCTATGTGACATTGTTATTTGCCATAGTCACCTACTATGTAATAGAGCACTAGAAATTATTGTTCCTGTTTCATGTTTATGCCTATTTTATCATGGCTTATTTTTCATTCTCCAGCACCTTTTGGATTTAAGGACTACATGTGGTTCTTTTATGCCCCATTTCTCCATGATGCAATGACGTTTTGCCACACAAAAAACTCACGTTATTAAAAAAAAGAATGCATTTTAGCAGGGCATATCTTGATGAAAACAGATCCTTCATATTAACATGATTCCTATAATCTCTTGCAAGGCTGTTTTCTGCCTTTGAGGACCTTTCATAAGCAGAGGTGACAATTCCCCACAGTGGCTGCTTTGGCTATACATTTAAAAATGTCATATGTACAAATAAAGAGGGGAGGGGTTGCTTCATATATACAAATGTGAGTTTCAGCTGCAGCTTAGCCCACACAATGGCTACTGCTGTCAGTGATGGCTGGCCACCATATCGGTATGCAGGAGCACTTGATGCTAACATAGTATAGTGTAGAGCATGCTGATTCTGGCCTAGTGAAAGCAAAAGGGACATTAATTCTCTTTATATGGATATTTTTATTTAAGATGGATCACTATATAGAACATGCTTTCCCTCAAAGATTCTAAAATCTTTAATGTATGATGAATTTTATATAATCTATTGTGTCTATAGATCATGAATTAGAAAGTAACATTTTTATACGCCTGGCTAGACGAATGAAGAGAAAACTGATATAAAAAATATCACAATAAATTTTCTGCGAGCACTGATATAAATTGCATTTGGTTATGTTTTTCTGATTGCATTGTCACATCTGAAATTTCTCAGCAGATATGCCTGCACTTCCACGTGAAAAGGCAAATCCAATTGATTGTCTAAAATACCTTAATGTTTAATTCAATTGTTAATTAAAATGAGCAGAGATAGAAGGAATAGGATTGAAAATAGACATGTTCATGTCATCTCTCCAGGGCACTCATTTTTCTGAATTCTCTTTGTAATATATTAAATACTAAAATGACTTTTTGCATTTACATTACTGGTAAAATCTTATCTTCTCCGATTCAGTGGAGTAATGTATAACGTTTAGCTTATTCTTGATTTTTAGCTATTAGGAAGTGTGTAAGATAGTAATATAAACTGAAAAAAATAACCTAGTCCTCATATAAGATTTTTTTTTTAAAAAAAGAGCCCTTAAATGCACATATTTCGTTTGCTTCTGAGAGCCATATCAAAGAGTCACGAGCGCTGGGACCTGACCGAGCTCAGGGACAAACTATCTTATGAATCAATGGTCATTTAGCAAAGGGATTTCAAGGTTCCTTCTTTATCTGCTGAAGCTACAGGATTCATGGACCGTACTTTATGGCCAAGTAAGCTCATAAGATTGTGTGTTTACATCACTTTGGGAATTAAAGCACATCATGGTAGGCCCTACACAGCAGAAATTAATATGATACAGATCATCACCCCTCCTCCTATGCAATCCAGTGAGAATAAAACCAATGTGGTATGTAAAATCACAGCACAAGATACAGTTAAACAAACACTACCACAGAAGTATAAGGAAAATACTGACTACTGTAACTGCTTACCAGAATACAGAAACTGAATGAATGTGATAATTCTTCTTGTTGTTTTTCTTGTTAAGTGTTTATTATTTTCCTGTCTCCGAGATTGGGAGTACCCCAAACCGGAATATCCTGTCAGTTGGAAACACTGTGATACACGAGCGGCAGGATATTTTTTAATGTGACTAGAGCAGCAAACACCCAGGAGCCATCCCTGTATATGAGAAGTAATAGTAAAAGGGATTTCAAATCTAAACATGCAAAGCAAAACTCATAGAGTAGGAGCACCATAGAGATTTTGATGAAGGGCAAAGACTAGAGTCAGACTTCTTGAATTTAATTCCTGGTTTTTCCTTACTAGCTAAATGACCTCGGGCAAGTTAATGAACCTTTCTCTGCCTCCCTTTTACTATCTGTAAAATGGGGGAAATAGTAGCACTTATTAGAATTAACTGAATTAATCCAGGGAAAGTAATTTTTAAAATATTTAGCACATACTAAACACTCAATAATCTCAGCTATTATCATTACTAACGTTAAAGACATAGACTATCATATTTTAATGCATAACCACTCAAATGTATATATCCAGTCAAAAGATTACCTTAAAGAAATACTTGTTCTGGACTTCTAGTTCCAAAATGGCTGCATAGTAACAAGCTGGCTTCACTCCCCACCATCAGCAGAAAACCAAAACCAAATATACAGAACTGAGGTTATTGCCAGCAGTATCTCAGAACTAAAACGTCAGGAAGAGATAGTTTCTAGGGCCACAGAGAAATGAAAAAAAACTCAGAGACGTTGCCAAGAGAATCAGACTTCCACATTCATGATGCCCCTCCCCTCATTCTGCCTGGCACCAAGCATGCGGAAAATTTTCCCCCAACTCATACTTTCTATGCTAGAAAAATGAGGTTGAAGTGGACAACCAGCTTCTCTACCATTCTGGGTTCCCTGGAAGGGGACCTGTCCTTGCTTTCATCCATGCGAGGCATCAAGAGTGACTGAAAGGAGTAATATCCCTGAAGAAAGGCAGAAACAAATGGAGAGTCAGGACTATTATCCCCAACCCTATGAACACTGTTCTGTAACTCAGGCAAAGGAGACACCAAATCAAAGTGGCTGTTCAGCAGCAGCATGCTATAGGAGATGTGTTCCACAGGTCTCCTGGGAGTGAACCCCTAGCCAGCCTTCCCACACTGCCAGGACATTTCCTTTGGGACCTCCCCCATTTAGGATGGGCAGCACTCTGATCATTTACCAGAGCTGAGACAAACCTGGGATAAGCAGATATATCCAATAAGCCCTCAAAAAGTAAGTCTGAGAAGACTGGAATTTATAACTAATCCTTCAATGCAAAAATATAGATGTACATCCACAAGAAAAACAGCAGAGAACCATGATGTCGCCAAATAGACAAAGCAAGGAACCAATGAATTACCCAAATGAGACATGGTACCTGAGCTCTGTGACCAATAATTCAAAATAGCAGTTTTAAAGAAACTTAGTGATCTCCAACATCACACAGAAACACAATTCAGAAATTTATCAAAGAAATTTAACAAAGAGTTTGAAATAATTTTTAAAAATCAGACAGAAATCTTGGAACTAAGAATTATATTTGCTGACCTAAAAAATTCATTGGATTCTCTCAAAAACAGACAGGATGAAACAGAGGTAACAACTAGTGAACTATTTGAAATAACATAGTCAGAGGAAAAAAAAATGAAAAGGAAAGAAGATTGCATACAAGATATAGAAAGTTACCTCAAAAGGCCAATCCTAAGAATTATTGATGTTCAAGAGGGAGTTGAGCAAGAGCAAGTGGTAGAAAGCTTATTCGATGAAATAATTGCAGAAAACCTTTCAAAACTAGAGAAAGATATAAATATCTAGGTACAGAAATATCAGAGACCACCAAACAGATTCAACCAGAATAAGACTACCTGAAGGCATATAATCACCAGACTCTCAGATGTCAAAGACCAAAAGAGAGCATCCTACAAGCATAAAGAGAAAATAAGTGATTAACAAATAAAGGAGCTCCTATTCATCTGGCAACAGACTTCTCAATGGAAACCATGTTGGCTATGGATGGAGAAAAATGACACTTTCAAATTGCTAAACAAAAAAAAAACTGACATTCAAGAATAATTTATCCAGCAAAGCTATCCCACAAATATGAAGGAGAAATAAATTTTTTTCTAGACAAATGAAAACTAACAGACTTTATCACCACTAGAGCCATCTTCCAAGAAATTCTAAACGGAGTTCCACAATCTGAAAGGAAAAAGAAAAACACTAATATACAAAAAGAAAACATTTGAAGGTATAAAACCCACAGGTAAAATTACATACAAAGACAGACCCAGAATATTCTAATACTGTAATTGTAGTGTGCAATCCACTTACAACTCTGGTATTAAGCCAAAAAGATAAATATATTGAAAACAATAATAGTTACACTAGCCTATTAAGAGATAGGCAATATAAAAATATGTAAATTAAGACAACCAAAAGTCACAATGCTGGCGTGGATGGAGTTAAAATGTAGAAATATTTTTAGTTCTTTCTCTTTTGTTTTCTTTTTTCTGATCTAAAATAAGGTGTCATCTCTTTAAATTAACTTGTCATTTGAATAAGATGTTTTCATCAAGCTTCATGGTAATCACAATTCAAAACCTATAATAAATACACTAAAAATGAAAAGCAATGAATTAAGACATGTCACCAAGGAAAATCACTTCATCATAAAGAATGACAGCAAGAAAGAAAGAAGAGAGAAGTTTCAAAATAAACAGAAAACAAGCAACAAAATACCAGTAGTAAGCCCTTTTTAAAAATCAATATTAACACTGAATGTAAATAGGCTCCATTCTCTGACTGAGAGTGGCCAAATGGATAAAGAAACATGACCCAACTATATGCCACCTACAAGGTACCCACCTCAACTACAAATATATGCATAGACTGAAAGTGAAGGAAAAATATAGTTCATGCAAGTGGAAACCAGAAAAGAGCAAAAAGAGTTATATCTGATAAAAGAGAATACTAGTCAAAGCCTGTAAAAACAAAAAAGACAGAAACCATTACTATATGATAAAAGGATCAATTCAGCAAGAGGATATACAAATTATAAATATTCACCCAACACTGGAGCACCTAAGTATATAAAACAAACATTAATAGATCCAAAGAAAGACATAGATGACAATAATATAATAGTAGATTTCAATGCTCCAATCTCAGTAATAGACAGATCATCTAGACAGAAAATCAACAAAGAAACATCAGAGTTAAACTGCACGCTACAACAAATAGCTTTAACTAACATTTTTAGAACATTTTACCCAACCACCGCAAAATACACATTCTTTTAGTAGAAGATAAAATATTCTCCAGGATAGACCATACTTTAAGACACAAAACAGGTTTCAACAAATTGTGAAATAAAATCAAACACAATTAATAGAAAGAAAGAAATAATAAAGATTGGAGTAGAGCAGAAATTTTAAAAATTGAGAATTAAAAAATACAGGAA
The DNA here is from genome assembly GCF_029281585.2 of Gorilla gorilla gorilla. Taxonomy (NCBI): domain Eukaryota; kingdom Metazoa; phylum Chordata; class Mammalia; order Primates; family Hominidae; genus Gorilla; species Gorilla gorilla. The sequence goes on from NC_073247.2 coordinate 157,243,550, forward strand.
AATGAAATGAAAAGTTGATTCTTGAAAAGGTGAACAAAATGGACAAACCTTTACCTAGACAAAGAAGAAAGAAGACCCAAATAAATAAAACCAGAAATGAAAAAGGAGACTTAACAACAGTGACCACAGAAATACAAAGAATTGTTATAGACTACTACAAACAACTATATGCCAACATATCAGAAAACCTGAAAAAAATTGGGTAAATTCCTGGACACATACAAAATACCAAGATTGAACCATGAAGAAATAGGAAACCTCAACAAATTAATAACAGGTAATGAGATCAAAGACATAACAAAAAGTCTCTCATTGAAGAAAAGCCTGAGACCCAATGGTTTTGCTGCTCAATAATATTAAATATTTAAACAATAACTAATACCAATTCTACTTAAACTCCTCAAAAATATTGAGACGGGAATTCCTCCAAACTCATTCTATGCTACCAGCATTATACTGATACCAAAACTAGGCAATGACACAACAAAAAAAGAATACTGGCCGATATCCCTGATGAAGACAGATGCAAAAATCCTCAGGAAAATACTAGCAAAGATGATTCAACAACAATTCTTAAACATTCATTCATCAAGGTCAAGTGGAATTTATCCCAGTATACAAGCATGGTTCAAGATATGCAAATCAAAAAACATGAGACATCACATTAAGAAAAATAAGAGCAAAAACCATATAATCATTTTAACAGATGTTAAAAACCCTAATCAAACTGGGTATAGAAGGAAAATACAACAAAATAGAGGCCATATATGACAGACCCACAGCCAACATTATACTGAAAAGAGAAGAAATGAAAGCCTTTCCTGCATAATCTGAAGCATGACAGGGATGTCTACTTTCACAACATTTATTCAACATAATACTGGAAGTCCTGGCCAGAGTAATTAGGCAAGAAAAGGAAATACAAGGCATACAAATGGGAAGGGGAGAAGTCAAATTAGCCTTGTATGCAGACACCATGATCTTATATTTAGAAAAACCTAAAGGCTCCACCACAAAGCTATTAGAGCTAATAAATGAATGCAGTAAATTTGCAGGATTCAAAACCAACATACATTTCATCAACACAGAGGGCCAAGGTAGCTGACTAGAAGCAGCTAGTGTGTACCACTCTCATGGACAGAAGAATGAGTATTGAAAAATAATAGGTCTTCTTCTGCTCAGTAAAATAAATTATCATCAGAGTCAAGAGATAACCTACAAAAAGGGAGAAAATTTTTTCAATCTGTCCATTTCACAAAGGTCTAATATCCAGAGTCTACAAGGAACTTAAACAAATTTACAAAAAAAATTAAAAAGTGGACAAAGGATATGAAGATATTTTTTAAAAGTCGACGTTCATGCAGCCAATAAACATTTTTAAAAAGCTCAACATCACTGATCATTAGAGAAATGCAAATCAAAATCACATTGAGATACCATCTAACACCAGCGAGAATGGCAATTATTAAAAAGTCAAGAAACAACAGATGCTGATGAGGTTGCAGAGAAAAAGGAATGCTTTACACTGTTTGTGTTTGTAAATAAGTTCAACCATTGTGGAAGACAGTGTGGTGATTCCTCAAAGATCTAGAGGCAGAAATTTCATTTGACCCAGCAATCTCATTACCAAGTATATACCCAAAGGGATATAAGACATTCTATTATAAAGATACATATATGCATTCTGTTCATTGAAGCACTGTTCACAGTAGCAAAGACTTGGAATCAACCTAAATGCCCATCATTGATAGACTGTATGAAGAAAATGTGGTACACATACACCATGGAATATTATGCAGCCATAAAAAGGAACAAGAACATGTCCTTTGCAGGGACATGGATGGAGATGGAAGCCATTATCCTTGGCAAACTAACACAGGAACATGGCGGAAAACAACATACACTGGGTCCTGTCATGGTGTGGGTGGAGGGAGAGCATCAGGAAGTATGGCTAATGAATGCTGGTTTTAATACCTAGGTAATGGGCTGATCTGTGCAGCAAACTACCATGGCTCACTTTTACCTACGTAACAAACCTGCACATTATGCACATGTGCCCCAGAACTTAAAAGTTAATAAATAAATAAATACTCTTCAAATGAAACATCCAGGTGGACACACTGAGATTTTTCAAGGAAGCAACTCAACCCATAGAGAATGGAGAGGAGTGAGACAGGACAGCTACCAACCTGGGAGTGGCATGGACCCATGAGAACCTACCCCCACTCTGTAGAAATGATGATTGAGTGAGAGTCCCCAGGGATCCACACATCTGCCATGAGCTTTTACAACTTTGGGCTCCGGGGATTCTTTCATGAGCCCCCTCACTGGGACCTCTAGACTGATATGGAAAGCTACATGGAGTCTGGGCAGAGCCAACACTCAGGTACATGAAGAGCCCTGGGAGCCATGGATCCCTGAGCATCCTGGCACTAGTGGCTGCAGCACCATCAATGGGGGAGGACAAGTTCCCTTCCATGCCCACATGAAAGAAGATGAATGTACAGCGCTGAACAGAGACATAATGCAGGTCTTGCCTCCACTGTACCTCACAGAATAACACCCAACTGGCCTGAGACCCTAGAGTGTCCATACCAGCCCCACCTGGGTTCTTGGGCTGGTAGCATCTCTGTACTTTCCTGGGATGGAACTTCCAGAGAGAGCGGGTTGCCACTTTTGCTGCCCCACAGCCCTCGTTGCTATTGCTCTCAGGCTCTGTAGGGTGCAAAGTGCTTAGGGACTCATGTGGATCTGCAGCACTGTACAACCATCCCACGAGAAAGTATCCAGACAGTTTCTCATGTGGGGCCCCATTTCTGTTTCTCCTCTCTGGACAGGTCCTCTCAACCTGGGACTCCAGCCACCCCCAACCTGGGCTCTCAGGTCAGTAGCCACTCTCAACTTCCAGGGAAGGAGCTCCCAAAAAAGGCAGGCTGCCATTCTTTGCTGCTATGTTTCATAAGTGAAAGAGAAATAAGATCCTTTTTAGCAAGCAAATGTTTAGGGAATTGGTTACCACCAGACCTGCCTTAGGAGAGTTCCTGAAGGAAGCATTAAATATAAAAACGAAACACCATTATAAGCCACTAAAAAAACACACTTAAGTACAAAGACACATGACACTTTAAAGCAACCACACAAACAAGTCTGCATAATAACCAGCTAACAACAAGAAGACAAGATCAAACCTGTACATATTTATATTAATCTTGACTGTAAATGGGCTAACTGCTCAAATTAAAAGGCACAGAGTTGCAAGCTGGATAAGGAAACAACACCCAATATTATGTTGTCTTAAAGGGATCCATCTCACCCAGCGGTCCTGCCCCTGCTGCCCTCAGTCTGGGGAAGAAACGAAGAGCCTGAGAGCTTGACTTTCACTTCTAGCATGCCAGAGTCACTATATGGAGAGGAGCCCAGTCTCTTCTCTCTGTGAGTCCTCAACCCTCTGCTCTTCACCAAGTAGAGCCCACAGCTTAGGCCAGCAGAGGATCCACCCCAACCCCTGGCTGTACATTCTCAGTAGCAGTGGCATCACGCTTCCATGCAGTGAAGCTTCCAGAGTCAACCAAAAGCCCCTCTGCCACTGTAAGTGCACTGGTGCTACCCTTGCTGCCCTTGGACTGGGGAAGGAGAAAATACCCTGAGTGCTTTAATCGTACCTCTAGCAAACTGCAGTTGTCCTAAGGAAAAGAGGCCAGTCTGTCTCCCCTGTGACCTGCACCTGCTCATCACCATGTTGCCACCCCACATGCAGCTGTCCCCACACTGGGCCTATTGGACTCACTGGTAGTAGAGCCCCAAGAGAAAAGGGAAAGGCCCTACGCCACAACTACTACCAAGGTCCCTTTCTCTGCTGCCTCCAAGATGGGGAGGGATACAGAAAGCCTGAGCATGACCCAGAGCTGTGGTGTGCAGCCCAGGACTGCCAAGCTCCTGGACCAAACAACACAGCCAGCACTGTAAGTGGGAGAGGATGTTTGCACTGAGATTTACAGCCAGTGCTCAACTGGGGGAAGAATCCACACTTTCAGAGCACTGAGAGGAAGCACTGCTGCAATCATGAGGAAATACGGAGGAGCCACATGGTTGAGGAAGAGCCTACATACTGACCATTATGCTTAAGTGCCATCTACTGGATCACAGCCCAAACTTGAACAACAAAAATACTTTTTAAATATACCCCAGTGTGAAACCAAGGGCAAGAATCCAGCTACAAATACAGACCCTGTGCAAAGCCTCAGCCCTCTAAAAACATCCAGAAAAGAAGTGTAATGTACTCAAATTATGCCACAGTTAAAGAAATATCAGACTACACAGATAAGAAAGAACCAGTGCAAGAACTCTGGCAACCCAAAAAGCCCAAGTGTCTTCCTATCTCCAAATGACCACACTAATTCCTCAGCAAGAGTACTTAACTGGGCTAAATACCTGGAATCATAGAAATAAAATTCAAAATATTGATAGGAGCAAAGATCATAGAGACTCAACACAAAGTTGAAACCCAATTCGAGGAAACATTGGATTACAATAAAAAGATACAGAAACTGATAGATATAATAGCTGTTATAAGACAGAACCAAACTAATCTGATAAAGCTAAGAAACACACTACAAGAGTTTCATAATATACTTACAAGTATTAATGGTAGAATAGACCAACCTGAGGTAAGAATCTGAGAGCTAGCAGATTGGTTCTCTGAACTAGCTCAGTCAGACAAAAATAACGAACAATGAATTAAAAATTTGAACAAATGCCCCAAGAAATATGGGATTATGTAAAGAGATCAAATCTATGACTCATTGGTGTCCCTGAAATAGATGGGGAGAAAGGCAACTTGGAAAACATATTTTAAGATATCATACATGAAAACGCCACCAATCATGCTAGAGAGGCCAACACTGAAATTCAGAAAATTCAGAGAACTCCTGCAAGATACTACACAGGAAGACAATCCCCAAGATACGTAATCATCAGTTTTTCTAAGGTCAAAATTATATATATACACACACACACACACACGTATAAGTATATATATATGGCAGCTATACAGAAGGGGCCGGTCACCTACAAAGGTAACCACATCAAGCTAACAGCAGGCCTGTTAGCAGAAACCCTATAAACCAGAAAATATTGGGGGCCTATATTCACCATTCTAAAAGAAAAGAATTTCTAGCCAATAATTTCATATGAAGCCAAACTAAGTTTCAGAAGTGAAGGAGAAACAAGGTCCTTTTTAGACAAGCAAATGTTTAGGGAATTGGTTACCACCAGACCTGCCTTAGAAGAGTTCCTGAAGGAAGCACTAAATATAGAAAGGAAACGCCATTATAAGCCACTAGAAAAACACACTTAAGTACAAAGACACATGATATTTTAAAGCAACCACACAAACAAGTCTGCATAATAACCAGGTAACAACAAGAAGACAGGATCAAATCTGCACATATGTATATTAACCTTGAGTGTAAATGGACTAACTGCCCAAACTAAAAGGCACAGAGTGGCAAGCTGGATAAAGAAGCAACACCCAATGTTATGCTGTCTTAAAGGGATCCATTTCACACACAATGACACCCACAGGCTCAAAATAAAGGGATGGAGAAAAATCTTCCAAGGATTTGGAAAACAGAAAAAATCAGAGGTTGCTATTCTAATTTCAGATAAAAAAGACTTTGAATCAATGAAGATTAAAAAAGACAAAGAAGGTGATTATATATTGGTAAAGGGTTCAATTAAATAAGACCTCACTATTCTAAATATATACACACTGAACACAGGAGCACCCAAATACATAAAGCAAGTTCTTAGAGACACATAGAGACTTAGATTTCCACACAATAATAGTGGGAGATTTCAACACCCCACTGATAGTATCAGACAGATCATCAAGGAAGAAAATTAATAAATATATTTTGGACCTGAACTTAACACTTGATCAAATAGAACTAATAGACATACACAGAACTATCCACCCAAAAACAACAGAATATCCATTCTTCTCATCTGCAAGTGGCACAGACACTAAAATCAACAACATAATCGCCCTTAAAACAAATCTAAGCAAATTGAAAAAAAATATAATGCTAATCATACTATTGGACTACAGTGTAATAAAAATAGAATTAATAAGCAAATTTCTCAAAACCATACAATTACATGGTAATTAAACAATCTGCTCCTGAATGACTTTGGGTAAATAATGCAATTAAGGCAGAAATCAAGAATTCTTTGAACTAATGATAATAAGAATACAACATACTAGACTCTCTGGGACACAGCCAAAGAAGTGTTAAGAGGCAAGTTTAAAGCACTAAACACCCACATCAAAAAGTTTACAAACTAACTTTCCTAACAACCACATCAAAAAGTTAACAGCCTAAAGATCGAAAGTTGACAATCTACCATCACACCTAGAGAAACAAGAGCAAACCAACCTCAAATGTAGCAGAAGACAAGAAATAATCAAAATCAGTGCTGACCTGAAGGAAACTAACATATGAAAAACAACACAAAAGATCAAGTAATCCAAGAGACTGTGATTTGAAAAAATTAACACGATAGATATACCCCTAGCTAGAATAATATAGAGAAAAGAGAAGATCCAAATAAACACAATCAGAAATGACAAAAGGAATGTTACCCCTGACCCCGCAGTAATATAAAAATCCCTTAGAGGCTAATACAAACACCTCTATGAACAAAAACTAGAAAATCTGAAAGAAATGGCTAAATTTCTGGACACATACAACCTACCAAGATGGAACCAGGAAGAAACAAAATTCCTGAACATAATAATAATGAGTTCCAAAATTGAAAATTAATAGAAAGCCTACCTCAACCAAAAACAAAAAAAAAAAATACCAGGACCAGAAAAATTCACAGCTGAATTCTACCAGATGTATAAACAGCTCATACCAGTCATGCAGAAACCATTGTAAAAAACTTGGGGACGAGGAACTCCTTCTCAATTCATTCTATGAGGCCAGCGTTATTCAGGTACCAAAACCTGGCAGAAATACCATACACAAGAAAACCTCAGGCCGATAACATTGATGAAAATAGATGCAAAAAATCCTCAACAAAATACTAGCAAACTTAATCTAGCAACACATCAGAAAGGTAATCCATTATGGTCAAGTAAGCTTATCCCTGAGATGCAAGGTTGTTTCAACATACATGAATCAATAAATGTGATTAAACATATTAGCAAAATTAAAAACAAAAACCACATGAATGTCTCAATAGATGCAGAAAAGACTTTTAATAAAATTTGACATCTTTTTATGGTAAAAACCCTTAAAAAATACTTATTGAAAAACATACCTTAAAACGATAAGAGTCATCTATGACAGCTTCACAGCCAACATCATACTGACTGGGAAAAACTAGAATCATTACCCTTGCAACCCAGAACAAGATAAGCATGTCCTCTTTCACTACTCCTATAGAGCATAATACACCAAGTCCTGGCCAGAGCAATCAAACAAGAGAAAGAAAGAAAGAAAAGGAATCCAAACAGGAAAAGAGAAGTCAAACCATGCTTGTTTGCAGATGATACAATTTATAACTTGCAAGCCTCAAAGTCTCTGGCCAAAAGCTCCTTGATCTGATAAACAGCTTCAGCAATGTTTCAGGATACGAAATCAATGTAAAAACATCAGCAGCATTCCTATACACTAACAACATCTAAGTTGAGAGCCAAATCAGAAACAATAGCATTCACAATAGCCACACAAATAATGAAACTACATTCCTATCTCTCACTATATGCAAAAATCAAGTAAAAGAAGACAAAGCAAGATGGTGGAATAGAAGGTTCCACCAATCCTCCCCCACCCCCCATTAAGGACACCAATTTAACAACTATCAACACAGAAGAAAATCTTTATAAGAACCCAAAATCAGGGGAGCACTCATAGTACTTAGTTTTAACCACCTATCTTTGAAAGAGGCACTGTAGAGATAGAAAAAAAACAATCCTGAATCACTGAGGCTGTCATTCCACTACCCCCAAGGAACAGCAGTGAGGAGCAGAGAGCATCTCTGGGCACTGGGGGAGGGAGAACACGGCATTTATAAGGCATTTAACTCAGTGCTGTCATGTTAGAACAGAAAGGAAAAGCAGACCAAATTCAGCTGATGCCCACCCAAGAATGCAGTATTTCAACCAGCCCTAGCCAGAGGGGAATCGCAGATCCCAGTGGTCAGAACTTAAGTTCCCACAAGCCTCACCAGGGAGGCCTACAGTGCTCTGTGTCTCCAAGTAAACTTGAAAGGCAGTGTAGGCCATAAGGACTATAACTCTTAGGCAAATTCTAGTTCTGAACTAGGCCCAGAGACAGTAGACTGGGGGAGGGTTCATGTGACCTCCTGAGACACCAGCTGGGGGCAGTGAAGGGAGTGCTGGCATCACTCCTCCCCTAACCCCAGGCTGCACAGCTCATGGCTCCAAAAGAGATCTCTTCTGCTTGAGGAGAAGAGAGCAAAGAGTGGGAAAGACATTGTCTTGCATCTTGGATACCAGTTCAGTCACAGCAGGATAAGGCAGCAGTCAGAGTCATAAGGCCCCCATTCCATGTCCTATCCCCTAGATAATATATCTAGACACACCCTGGGGCAGAAGGAAATTGGCAGCCTTGAAATAAAGGGCCAAGTCCTGGCAGTATTCATCACTTGCTAACTGAAAAGCCTTTGGGCCATGAATAACCCGCTGTGATATCTAGTTACTACATCAGGGCTTTGGATGAACCAATCAAAAAGAGTAACTACAATAACTTTTCAAGACCTAGTCAATACAATAAGACAGGAATAAAAACAACAGAAAGTCAAAAAATGGGACGATGAAGTTAATGCATACAGTTTTTATTAATTTTATTTTTGCTTATTTGTTTATGCAAAGTGTTAAGTTGTTATCTGGTTAAAATAACGGGTTACATGATAGTATCTGCAAGCCTCATGAAAATTTCAAACCAAAAAAACTTACAATGGATACACAAAAAATAAAAAGCAAGAGACTAAATAATATCACCAGAGAAAATCACCTGCACTAAAGGAAGATAGGAAGGACAGAAAGAAGGAAGAGAAGACCACGAAACAATCAGAAAACAAGTAACAAAATGGCAGGAGTAAGTCTTTACTTATCAATAATAACATTGAATGTAAATTTAGTAAACTCTCTAATCAAAAGACATAAATTGGCTGAAAGGATAATAAAACAAGACCCACTGATCTCTTCCCTACAAGAAACACACTTCACCTGTAAAGACACACATAGACTGAAAAAGGAATGGAAAAATATATTACATGACAATGGAAACCAAAAAAGAGGAGGAGTCACTATATTTAAATCAGATAACATAGATTTCAAGACCAAATGTATAAGAACAGACAAAGAAGGTCACTATATGATGATAAAGGGGTCAGTTTAACAAGTGTGTACAAAATATGTATGCATCCAACACTAGAACAACCAGATATATAAAGCAAAATTATTAAAGCTAGATTAAGAAATAGACTCCCAATACAATAATAGCTAGAAATACCAGTATCCTACTTTCAGGACTGGACAGATACTTCAAACAGAAAATCAAAAAGGAAACATCAGACTTAATCTGCACTATAGACCGAATGGTTATAATAGGTATTTACAGAACATTTTATCTAATGGCCACAGAATTCACATCCTTTTTCCCAGCACATGGATCATTCTCAAGGATGCACCATATGTTAGGTCACAAAACAAGTGTTAAAAACATTAAACAAAAGAAATCATGTCAAGCATCTTTTCTGACCACAATGGAATAAAACTGAAAATTACTAACCAGAAGAATTTGGGAAAGTATAAAAATACATAGAAATTAAATAATATGCTCCTGAATGATCAGTGAATCCATAATGAAATTAAGAAGAAACTGAAACATTTCTTGAAACAAATGATATTGGAAACACAACATATCAGGACCTGTGAGATACACCAAAAGCAGTACTAAGAGGGACATTTATATCTTTAAGTGCCTACATAAAAAAAAAAGAAAAACATTCAATAAACAGTCCAAGGATAAATGCTTGAGGAGAATGATACCATGATCTTCACGATATTTATTTCACATTGTGTGCCTGTATCAAAACATCTCATGTACCCCATAAATATATACATCTACCATGTACCCACAATAATCAAAAATTAAAAATCAAGTCCAAATGAATTGAGTACTAAAATCTAAGACCGGAAACTATGAAACTGCTAAAAGAAAACATTGGGGAAAAGCTTCAGGACATTGTTCTTGGCAAAGATATTTTGTGTACGACTCCAAAGGTAAAGACAACAAAATCAAAAACAGACAAATGAGGTTACATCCAGCTAAACAGTTTCTGCACAGAAAAGGAAACAATTAACAAAGTGAAGCGACCAATAGCAAAGACTTGGAACCAACCAAAATGTCCAACAATGATAGACTGGATTAAGAAAATGTGGCACATATACACCATGGAATACTATGCAGCCATAAAAAATGATGAGTTCATATCCTTTGTAGGGACATGGATGAAGCTGGAAACCATCATTCTCAGCAAACTATCACAAGGACAAAATACCAAACACCGCATGTTCTCACTCATAGGTGGGAATTGAACAATGAGAACACATGGACACAGGAAGGGGAACATCACACACCGGGGCCTGTTGTGGGGTGGGGGGAGGGGGGAGGGATAGCATTAGGAGATATACCTAATGTTAAATGACGAGTTAATGGGTGCAGCACACCCACATGGCACATGTATACATATGTAACTAACATGCACGTTGCGCACATGTACCCTAAAACTTAAAGTATAATAAAAATAAATAAATAAATAAATAAAAAACAAAGTGAAGAGACAATCCAGAGAAAAGGTAGAAAATATTTGATAAGTATTCATCTGACAAGGGATTAATATTCAGAATATATAAGTAACTCAAAGAACTCAATCGTAATAAAACTAATATTCTGATTAAAAAAGGCAAAATATCTGAATATACATTTCTCAAAAGAACACATACAAACAACCAACAGGTATACGAAAAAACTCTTAATGTCACCAATCATTAGAGAAATTAAAATCAAAACTACAATGAGGTATCATCTCCTCCCAGTTAGAATGATTTTTATCAAAAAGACAGAGACTAACATGCTGTTGAGGAGGTGGAGAAAGAGGAACTCCTTTACACTGTTTCTGGGAATGTAAACTAGTACAGCCACTATGGAAACAGTGTGGAGAGTCCTCAAAAAACTAAAAATGGAACTACCATATGATCCAGCCATTCTACTACTGGATATGTGTCCAAAAGATGGGAAATTAATATATTGAAGACATATCCACATCCCCATGTTTATTGCAGTACTATTCACAAAAGCCAAAATGTGGAATCAACCTAGTGTCTATTAATGGATGAATGAATAAAGAAAATGTGGTATGTATACACAATGGAATATCCATGAAAAATAAAATCTTGTCATTAGCAGCAACATGTATGGAACTGGAGGTCAATATGCTTAGTGAAATATGCTAGGCACAGACGGATAAATACTGCATGCTGTCACTTATAGTTGGAGCTAAAAAGGTGGACCTAATGGAGTGTAGATTGAGGTTTATCAGAAATGGTAGGGAGTGAGGAGGATGAAGAGAGGTTGATTAATGGGTAGAAGTATACACTTGATGGAAGAAATAAGACATGGTGTTCAATAGATTAGTAAGGTGACTGTACTTAACATTAAGTGAGTGTACATTTCAAACTAGCCAGAAGATAAAAATTCAAATATTCCTAGCATAAAGAAAAGAAAAATATTTAAGATGATGCATAGCCTAATTATCCTGATCTAATTATTTGAATTATGAAAATACCACATGTACCCTGAAAATATGTAGAGCTAATATGTATCAATGAAAGGAAAGAAAAAAAGAAATACTTGCACAAATATGGAAATAAGTAGATAAGATAATATTAACAGAGTTCTGTTCAGGACAAGGGAAAGAAAAAAACTACATGTACAACACGGGAATGGCTAAATTAATTCTGGTTCATGCACAAAATAAAATACTATGCAGTGATTAAAATAACCAAATGTATGCAACTGTATATATTTTTAAACAAAACCGATTTATATACACACATACATATATTTACATGAAAATAGGAAAACATAAGATTACAAACTACAACACTATGCTGTGTGATTGCAATTCAATATGTATATGAGTACATGCATGTTGATAAGACCTTATACATCATAGGGAACCAAAAAACCTCTGGAGGCATATATAACAAAATTTAACTATAGTTTTGGTGGCAGGATGAATAGTGATTTTTTTTCTTCTTTTGCTTACCTGTATCTTAGGATGTTTTTATAATCGACAAGTAAACGTGCAATACTTTAGAAAATTATTTCAAAACCTAAAAAAGATGTTTTTGAGTTTCTGGCTTGATGAATTTCGTGAAGATAATGGCACTATGTATTGTAGGGGATATACAAAACTTGTTTGGAATCAGTTAACAAGTCCAACATTACATGAATTTGACACAACATGAGTCTGTGTCTATTTAGACACACCCTTTTAGCTCAGCTTATCTCTGTAAATATAAAATTCAACAAAGTTGTGTGTTTGTTTGCTTCATCTGACTATACAGCAAAATTAATAATTCGACTGAAAGTTTCAGTGATGCTAAAAATGTCACATACGTTTGGAGCATGCTCTTTTATTTTGATTCCCCTGCAACAATAATTTCTAGAGACCAAATATGCACTGCTCTCCTATTAACACCCAAGTCATCCTGTGGACACACTCCTTGTGAAGCTTTGGAGCACAAATCAAGTAGAGTGGGCTTTTCTAAAGAACTTCACCAATATAGGGGAGAATTCAAGGATTAGGAGTTTGCAGGAAATAAGCAGTGTTTGACCAACTGACAAGTTTTGCTTTCTATCACAGTTGGCTTGTTTTCAAAGCTCTCCATCGTGCCCATTCTACCTGTCTCCCATCTTGTTTCCTAAACACCTAAACACTCTCATAAGCTGGGCTCCACTCTGCACCATGGAAGACACTAGCCACATGTGGTTATTTCAACTTGAATTTAAATAAATTCAAATTAAATAGAATTTAAAATTCAGCTCTCAGATGCACGAGACTTATCGCAAGTAATTAGTGGTAAAATATGCATAGTGGCTACTGCATGGGGCCGCATAGAATCTATCACAGAAAACCCTACTGGACAGCGCTGCTCATCTCAACCAGCAGTTGGTCCTCACCCTCAAGCACATCTAAAACTCTCCCATAGTTTTAGTTTCTGTTATTAAGATCATAGTTTTCTTCCGGATAATTTGATCAATGCCAGGTATTACCTCCCCCTTCACGTAAGACACTGCTCCCTACATACCTACTCTAGCCTCTACCTGATACAGGTTCATTTTCTATCCCTTAACCATAGAGCAGCTGCAACAGTCACTCTCCTGAAGTTATCCACTTCAGTAATAAAGCTGTTCTCTCACAATGGGTTCCTTTCAGAGAATGAATCCTTCCCTCATGGAGCTGAATTCCATAAATAGGAGGCTCGCGTCATTCCAGCAGTACTGAAGGAAATCTGCTTCGGTGTCCACTCATAGCTGAGTCATCCTCATATTTTGGTTTATTTTTCTAAATGAGTCTTAGTGCACACCCATCATCCTGCTGTGATTGTGCAATCCTTACTGTCTTGATTCTATTAACTTCCTCTGATTCTTTCTCAGATTTTGCATGACATGAAGATTTCACACAAACCCAATCACCTGGATAACTGGACTCTTCCACAGCTTACGAGGCTGCAGCTATTGAAAGGAATTTCTTTCTGGCCTTGTCATTTACAGTGTTTACCAAATTCATAAACATAAATTATTTCATAGAGTGTCACTTTGAGGAGAATATTTCACTCCAAGTACAAAGAAGTTTCTCGAATGAATCAGCCTTTCTCATGCTTTTGTTCACCTCCCACATGCCTGTGGTGTTCATTAAAACTGAAATCACGTAGACTGATTTTCTGCACTCTTCAAGTGGCCCCACTGAGTTAGAGATTAAGAACCTTCAGTGCATAGCTTTCAAATTTTTTTAACATTACCCTCTAATGACCCAGTGTATGCACATGCACACACACACACACACACACACCACAAACTCACAAGTGAAACAAAAGTATCAAACCAATACTTCCCCTTACTTCCTATGATGCACTCAAAAATATTCAATTTTATATTGTTCTACAATTTTTTTATTTTTTATTTTTATTTCATAACCAAAGGATGGACTGCAAACTGGTACAGTATATTGGTCTGGACAATTATGATTGCAAGGTAAATAAAATCTAATATAAAGTAGCCTACATAAATGGAGTATGTTTTGGAAGGCTGACATGTGTTTATAAAAATGAAGGAAAGGATGAACAACCAACCAAACTTCCAGAAGGCAGTAACCATTAACACTTTGGATCCAGAAACAGGGACTTGACCACTTTCAGGACCCTCTCTCTCTGTCTCTCTCTTTTTCTCTTTCTATCTCATTCTATTTTTCTCCATCCCTCACCTCGGCTTCTGAGTGTTGACTTCCTTCTTGGTGAAGCTAAAGCTATGCCCTTCAGAAGAATTTGAAAAATATCAGGAGAGCAAACTCTGATTAGACTAGCTTGGGACATGTGCTCTCTCCCCAAACTGATACCTGACTATTGCGACCAACTTAGTAAGGTCAATGTAATGACATGGAAACACTCATTGCAACCTTAGATAGTACTAGGGGTGCAAGCCATTTTTTTTTAACGGGTGATAGCAGAAAAATGTTACAATTAAAAGAATCAATGGAAGCCAGACAGCCATGTCAATTTCTGAAAAATGTATCTTACCCCTTGACTACCTAGCACACACATACCTTCTTCCCATGATAAGAGTGAAAAATACCTCTCCTGATGTTACGATCAGCACCAAGACTACTGCAGTTTTTGCACTTGCACTCTCCAGGCCTCCTCCATGAAAGACAGACCAGAGGCGGTTGTCTTTCATGTCTTTCAAGGCTACTCCTGGTGAGAGAATTTGAGTTAAATTTAGGCCACATACTTTGTTTATATTTGGCTAATTTCTCACTCTCTTGATCACCAGCTATGACTAGGAATGTATGTTATTTAAGAAAATAGTAGATTCCATGTAAACGATGTATTTGGGGGCAGAGGAGAATTCCTGCATAAAAGGAGGGTAGCACAAGCATGTTCACTGATGGGATTGTTGTGAGCCAGGCAGTGATCCTCATTTTATAGCCACTACTATTATGAATGAGTTCAAATGAACAAACATTTATTGAATGCCTATTCAATTTCTCCCCTTGGGAATTGGATGAAGACAGTATGGCTAGATGCCGGCCATGGCAGCCAACACTGAGGAGGATTATAACCTTTGGTGAACTTATCAAGAAATGTTACTGAGGGCAGCCCCAAAAGACTGGACAGACTACAGAGCAATTTCAGTACTGCTGTGTTAGTTTCAAAGCTGCAGAAATAACTGAAGATCCAAGGGGGTGAATACAAGATCCAAAATGAAAAGTAACACAAGAAATAAGAAAGAAGGGACATGTCAGGCAACAGTGACATCAAGAAAAGAAGGTAAAGGACTTTATCCCTGAATGAGGCTCAAGGGCTTGGAGTTCTCTCTAGCTGGGTGCCAGCTGTAAAGAGAAGAATCAGCTGGAGTCATGGTCATAAATAATGTACCAACATACAATCCAGTCTTGCAAACTACACTGGTTACGTGGGTGCCAAAGTTGTGGCATACAATACAACAATATCTTCTCTTTTGGCAGTTTTAACACATGCCTTGGGAAATAAGCAAGAACACAGTGCTTTAAGGCATGAAATAGTGTGTTGCAATGGAAAGAATCAAGACCCAGAAATCAGAAAAACTGATTTATTTGTTAATTTATAAGTTTAACAGGTATTAAGTGGGTGCCTATTATATTCCAGGTACCGTCCTAGGAGCTGGAGATACACCATGAACAAGATAAGACTCCTGTTCCCCTGGCTTATATTCTAGATAAACAGGTAGGGGCATATAATCAACACCTGCAGTTACCTCTCCAGGATCTCAGCTGAAGAAGGGTCTCTTTAGTCGGCACCCAGGCTTCTCTTAAGTTGCTCACCGCTTAGGGGTACTTCTGTTAATAGACAATTCAACTAGATATGTAAAATGTCATTAAAAATGCATTCATAGAATACTCGGGGAGATAAAGGAACAGGGACTGATTTCATTGCCTCAGTACTGAAACCTGTAACAGCAAGTAAGCAGTTAGGTGTAGATTGGAGGCTAGATTCTAAATTCCTTAAGGGCAGGGTCTCTGTCTGCCTCAAATATGTATACCCAGGGCTTAGAGGTTTACCGAGCACTTAAATTGTCAATAAATATTTGTTGAAGGAATTAAACAATACATGGAGATAAGAGAACTATGGCAATTGTTTGTACTGTATTTACAGTAAGCCAGCCCACTAGTGAAAAAGGGAAAAATTTAGTCAAACAGGCATTTGACGCCTTAGGGATATGAGTGGAGGGAGTTAAAAATTTTATAGCTGGCTGGGCATGAGGGCTCCTGCCTGCATTCCCAGCACTTTGAGAGGCCAAGGCCAGCGGATCACCTGAGGTCAGGAGTTCGAGACTAGCCTGACTAACATGCTGAAACTCTGTCTCTACTAAAAATGCAAAAATTAGCCCGGGCATAGTGGTGGACCCCCATAATCCCAGCTACTCTACTCGGGAGGCTGAGGCAGGAGAATCGCTTGAACCCGGGAGGTGGAGGTTGCAGTGAGCCGAGATGGCGCCATTGCAGCCTGGAAGACAGAGTGAGATTCCGTCTCAAAGAAAAAAAAAAAAAAAGTCATAATCTGGTAAAAACATATTACATTTGTATCTGTTTTCAACAAATTGACTCACTCTTTAATGTGATCAAAATACCAGTTGTTATAGCATTATGTCAAGTTGGTTTCATAACAACAAACAAACAAATAAGCCAACAAACCACAAATGTTTGAGGCCTTTAGGAAACAGGTCAAAATATCAGGGTACCTTCTTTTCTCAGCAGTGGCATCTCCAAATGATTTGCTTAGGTTATTTTCAATCATTGCTGATAAATAACCTAGTTAACCTTCTTTATGTTTTCCTTCCCCACTCTTAAAATGACAGTGGGGTCATTTTAAGATGGTATTTTTAGCATTGTTAAAGCAAGAGTGTTAGTAACATGCTATTTACCAGAGTAAAACTACTCTAGTTTTAGAGTAGCCATTTGACAGCTACGGAGTCTCTCTACTGTCCTTTTTTAATTATTTGAGTATTTTGAAAAAATATAAAGTACACATTACATTTGTATAGACCTTGTTTGTATGCTGCTTTTTAAAATTCTATTGCCATATTTATTGCTATGTATGCTAATACAAGCGATCAGTCATCTATTGATCATAGGCGCTCCCAGATCTGTCTGCCTCTGTTAAGGCTACCCTCCACACACGTAAACTAAAAAATAATAAGAGCTTATGTATAAATCAGGAACAATAGGAGCTAAGTCTCTCAATGTATTAAGATGATTCACCTGAAAAGAGGATATTGCCATATACTGGTGTCTGACACATAACAGACATAGAACCCAAGGATACAGGAATAGCAGCATGCATATACCTTGGAAAATGTGTGGTTTTCATGACTGGTTCTCCTTCGCTCAGAACTTCTGGAAATAGGCCTCTTATCTACTGTGTAAGCTTTAGTCCCTCAGAGTATCCAGCCCTGCTTCTTGCCTCATTCCTGCTAGCTAGCTGTGTTGCTAGAGAACCTCTCTATTCCTTTCTTATAGTCAACTTTCCTTCCAGGGGATCTCCTGCCACTGCAATCTTTGTTTTATACTCTTGAAACTTTATTCCCAATATTGTTCTCTACACTTTCAATCCCCCTTGGATTCTGACCTCTGCTAAGGATTCTACTGAAGTTTAATATTTTCCTAGGTTCTTTTGTCAAGAATTTTTGTCCTCTAACTCCTAAGGAAAAAGAAGGCTGCCAATTCCATCAGGGGAGAAGGGAACCCTTCTTATTCCTCTGGATCTGCCCCCATCCCACTCCTCTGTGCCACCCTCCTCCAAGCATTCTGTCTGGCCATTACTGAGTCATGGTTTATAATAACTTCTTTTTAGAAACCACATCTGACTTGTTCACCATATTAGCACTCTTTTTATCAATTGATATTAGCCAAATATAGTTGCTATTATGATGACCATTTTGTAAATAAGGAAATGAGACTCAAAACAATAAAAAAGCATGTAACACTACACAGTAAGCTAATGACACAGATTTCCTTTGTCCTTCACTTCTTCCTTCAACACTACTGTATAAGATACTGATGTTTCTGTTTATATTAAAAATATTCATAAAAGTCAATGCTTCTTCCTTCAACACTACTGTATAAGATATTGATGTTTCTGTTTGTATTAAAAATATTCATAAAATCAACGTGCATTGAGCTTTATTGCAACTTTAAAAACCATATAAAGTAACCATTATTTAAGACATGATTTTATGCAGTTATTTAAAATTTGTTTCCAATAAATTGAATATATATGCATGTACACCATATATAATATGATATCGAATTTTCTGTGTTTCTATGAGTTTTTGTTTTCCCAACCATTTAGTAAGGCTGAAGCCCAGTGCCTTTAAGGAAATTCACATCATTGTACCTTCCATCTCATGAGAAGGGTGAGGGGAGCTCTTTTCTATTATACAAAAATAGCTGAATGAAATCTTCTAAAAATAAAAAGGTGAACAAGGTCAGAATAGGTGTTGCAGAAGAGAGGGTTTTAACTTCTTACTAGGTGAGATAGAATCCTCATAATAAAAATCAGATTTCTTCAGTATCTAAATTTTATGGATTTGGAATGTTTAACATAAAACATGGTTATTATAGTCTAAGAATGTACAGTGGAGTAGAAAATAATATGTACAGAAGTTCAATATTCATCAATTCAATAAACATTTATTGAGCACCTTCCATACAGCAGGCATTGTTCTAGATAAGAGGGGCAGGGGACACAGCAGTGAACAAACAAGATAAAATCTCTGTTTTCATGGAGTTTATATATTAGTACAGACAAACAGTAAACAAAAACAAAATTATTCATTTAGTGGCAATAAGTGTTATGAGGAAGGTAAAACAGAGAAGAGGAATATAGAGCAATAGAAAGGCACAATATTTTATTCAGAATGCTCAGAGGCGGCATCAATGATTAAGTGAAATTTGAACAGAAACTTGAATGAAGTGAGAAAATAACATATGAAGATTTGGAAGGTGTGACCAGCAGAACAATGTTCCCCAAACATATCCATGTTTTAATCCCTGGGATCTGTGAATGTAGTGAAATCTGTGAAAAGGGACTTTGCAGGTGTGATCAAGTTAAGGATTCTGAGATGGGAAAATTATCCTGGGTTATCTAGGTGGGTTCAACATAATCACAAGGGTCCTTGTAAGTGAAAGAAGGAAGCAGAAGTGTGGGTGAGAGAAAGATTTAAAGATGCTCTTTGCCTGGCTTTGAAAATGGAGAAAAGTGCCACAAGCTAAGGAATGCGAATGGTCTCTACAAGCTGTGGAAGGCAACAAAACAAAGGATCTCCTACAGTCTCCATTAGGGAGGCAGCCCTGCCCAGATCTGAATTTTAGCTCAGCGAGACCCATTTCAGACTTCTGACCTCCAGACTTGTAAGAGAATAAATCTGTGTTGTTTTAAGCCACTAAATGCATGGCAGTTTGTAAAAGCCTCAGTAGCAAACTAATGCAGGAGCAAAGGGTTTTCTAAACAGAGAGAACAGTAAGTGAAATGGGCTAGTGGTATGAATATGCTTGGTGTATTTGAGCAAAAGCAAGGAGGCCAGGGTGACTAGAGCCCCGTGTGCAGCAGACAAATAATGATGAGATGAGGTCATAGAGCTAACACTGGCTATATCAGGTAGGGTCTTGCAGGCAGTGGTAAGGCCCTTGAATTTTATTTGTATAGTAAGATAAACCATTAGAAGATTTTGGTTGGAATGATCAGAGTAGGCTGCCTGGAGGAGTGAGCATTTTCATTGATTGTATAGGAGTTTATTCAACTCCTATACAATGTGAGATATGAGTATAGCATGAATAAGACAGTGGTTGCAGGCAGTTCATGGAAGACTCTGAGATGGCAATAGTCTAGTTTACATAGGAAAATACTATAGAAAGACTGATAAATTGATAAAGATTGATTCATTGGACCTCACAAAAAGTTAAAAAAAGACAAGCTATCAAATGAGAGAAAAATAACTGCAAACCGCATATCTGATAAGATACTAGTATCTTGAATATATAAATAATTATCAAAAATCAAAGGTAGAAAAATAAGCAATACAATTAAAAATGGGCAAAAAACATGAAAGGATATTTAACAAAAGAGGATATATAGATTGCATATAAGCAAATGAAAAGATGTTCAATGTTATTAGCTATTTAGGAAAATGCAAATTAAAAAAGCAGAGTGAGATATTACTATATACCTATCAGAATGGCTAAAAATAAAAAAAAAATAGTGACAGCACTAAATGCTAGTGAGAATGTCATGAAACTGTCACACATACATTTCTGGTAGAAATGCAAAATGGCACAGGTACTCTAGAAAACAGGTTGGCAGTTTCTTTAAACACTAAGTATGCAACTACACTCTCACCCAGCAATTGCACTCCTGGGCATTTATACCAGAAAAATAGAAGCTTATGTTCACACAATAACCTGTATACAATGTTTATAGCAGCTTTATTTATTTATTTATTTTTATTTTTGAGATGGAGTCTCGCTCTGTTGCCCAGGCTGGAGTGCAGTGGCACGATCTTGGTTCACTGCAACCTCCGCCTCCTGGGTTCAAGCAATTCTCCTGCCTCAGCCTCCCGAGTATCTGGGATTACAGGCATGCGCCACCACACCTGGCTAATTTTTTTGTATTTTTAGTAGAGATGGGGTTTCACCATATTGGCCAGGCTGATCTTGAACTCTTGACCTTGTGATCTGCCTGTCTCGGCCTCCCAAAGTGCTGGGATTACAGGGGTGAGCTACCGCGCCCAGCAGCAGCTTTATTTTTAACATCAAGGAACTGGAAACAGCCCAGTACCTGATGGCCCAGTACTAGACTCCTTTTTCTTTCACCATTAACTTATTCAGTCATTAACTACATTCCAGCCACACTGGATTTCTCTCTAATTCTTAAACCTGCCATTACTTTTTCCCTTAGAGTGTTTGACCAATTATTCAGAAGAGTCTTACCCTAGACCTTCATTTGGCTTGTCGTTACCATTTCCAATCTTTCCTCACAAGTTCTAGTCCTTTAGATCTCCCAACATTTTTATTTTGGTTTACATTCCCTCATTGAGGCTATTCCTAAGAACCCTGACCAAATTACCTCTCCTCCAATCATTTTCTCACACCCATCTAATTTCTTTTCTTCTTAGTACTTATAACTAACTGAACTCATGTTGTTTATTTATTCATTTGTTTTCAGTTATCTGCCTCCATCCCCAGTACGATGTAAACTAAATGAAAGCAGGATTCTTTATGTCAGCATTCTCAGATCCTCTAGGAATGCCTGACCCATTAAAGAAACTCAATAAATATCTGAAGAATGAATGAATGTATTTAAAAACAACTTGTTAAATGGAATTCCTTTAAAATTTAGCAGATTAGATGGTCCATTAAGTATGTCCTTCATATAAAGCAAAGAGTAGGTAACAAAAATGAAATTAGAATTATATGGTATTCTTAAGTAGCATATCTGCTATCACATGTTTAATGTGATCAGATAGTACTACTTCAGCATGTCCAGTTAGAGGTTTAAAATAGCATTTGGGAATGGACTCTTCTTTTGCAATTTCATTAGATAATCTTTGTTCAACCAAAGGCCTGGTTTTTGAACTTTAATTGGATTTAGGGTGAACATTTAGGCTCTGTTATTTGTTGGTCAAAGGACACGCTTTATATGCTCATTGTCTTTCCCATTGCAAACAATAATATCAGTCGCTGAACATGAGGACCAAAGTAAGAGACAAAAACTACAAAGCTAATGATAATTGCTTTAAAGTAAATAAGAAAAAGTATACATAACAAATAAATGAAAATACAGTAACATGAAAATGATACTACATCCATCAGCAGGAGCAAGGGGGTCAGAAAGGGAAATAAATGTCATGTGTTACGAAAGTAGAAAAAGATAAACAAATGCTGTAGCTTCTCGTTCATCCACCATTATTTAAAAAATAATTGTGACGATATGTGAAACCTAAAACCTATGTGTTTATATTTTTATGTGTTGAATTAAATATTTTTTAAAAGGCATTGTATTTCTTTCTGCTTGGCAAACTCTTGTCCACACTCACAGATAACATATTTTACTTTGCAGAAACTTCTAGCCTAACTTCCCACTCATTAACAGAAACTTCCTGACACCTAATCGGGAATGCTGCAGAAGAAATTTCACAGCTCAGAGTCATCTGGAATATTTTAATATTAAAATATTATGCTGATTCATTTTGACTTTAATAACCTTTCAAATAAAAGCATCAATTATCTCTGATATTTGACAAGTTAAATAGGCATTATTGTGCAATGACAACTATGCAGACAAGTTTTGTCCTAGGTTTGAAACTCTCTTCACCTCTTCAGCCTCGATTTTCTAATCTGTAAAGTGAAATGGTTGGCTTTTTTAATATTTCTAAAATAGGTTCTGCTTTTTAAAAATCAATTATTCCGTGAATTGGCTTTCACTAACCATAGTATAGTATAAAATGCCTTGGGATCTAGTGATGGTTGGAGATGTAAAGTTTATTATATTGTCAACTTTAAATTTTCTTTACTTGTTAAAATTGAACAGACTGTAGAGCATGCACAAACATTCTTTCTTTCTATTTATTTATTTATTTATTTATTTTTTGAGATGGAGTCTCACTCTGTCACCCAGGCTGGAGTACAGTGGCGTGATCTCGGCTCATTGCTACCTCTGCCTCCTGGTTCAAGTGATTCTCCTCCCTCAGCCTCCCTAGTAGCTGGGATTACAGTCATGTATCACCACGCCTGGCTAATTTTGTATTTTTAGTAGAGACGGGGTTTCCCCATGCTGGTCAGGCTGGTCTCGAACTCCTGACCTTAGGTGATCCACCTGCCTCAGCCTCCCAAAGTGCTGGGATTACAGGCGTGAACCACAGCACCCAGTCACAAACGTTTTTTCAATGTAGTCTCATCTATGCACTTCAAAGATAGCATTTGCAGCTTAGATAACCAGGAACTTCATGGAGATGACCAATGGAGTACAGTAATTCTGGATTTACTACAAGTAGCTCTGAAACTTTTTCCCTACTATGTTAACTTTTTATCTAAAACAATTGAAATTTAAGGTTTAAAAATTGGGAAAGAGTAACTAAAGTATAAGTGTAATGTAGGGAGATGTAGTGATCAACTGATTAAATATTCTTCATTTCCTAGATTTGTAAGTTGTTTTTATTTACTCTTGTTTTGCTACAGAGTATAGACTATGAGCACCGAGTTTGTTACCAAGACATTCCCAAATGATGTCAGAGGAGATGGATCCCCTTGATGTCCTTGCCTCTGCTTTTACTAAGAATTAATAAACTTAGCTATCTGTGCCAATGTCTATATTAGCTCTCTAATTCTTTATTATAATGGAATTTCTAGCCAACCCTATATTTTGTCATTCCATTTACTTTATCCATCTTGGTTCTCTGAAAGACAAGGTTAAAATAAAACCCATCAGCTTGAGTAATTCAAATTGAGCTGCCAAAACAACTCAGCAGAAAGCAAAATTAGAAAACTATGCCACCCCTCCCCCTTACATCTTCCATTGTTACCTTTTCCTTGGGTAATTTCAAGTGTTCTTTGAATTAAGTCCTGTGGTTTTTACAAAAAAAAAAATGACATTTTTAAAATAATGTCTTTGATTTTTCAAATTGCAAAAGCAAAAGGAGTTTAAAATAGAAAATTTGGAAAATATATCAACATAAGAAAAAGGAAACAAAATTATTTCCATCACTGAGATTTCATCATTGTTTATAACTCAAAGGCTTTTCTTCCTGCATGGGATTATATCATAAATAAAGTGTGGCATTATTTTTTTAACATTTAAAATTACATCATAAGACTGTCCTTTGTCATTAAATATTCTTCAAAAACATAATTTTACTGGTAGTATATCATTCCATCATACGGATATATGAAAACTGACAGTTAACCAAAGAAAGAGCTGATTGAAATGAATTATTAAAGCTGTCTTTCTCTTCTTTCCATCATTCTTGATGGTAACAGAGCAGTCAACGTAGTTTGAATTGTGTCATTTCTTCTCTATAAGCCATGATGACAGGAATCTCATTATCATCTGTCCCTGGTAACAAAGGTGAAAATCACACTGTCCTTTTAACCCCTTATTGAATACTTCTGTCACTTGTTATATCTTCAGGGCCTCTCCTGTGTGTGGTGTGCAATCATTTAGTACTCAGCAGAGAGGAAGTGACAGAAGCTTGGGCAGAGAGCACTTCACGTTGGCTTCTACACCCCCACCCCCAGAACACAAGACAGAGACAGAGGTCATACTAATATTGTAACCGAGCCACAGCCAAAGCATCATCGTACTTAGATCAGGCAGAACATCGGGGAATTCTGTTTGCCTCTCTCCCTAGATCCCCAGACAATACACTTTTGGAAAATGGGGTCTCCAATCCATCTACTCCCAGAGCCCAGCATCAGCCGTCACAGAAAATATGATGTCTGTTGACAGTAACATTACAGAAGTTGCTGGAGACCAATAATAGCTTATTTATTATGTGCCCTTATTTGACAGCACATTAAATATTTTTCTACTTTTAATAGAATGTGAGTTTATTTTCTTCCTCCTGGTTTGCAATAGAAGTAATAATCTCTAAGCCTCTCCTTCACCATATTATCACTATGATTGGTACCATTAAGAGGGGTCTCACTTAAGTACCTCGTTAGTTTTGATACATCCTTCAGCAAATATAACCAAGCCTGTCTCCCATCAAAGACTGTGTAGTGCTTTCAGCAGCTTCAAAACTGAGTTTAATATGACTCTAAGTCTCTCTTGTGTCCCACTTTCCAAAGTTCTACAGACTTAGCAGGACACATAGCCTCATACCTGTAACATCTCAAAAACTGAACAAAATTTTCAACTGCTTCAGAAGCTTATAATAAAAACATAAACAAAAAAACAACAAAATTATGTCTTCAGGACAAACAAAAATAATGTCTCCAAAGAAACACAAGTCAAAATCTTGACCAGTATTGTTATTGCCAGCTGCAGACCCAGGCAGAGGTTTAGTATTACTTGGAAGAAGGTATTCAAATGGGGTAAGAAAAGTGAGTAAACACTCTTGAGTTTCAGCTTCATTTTCACTCCATTCAATCTAACACAATTGACTATACTTGAAAGATAATGAATTAATACTCAACTTTGAGTTAGCCTTCAATCAAGTAGCTGATTTTAATAGCCAGCTTTCCTAATCCTTGAAGAAGAATCCTACTGCATATACCACCTCTCTGCCTAGATAATGGCATTTGAAAAACCCCATCATTTGGTAAAGTTTAGAAATGTGTTATGGTTCTACCCCTTTTTTTCAGTTAGAGTTCTTTCTATATTAAAATCCTTGCATTTCCATTCCTCATTCACAAATAGGTCTAAAAGAAGAGTAGGTATTTACAAAAAAAAAAAAGTAAAAATACTATCCTACTATAAAGAATTATCTGAAACTTTATTTTCTCACTTAATAATGTGGCATATGTCATTATATATGAGACATACTTTTTCACATTTAAAATTATATTATTAAACATTTTAAAATTAAATTATATATAATATACATTATGTAATATATATATACACACCATGGAAATAGTATAAATAAGCTGTGTGTGTGTGTGTATATATATATATATATATATACTTGCATATACATATATATACTTGCATATACATATATATACTTGCATATATATATACTTGCATATATATATACTTGCATATATATATACACCATGAAAATAGTATAAATAAGCTTGTATCTATCTCTCTCTATATATATCACAGATTATTTGATGATTTCACTATCTGTTGACTCTTATTAATTTTTCTTTCCTTCCTTTCTTCTTTATTTCTCTCTTCCTTTCTTCCTTCATTGCAGCATCATTCACAATAGCGAAGATATGGAAACAACCCTATTGTCTACTGACAGGTGAATGGATAAAGATAATGTAATATATATATAAATATATATATGTAGATATATAGATAAAAAATGGAATATTATTGAGTCTTAATAAAGAATAAAATTCTGACATATGTGACAATATGAATGAACCCAGAAAACACTATGTTAAGTGAAACAAGCCAGGCACAGAAAAGCATATAGTGCATGATTTCACTTATATGTGGGAGCTAAAATAGTCTTCGCTCTCCCTTACTAAACAATGGCTTTAAAAATTGTCTATTCTCATTGTTTCCACTTCCTTACATCCACCCTCTCATCAACCCACTCCATTAAAATTGAATTTTCTATCATTCCACCAAAACTCCCTCTATCAAAGATGGAGTGACCTCCACATTATAGATACACTGATTAATTCTCATTTCTCCTCTTCTTTGATCCATTGGCAACATTACAACCATTGGTATTTCTTCTTTCTTGAAATACTCTATTCTTGTGTTCAAGAATACTTGTTCTTGTTTCATCTTTCTCGTGTATTGCTTATTGCTTTTCATCTTTCTCCTTTGCTGAGTCCTTATCTTCTCATTGATCTCTTAACTTTGGAGAAACCCAGAGCTCAATCCTCAGACCTCTTCTATACACTTATTCCCTCAGTAATATTTTCCAGTTCCATTATTTAACTACCATCTATATACTAGTAATTCCTGATATCTTCCAACGTTTTATATCACCAGCTACCTATGTGACATTTTCACTTAGATGTATGAGTCAGATTACACTGCAGTAAGAAACAGCATGAAAATGCCTGTGGCTTAAAACAACAGGCCGGGCGCGGTGGCTCACGCCTGTAATCCCAGCACTTTGGGAGGCCGAGGCGGGCGGATCACGAGGTCAGGAGATCGAGACCATCCTGGCTAACATGGTGAAACCCCGTCTCTACTAAAAATACAAAAAATTAACCGGGCGTAGTGGCGGGCACCTGTAGTCCCAGCTACTCGGGAGGCTGAGGCAGGAGAATGGCGTGAACCCGGGAGGCGGAGCTTGCAGTGAGCTGAGATTGCGCCACTGCACTCCAGCCTGGGCGACAGAGCCAGACTCCGTCTCAAAAAAAAAAAAAAAAAAAAAAAAAAACAATGTCTATTTCTCATTTTATACCGCATGCCAGGGAATCAGCAAGAGGTCTACTTATTGTAGTTATTCATGGACCATGGCTGATGGAAGCTCCATCTTGACACCTGTTTTCATAATCACAGAGTCAAAAAAAGAAAAGATGACAAATCATGCAAGTTGATTCTTGAAGCTTTCACTGAGAATAAATACACGTCACATCTGTTCACATCTCAAGCACTTACCATCTGACATATCACTTAACAATTTACAGGTTAGTTTTCCATTTCTCTCTATTACAATGTAAGCTCTATGAGTTCACAGACTTGGTTGTATTTGCTGCTTTATTTTTAGTACCTAGCACAGTGTCTAGCACATAGTAGGCACAAAATAAATATTTATTAAATAAATGCTCTCTTGTATTTATTTCAATTTATTTTATTGTACTTAGTTGAATTATTGATAAACACATATGACGATTAATCTTCTAAACTCATCTTTCACCACCATCCATATACTTTGAGATGTAGTGCTCTCACTGGTAACATATCCAAATGGTCTGCAGTTGGAGTTGGAAGTTCCCCTTTGACCTAAGTGTTATTTAGAACAATATTTTAAAATATTGGTTGGATATTTCTATGAATTTCAACTGTTTATTTTTAATTTCTAGCTTTATTTCATAGTAATCAGAGAAACAGTAGAGGAGGGTGCCAAAATAAAGAATTTCTATCATCAGCATACTCTGTGCACATAAAAAAATGTGCAATTACAGCAAATAAACATTAACTACAGGATAAAATATCAGATCTTTCGTATTTTCATGAAATCTAACCTTACTAAATATTTCATCTCGTCTATGTTTTCTTCCAAGGTTTCCGCATGCTGTTCCCATGACAATATGCACATTGAAAGAGGGTTATAAAGTCCTAGCATGTAATCCCAGAGGAATATAAATTAACTTTGTTATAGGAGACATGCTTAGGTTGTTCCTGCCTTGTTTACATTTTGTATTTAACAGCACTGTCCTTCTAAACTCTCAAAAAATATATATGCTGAGGAGGCAGAGAAAGATGATGAAATGGAAGGCTTTACCAGTTGCCACCCCACCCCTTAAGTACACCAATTTAACAACTATGTACATTAAAAATGCACCTTTATGATAACCAAAAATCAGGTGAACACTCACAGTACTGGTTTTAACTTAATATCATTGAAAGAGGCACTAAACAGCTAGAAAAAAACAGTCTTGATTCACCAATGGCACCCCTCCCCAACCCCATTGCAGCTGCAGCAAGGTGCCAAGACTGTTTAAGTGCACTGCGAGGGGGAGAACACAGCAATTGTGAGGCACTGAACTCAGTGATGTTGTATAAGAGCAGAAAGAGAAACCGGACCAAACTCAACTAATGCCTGCCCATGAAGGGAGAATTTAAACCAGCCCTAGCAAGAGGGGAATCACGCAACCCCAGAGGTCGGAACCTGAGTTCCTGCAAAGCTCACCAACCTGGGCTAAGGTACTCTGGGGCTCTAAATAAATGCGAAATGCAGTCTAGGAAACAACGACTGCAACACCTAGAAGAGTCTTAGTGAGGGACTGGGGCCAGAGTCAGTGAACTGGGAGGCAGGAGACCTACTGAAACTTCACCTTGGGCAGCCAAGGGAGTGCTGGCATCTCCCCTATCCTCACTTCAGTCCGCAAATTTCAAAGCCCCAAAAGAGACTCCTTCCTTCCACCTGAGGATAAGAGAGGTAATTGTGGAAAGGACTTTGTCTTTCATCTTGGATGCCAGCTTAGCCACAGCAGGATAGGGCACTCATCAGAGTCCTGAGGCCCTGTTTCCAGGACCTAGCTCCCAAATGACATTGCTAGACACACGCTGAGCCAGAAGGGAACCTGTTGCCTTGAGGGGAAGGACCTAGTTCTGGCAGCATTCATCACCTGCTAACTGAAGAGCCCCTGGGCCCTGAATAACCAGCAGTGATACCCAGGCACTAGATTGAGGGCTTCAGGTGGGGTCTGAGACTTGATGGATTCAGGTAAGACTCAGCAAATTTCTAGCTGCGGTGACTGTAGGCAAAGACTCCGTCTGCTTGAGAAAAGCAGAGAGAAAGGTAAAGGGGATTTTCTCTTGCACATTAGGTACCAGTTTAGCCACAGTGTGTAGTGCACCAAGCAGGCATTTGGAGTCCCCGATTCTGGGACCTGGCTATTAGATGGCATTTCTAGACCTGCTCTGGGCCAGAGAGGAGTTCATGTCTCTGGAAGGTGAGTCCCAGGCAAGGCAGCATTCACCACATGCTGACTGAAGAGACCTGGCACCTTAAGGGACTATTGGCAGTAGGCTGGTAGTATTCCACATGTGCCCGTGGTGGTCATGGCCATGGGGTGAGGCTCCTCTGCTTTTGGAAAAAGGAGGGAAGAGTAGAAAGAATGGCATGCAGTGGATTGACTGCCAGCTCAGCCACAGTACAACAGAATACCAGGCAGACTTCTAAAGTTTTTGAATCTAGTCCCTGGCTCCCAGACTGCAACTCTATAACTGCCTGGGGCTAGGGGGAACTTGCTGCCCTGAAAGGAAGGACAAAGGCCTGGCTGTCTTTGCCACCCACTGATTGTAGAGCCCCAGGGTACTGAGCAAACATAGGTGGGAGAAAGGAAGTGGTTACAGTAGGCCATGGGTGAGACCCAATGATGTGCTGGCTTCAGGTCTGACCCAGTGTAGTCACAGTGGTAGAGGCCACAGTGGCGCTTACATCACTCCATGCTCAGCTTCAGGTGGCTCGGAACAGAGAGGGAGAGACTCTGTACATTTGGGAGAAACTAAGAGAAGAGAACAAGTTTCTGCGGATAATCAAAAGAATTCTCCTGAATCTTGTCCAAGACCTTCAAAGCAGTACCTCTATAGGTCTGCAAGAACAACAGTGTTACTGTGCTTGGGGTGCCCCCTAAAGCAGACACAGCTTAGATCAGAACACCCAAGTCCTTTAGAATATCTGGAAAGCCTTCTCAAGAAGGACAGGTACGAACAAACCCAGACAGTGAAGACTACAATAAATATGTAACTCTTCAATGCCCAGACACAGATGAACATCTACAAGTATCAAGATCATCCAGGAAAACATAAACCCAACCAACTAACTAAATAAGGCACCAGTGGCCAATCCTAAGGAAACAAAGATATCTGACCTTTCAGACAGAGAATACAAAATAGTTGTGTTGCAAAAACTCAAAGAAATTCAAGATAACAAAGAGAAGGAATTCAGAATTCTATCAGAGAAATTTAACAAAGAGAGTGAAATAATTTAAAAGAAGCAAGCAGAAAATCTGGAGCTGAAAAATGCAATAGGCATACTAAAGAGTGCATTACATTTTTTAAATAGCAGAATTCTTCAAGCAGAATAAAGAATTAGTGAGCTTAAAGATAGGCTATTTGAAAATACACAGTAAGAGGATAAACAACAAAAAAATAAAAATAGAAAACAAGGAAGCACACCTACAGGATCTAGAAAATAACTTCAAAGGGGAAAATCAGAGCTAATGGCCTTAAAGAGGTGGTAGAGATTGAGTTAGAAGTAGAAATATTATTCAAAGTGACAATGAGAGAATTTTTAAACTTAGAGAAAGATGTTAATATCCAAGTACAAAAAGGTTATAGAGCATCAAGCAGATTTAA
This sequence comes from Gorilla gorilla gorilla, assembly GCF_029281585.2. Taxonomy (NCBI): domain Eukaryota; kingdom Metazoa; phylum Chordata; class Mammalia; order Primates; family Hominidae; genus Gorilla; species Gorilla gorilla. The sequence continues at coordinate 157,274,631 of NC_073247.2, forward strand.
CCCAAAGATGATTACCTCAAGGCATTTAACAACCAAACTCCCAAAGGTCAAGGATGGAGAAAGGATCCTAAAAGCAGCAAGAGAAAAGAAACAAAATGTGCAGCGGAGCTCCAATACTTCTGGACATCTCAGTGGAAATCTTATAAGCTGGAAGAGAATGGCATGGCATATTTAAACTGCTGAAGGAAAATACTTTTATCCTAGAATAATATATCTCGTAAAAATAACCTTCAAACATGAAGGAGAAATAAAGACTTTCTTAGACAAACAAAAGCTGAGGGATTTCAGCCACACCAGACCTATCCCACAAGAAACACTTAATGGAGTACTTCATTCAAAAATAAAAAGATGTTAATGAGAAATAACAAATCATCTGAAGGCGCAAAACCCACTGGTAATAGTAGCTAAACAGAAAAACACAGAATATTATAACACTGTAAATGTGGTATGTAAACTATTGTTATCCTTAGTAGAAAGACTAAACTATGAAACAGTCAAAAATAATAATGACAACAATCTCTGCAGACATAGACAACACAATAAGATGCAAACACTAAGTACAAAAGGTTAAAAAGTAGGTAACAAAGTTAAGGCATAGTTTTTATGAGTTTTCTTTTTGCTTGCTGGTTTGATTGTTTGTCCATGCAAACGGCATTATTATCGGCTTAAGATAATGGGTTACAAGACAGTATTTCCAAGCCTCATTGTAACCTCAAACCAAAAAACTTACAACAGACACACCAAACATCAAAAGCAAGAAATTGAATCATATCACCAGAGAAAATCACCTTCACAAAAAAAAGAAAGAAGGAAAACAATAAAAAAAGCCAGAAAACAAATAACAAAATGGCAAGAGTAAGTTCTTACTTACCAACAATAACACTGAATATAACTTTACTAAACTCTCCAATCAAAAGACATGAACTAAAATTTCCAATCAAAAAACATACACTGGCTGAATGAATTAAAAAAGTAAGACTCACTCACCTGTGGCCTAAGAAAAATACAGTTCACCTATAAAGGCACACATATACTAAAAATAAAAGGGTAGAAAAAGATATTCCATGCAAATGGAAACCAAAAAAGAAAGAGAAAGAGTAGCTATACTTACATCACAGAAAACAGATTTCAAGACAAAATCTATAATAAGAGACAAAGAGAAACACTATATAATAATAAAGGAGTCAATTCAGCAAGAGGATATAACAACTTTAAATACATATGCACTCAATAAAGGAGTCCCCAGGTAGATGCTGCAAGTATTATTAGAGGTAAAGTAAGAGATGGACTCCAATACAACCAGAGCTGCATACTTCAACACCACACTTTCTTCATTGGACATATCTTCCAGACAGAAAATAAACAAAGATACATTAGACTTACCTGTGCTATAGACCAAATGGATCTAACAGATATTTACAAAACATTTCATCCAATGGCTGCTGAATATACATTTTTTTTCCTCAGCACATTGAGCATTCTCAAGGACAGACCGTATGTTAGGTCACAAAATACGTCTTAAACAATTGAAATTATATCAAGCATCTTCTCTGACCACAATGGAATAAAACTAGAAATCAATAATAAGAGAAATTTTTGTAAACTATACAAACACATGGAAATTGAACAATATGCTCCTGAATTATCAGTGGGTCAATAAAAAAATTAAGAAGCAGATTGAAAAACTCCTTGAAACAAGTGACATTGAACGTACAACACACTAAAACCTATGGGATGCAGCAAAAGCATCCTTGGTCTATGTATCCTTGTTTGCAGATGATATAATCTTATATTTGGAAATATCTAAAGACTCCACAAAATAGCTATTGGAATTATAAAACAAATTCAGTAAAGTTGAAGATACAAGATTACTATGCAAACATCAGTAGCATTGCTATATGTCAACAGTGAACAATGTGAAAAAGAAATTAAAAAGTAATCCCATATTTAATATTGAGAGAAGTTTATAGCTATCAGAACCTATATCGGAAAAGAAGAAAAACTTCAAATAAAAAATCTAAAGATGCATCTTAAAGAACTAGAAAAGCAATAGTGAACTAACTTCAAAATTAGCAGAGGAAAAGAAATAATAAAGATCAGAGCAGAAATAAATGAAATTGAAACAAAAATATACAAAAGATCATTGAAACAAAAAGTTGGTTTTTTGAAAAGTTAAACAAAATTGACAAACCTTTAGCCAGACTTTAAAAAAAAAAAGAGAGAAGATCTAAATAAATAAAATCAGAAATGACAAAGGCAATACTGCAACTGATACTGCAGAAATTCAGAGGATCATTAGTGGCTACTATATGCCAGTATATGCCAATAAGTTGAAAAATCTAGAAAAAATGGTCAAATTCCTAGACAGGAACAACCCACCAAGATTAAAACAGGAAGACATCCAAAATTTGAACAGACCATTTCCAGTAATGAAAGCCCAGGACCCAGTGGCTTCACTGTTGAATTCCACCAAACATTTGAAGAACTAACAGCAATCCAACTCAAATTATTCCAAAAAAAACAGAGGAGGAGAGAATACTTTCAAATGCATTTTGTAAGGCCAGTATTACACTGATACCAAAACTAGACAAAGACACATAAAAAATAAATAAATACATAAACTACAGACCAATACTTCTGATATATATGGATGCAAAAATCCTCAACAAAATACTAGCAAACATAATTCGACAATACATTAAAAACATCATTAATCATGACCAACTGGGATTTATCTTCGTGATACACAGATGGTTTACCATATGTAAATCAATCAACGTGATACATCATATCAGCAGAATGAAGGAGAAAAACCATATGATTATGTAAATTGAGGCCGAAAAATTATTTGATAGAATTTAATATCCATTCATGATTAAAAAAAAAAAACCCTCAAAAGACTGGGACTAGAAGTAACATACCTCGACTGTGCCAACATGGTGGCGCCCAGGTCCTAATTTGAGAAACGTGCACCTTGACTAATTCGGTTTTCTGTGGTTACGAGAGAAGAGCCCGGTTTATCGCGAGGGGCAGTCCCCAGGGCTGCCGAATCCAGCAGCGATGGAGAGCGGCACCGGGCCCTGCGGAGAAGAGCGCCCACATGAAGTCCAGCAGACGACAGTCACTGAGGGGGCTGCCAAAATCCCAGCGCCAACGAGGTCTTTTATAACCTTGTGCAGGAATTCAATCGGGACATGACGTGCTGTGATCATCCAGTTTGCTCGCATTCAGCTTGGGGCCAGCGGAATCCAGATCAAGGTGCCAGGAGAGAAGGATACACAAAAGGTGGTCGTGGACTTGTCAAAGCAAGAAGAGGAAAAGGTTGAACCGAAAGGGAGTGAAAACCTGGCCTCAGGAGACCAGCCTCGCACAGCGACCGTGTGGAAGATCTGTGAGGAAGGCCTGCATGTGCTGGAAGGCCTGGCAGCTTCAGGCCTACTTTCCATTCGATTTGCCTGGGGCTCAGATCTGTGGTTGCAAACGATACCTCTGCCGGGGCTGTGGATCTCATACGCTGGAATGTGCAGCTCAATGACGGGCCCACCTGGTACAGCCCAGCCAAGTAGATGCCTGGATGCTGATGTACCAGCACCAGAGGGTGTCGGAGAGGTTCGACGTCATCCATCTGGACCCCTATGGCAGTCCTGCCCCCTTCCTGGATGCAGCTGTGCTGGCTGTGAGTGAAGGAGAGTTGCTGTGCGTGACCCGCAGGGACACGGCGGTGCTGGCGCGGAACAGTGGGGAGATGTGTTACAGCAACTTCGGTGCCATGGCCCTCAAGAGCCGGGCCTGCCACGAGATGGCCCTGAGAATTGTCCTGCACAGCCTGGACCTCCGCGCCAACTGTTACCAGTGCTTCGTGGTGCCGCTGCTTAGCATCAGCGCCGACTTCTACGTGCGTGTTTTTGTCCGTGTCTTCACCGGCCAGCCCAAGGTTAAGGCCTCAGCCAGCAAGCAGGCCCTGGTGTTCCACTGAGTGGGCTGTGGGTCCTTCCACCTTCAGCGCCTGGGCAAAGCGTCAGAAGTCGCCCGCGGCCGGGTCAAGTCCTCTGTAGCCTGTGTTCCCCCCGTGACCCCGAGCGTGAACACTGTGGGCAGCGACACCAGCTTGGTTGCTCCATGTGGGCAGAGCCCATCCATGACCTGGATTTCGTGGGCTGTGTCCTAGAGGCTGTGAGTGCTAACCCCGGCTGCTTCCACACCTCGGAGCGGATGCCAGAGGGTCCTGAGCGTCATGACTGAGGAGCTCCCAGAGGTGCCTCTGTACTACACCCTGGACCAGCTGAGCAGCACCATCCTCTGCAACACGCCCAGCCTCCTGCCGTTGCGGTCGGCCCTCCTCCACGCTCACTTCCGGGTTTCGCTCTCCCACGCCTGTAAGAACGCTGTGAAGACGTATGCCCCGCCTCCGCCCTCTGAAACATCATGCGCTGCTGGAAGAAGGAATGTCCGGTGAAACAGGAGCGACTCTCAGAGACCAGCCCAGCGTCCCGCATTCTCAGTGTGGAGCCCAGGCTGCAGGCCAACTTCACCATCGGGGAAGATGCCAACCCCAGCTCCCGCCAGCGACGACTCAAGCGCTTCCGGGCCAACCCGGAAGCCAACTGGGGCCCGCAGCCTCATGCCTGGCCAGGGAGCAAGGCTGCTGGCGAAGCTATGGAGGAGAGAGGCAGGCTGCTTCCTAAGGAGTGGAAGGAGCCGCCTGAGGACAGGGCCCAGCGAGCTGCCCTGCTCAAGACATTTCCTTGCAAAAGGGTTAAGGAGGGGGGCGGGGCGCGGTGGCTCACGCCTGTAATCCCAGCACTTTGGGAGGCCGAGGCGGGCGGATCACGAGGTCAGGAGATCGAGACCATCCTGGCTAACACGGTGAAACCCCGTCTCTACTAAAAATACAAAAAAATTAGCCAGGCGTGGTGGCAGGCGCCTGTGGTCCCAGCTATTTGGGAGGCCGAGGCGGGCGGATCACGAGGTCAAGAGATCGAGACCGTCCTGGCCAACGTGGTGAAACCCTGTCTCTACTAAAAGTACAAAAAATTAGCTGGGCATGGTGGCACACGCCTGTAGTCCCAGCTACTCGGGAGGCTGAGGCAGGAGAATCGCTTAAACCCAGGAGGCAGAGGTTGCAGTGAACCGAGATGGCGCCACTGCACTCCGGCCTGGCAACAGAGCGAGACTCCGTCTCAAAACACACACACACACACGCACACACACACACACACAGAGAGAGAGAGAGAGAGAGAGGTCACGTAACCTTCTCCCGATTAAAAAAAAAAGAAGTAACATACCTCAACATAATAAAAGTCATATATGACACACACACCCACAGCTAGCATCACATTGAGTGGGGAAAAGATGAAAGCCTTTCTTCTAAGATCTGGGACATAAAAAGGTTGCCCACTTTCACCACTGTTATTTAACATAGATTTCAAAGTCCCAGCTAGAGCCATCAGACAAGAGAAAGAAACAAAGTTCATCCAAATTGGAAAGGAAGAAGTCAAATTATTTTTGTTTGCAGATGATATAATCTTATATTTGGAAAAATCTAAAGACACCACAAAATAACTATTAGAATTATTAAACAAATTCAGTAAAGTTACAGACACAATATCAATATACAAACATTTCCAGGTCATTGGTCTAAGCAAAAATGTATTGAGTAATACCTCACAAACACAGGTAACCAAAGTAAAAGTGGACAAATGGTATCACATGAAATTTAAAAGCTTCTGCAGAGTAAAGCTTACAATAAACAAAGTGAAGAGTCAACCCACAGAACTGGAGAAAATATTTGCAAACTTCCCAAATTCAAACAACTCTATGGGGAAAAAAAAACGAATAATTCTATCCCCAAATCCCAAAATGGGCAAAAGATGTGAAAAGATATTGCTCAAAAGAAGACATACAAATGGCAACAGGCATAGGAAAAGGTGTTCAACATCATTGATCATCAGAGAAATGCAAATCAAAACTACAGTGAGATATCATCTCATCCCAGTGTAAAATGGCTTATATGCAAAAACAGGCAATAACAAATGTTGTGAGGAAGTGGAAAAAAGGGAATCCTCGTACACTGTTGGTGGAAATGTAAATTAATGCAACCCCTTTGGAGAACAGTATGGAAGTTCTTCAAAGAACTAAAAATAGAGCTACTGAATCATGCTGCAATCTCGCTACTGTGTAAATACCCAAAAGAAAGGAAAGCAGCATGTTGCAGAGATATCTGCCCTTCCATACTTCTTGCAGCACTGTTCACAATAGCCAAGATTTGGAAGAAATCTGTGTCCATTGGGTAAAGAAAATATGGTACACATACACAATGGAGTACAATGCAGCCATAAAAAGGAATGGGATCCAGTAATTGCAATAACATGGATGGAACTGGAGGTCATTCTGTTAAATGAAATAAGGTACAGAAAGACAATCATTGCGTGTTTTCACTTATTTGTGGAACCTAAAAATCAAAACAATTGAACTCATGGAGATAGACAGTAGAAGGACGGTTATCAGAGGCTGCAAAGGGTAGTGGTGGTTGAGGGGGAGGTGAGGATTGTTTATGGGTACAAAAAAATAGAAAGAATGAATAAAACCTACTATTTGGTCTCTTAACAGGGTGACTATAGTCAATAATAATGTAATTACACATTTTAAAAATAACTAAAAGTATATAATTAGATGTTTTGTTATACAAAGGATAAATGCTTGAAGAAATGGATACCCTATTTTCCATGATGTAATACTCGAACCAAAGTATCTCATGTACCCCATAAATATACACACCTACTATGTATCCACAAAAATTTAAGATAAAATTTTTAAATAAAAAGAGAAATGTGACATATAATATATATTATGTGATATATAGATCCACAAGTTTGCTAGGGGCTGATGGCTGTTAGAGCTCTCTGATTCTTGTTAGTCTTTGATGTTTGGACTGGTAGTCCCTTTTCTCAGGAGCTTTAATCAAAACAATGTCCTTTCTCATCACTCTAGCCAGGAACTGTGAAGCTAAGTAAGGCCAAATCAATCTCTCTGCCCTTAATCTTGTATGTATTTCTAAGTGTGAATTGCCTACTACTATTTAATAGTCCTGTAGGATAAGTCTGATATCAGAATTTAGACTGCATTTCATCCTTGTTCCACTTGGAACTTTTTATGATTTCCCTCCTCCACTCCCCTCCCAGCTTAACCTCATCTCCTTTCCCCTCTCCTCTCTTTTCATCCCCACTCGTGTACATATATACTACACACACACACACACACACACACACACACACACACAGATACATATATATCCACACACACACACATATATATTGTGAGTGCTAAATAAGAGATTATAAGGAGAATATTTGACAATTAATAGGTAAATAAGTGACCATTGACTAGTAGCTATTATTAAGGCAGTTAGCATTTATTTTAACTCTCCATCCCAAAATAACAGAATATATATTATTCTTATCTGCACATTCACATACTCTAAAATAGACCACACAATCAGACATAAAACAATCAAGTACTGAAATTGCTGGGTCAAATGGTATTTCTGTCTTTAGGTCTTTGAGGAATTGCCAGCTGTCTTCCACAATGGTTGAACTAATTTACACTCCCACCAACAGTGTAGAAGTGTTCCTTTTTTTCCACAACCCCACCAGCATCTCTCATTTTTTGACTTTCTTATAATAGCCTTTCTTACTGGTGTAAGATGGTATCTCACTGTGGTTTTGATTTGCATTTCTCTAATGATCAGTGGTGTTGAACTTTTTTCCATATGATTGTTGGCTGCATGTATGTCTTCTTTTGAAAATTCTCTGTTCATGTTTTTTGCCCACTTTTTAATGAAGTTGTTTTTTACTTGTAAATTTGTTTAGGTTTCTTATAGAGGCTGGATATTAGACTTTTGTTGGATGCATAGCTTGCAAAAATTTTATCTCATTCTGTAAGTTTTCTGTTTATTCTGTTGATATTTTCTTTTGCTGTGCAGAAACTCTTTAGTTTAATTAGATCCCATTTGTCAATTTTTGCTTTCATCGCAATTGCTTTGGGCATCTTTGTCATGAAATGTTTGCACGTGCCTGTGTCCTGAATGTTTTTGCCTAGGTTGTCTTCCAGGGCTTTTATAGTTTTGGGTTTTACATTTAAGTCTTCAATTCATCTTGAGGTGATTTTTGTATATGGTGTAAGAAAGGGGTCCAGCTTCAATTTTCTGCATATGGCTAACCAGTTAACCCAGCACCATTTATTGAATAAGAAGTTCTTTCCACATTGTTTGTTTTTGTCAGCTTTGTCAAATATCAGATGATTGTAGGCATATGGCCTTATTTCTGGACTCTCTATTCTGTTCTGTTTGTCTGTGTGTCTGTTTTTGTATCAGTATCATGCTGTTTTGGTCACTGTAGCCCTGTAGTATAGCTTGAAGTCAGGTAGCATGATGTCTCCAGCTTTGTTTTGTTGCACAGGATTGCCTTGGCTATCCAGGCTCTTTTTTTTTGTTACATATTAGTAGGAGCTAAATGATGAGAGCACATGGACACATAGAGGGGAACAGCACACACTGGAGCCGTTTGGAGGGAGGACGGTGAGAGGAGGGAGGGGATGAGGAAAAATGACTAATGGTACTAGGCTTCATACATGGTTGATAAAATAATCTGTACAACAAACCCCCATGATACAAGTTTACCTATGCAACAAACCTACACTTGTACCCCTAAACTTAAAAGTGAAAAGAAGACTATCCAAAGCAAATTATAAAAATTAGAAATTATACCAAACACACGCTTGGACCACAGTGCAATAAAAATAGACATCAATGCTAACAAAATCACACAAATCCATACAGTTACATGGAAAGTAAACAACTTGCTCCTGAATGACATTTGGGTAGATAATCCAATTAAGTTAGAAATCAATTAATACTTTGAAACTAATGAGAACAAAGATATAACATACCAGAATGTCTGGGACACAGTCAAAACAATGTTAAGAGGGAAGTTTATAGCACTAAACGCCCACATTAAAATGTGAAAAAGATCACAAGTTAACAATCTAACATCATACCTAGAGGAACTAGAAAAACAAGAGCAAACCAACCCAAAAGCTAGCAGAGGAAATAACCAAAATCAGAGCTGAATTGAAGGAAATTGATACATGAAAAAAACACACAAAGGATCATGAATCTAAGGGCTGGTTCTTTGAAAAAAAAAAAAAAAGATAAAAAGACCACTAGCAAGACTAATAAAGAAAAAGAGGGGGAGTGGCCAAGATGACTGACAAGAAGCAGCTAGTGTGCATGGCTCTCATTAAGTGAAACAGAAGGGGCAAGTAAACACAGCACCTTCAACTGAAACATCTAGGTACTCACATTGGGGCTAATCAAGGAAACTACTTGACCCACAGAGAATAAAGAAAACAAGACAGGACAATGGCCCATCCAGGAGCAACATGGAGCCAGGGAATCTGCCCCTCACCCAGGAAAGTGGTGAGTGAATGTGTGACCCCAGGAAACCATGCTTCTCCCATGGATCTTAGCAACCTTCAGGTCAGGAGATATCCTTGTGGACCCACTCCATCAGGGCCTTCGGTCTGACAGATGGAGCTATGTGGATTCCTGGCAGAGCATCAGCTCAAGCATGCATGGAGAACTTGGAGCCTTACGTACTTGGGCATTCTGGAAAAAGTAATTGCAGCTCTGGAAAAATGGGAGGTTATATCCCTGCACATACCTCTAGGTAGGAGGCTGAATCCAAGAGGCTGAGCAGAAACATCCTGCAGGCTTCACTTCCATGGCACCTCACAAGGTGAGATCCACTAGCTTGGAATTCCAGCCAGCTACTAGTAGTGGTATTGCACCTCCATAAGAAGGAGATCCCAGGTGGAGGGGAGCTGCCATCTCTGCTGTATGGGAGAGTTAGCTGTTTCAGCCTTTGGCCATTGAATAGTTCGAGCTGACCAGGGGAAAAGGGATTCCCCAGCACAGCATAGCTGTTCTACCAAAACGTGGACAGACTGCTTCTTTAAGTGGGTCCCCGATCCCATTCCTCTTTCACTGAGTGGGACTTCCCAATGGGTGCCTCCAGCCACCCCTGTCAGTATTCTGCAGCTGGCTGACAGAGATTTATAACCTCCCTGGCACCAAGCTCCCAGAGGGAGGGGCAGGGCATCATCTTTGCTGTTTGGGTGACTTAGCCTTTCCAGCTTTCATGAATCTGAGTGTGCAAGGCAATTAGAGACTGAAGTGGACCCCCAGCACAGTACAGCTGTTCTACCAAAACACGGCCACAGTGCTTTTTTAAGCAGGACCCCAATCCCATTCCTCCTCACTAGGCAGGACCACCCAACCTGGCCTTAGGGCCAGGAACAGGCCCATGCCTCCCTGGGGCAAAGCTCCAAGAGGGAGGGACAGGCTGCCCTCTTTGATGTTTCACAGCCTTCACTAATGATGCTTCCAGGCACTGAAAAATCTGAGATGACAGGAGACTATAATGGGTCCCAAGCATATAACAGGAACCCTACAGAAAAGCAGCCAAACTGTTATGTGGGTGCTCATTCCCATATCCCCTCAATGGTCAGGTACTCCAGGCCTGGGCCTTGAACCAACCCACACCAGAGCTATCAAGCCAGTAGCAACTTGGCAACTCCCCAGACAGAGCCTCCAGGGGCAACTAAAAGCCCCTCTGCCACTGCCTCTGCAGTGGAACTGCCCTTGCCACCCTTGGACTAATGAATGAGCAAAGACCCAAAGTGCCTTATCCATACTTCCAACAAGCTGCAGTCGATCCAAGGAGAAGAGGTCAGTCAGTTTCCCTCAGGTCCCACACACGTCCCACTGCACATCCCCAGAGAGGGAACCCTTGACTTAGGACAACAGCACAGACCCTCCACCCTGGGCCAATTGCTCTGAGTGATTGCTGACTTGCATCACTCTGGGGTGGAGCCCCCAGCAGACAAGCAAACAACCCTCAGCCACAAGCACTACTAAGGTCCCTTCCTTTGCTGCCTCCAAGTTGAGGAAGGAACATAAACACCAAGATTTTCACAAAGCTGCTCTGGGCGGCCCAGGAGTGTCAAGTTATGATCTACAGCCAGCACTCAAGGGGGAGAACAACCCACACATTTGGAGCATTGAGAGGGAACACAGCAGCAGCTGTGAGGAAACACAGTGGAGCCACACAACTGAGCAAGAGTCTACCAACTGACCAATAAGCCTAAGTGCCACTTGCTGGATCACACCTCAAAACTTCAACATCAAAATACCTAACATAAGCCCTCTGAAACCAGAGACAAGAAGTCAGCTTCAAATAAAGACTCTGCACAAAGCCTCAGCCTGCTGAAAACATCCAGAAAAGAAGTCTATTAACTCTACTCAATCTGCACTGCAGTTAAAGGTACACTCACACACAGAAATGAGAATGAATCAATGCAAGAACCCCAGTAACTCAAATGGCCAGAGTGTGTATGTCCTCCAAATGATCACACCTATTCTCCAATGAGAGTTCTTAACCAGGCTGAACTGGCTGGAATGACAGAAATAGAATTGAGAGTATGGATAGACACAAAAATTACTGAGATTCAGGAGGATGGTAAAACCCAATCCAAGGAAAATAGGAATGATAATAAAGTGATACAGGAGCTGAAGGATGAAATAGCCAGTATAAAAAAGAACCTAACAGATCTGACAGAGCTGAAAAATGCAATACATGAAATTCACAATGCAATCACAAGTATTAACAGCAGAATCAACCAAGCTGATGAAAGAACTTAAAAGACTGGTTCTCTGAAATAAGACAGTCACCAAAAACAAAAAGAAAGAAAAAAGAATAAAGAGCAATAAACAAAAACTCCACAAAGTATGGGATTATGTAAAAGGTCCAAATGTATTAATCATTGGCATCCCTGAAAGGGAGGAGGAGAAAGTAAACAACTTAGAAAGCATGTTTCAATATATCATCTATGAACACTTTTCCCCAACATTGCTAGAGAGGCCAACAGTCAAATTCAGGAAATAAAGAGAATTCCATCAAGATTCTACACAAGAAGATCATCCTTAAGACATGTAATCATCAGATATTTCAAGGCCGTGCGAGCCCACCTCTTGCATCAGTGTGACCTGGATGTGACACATGAGCCAAAGGAGGTCATTTTGGAACTTTAAGGTTTAATGACTGCCCTATTGGATTTTGAACTTGCGTGGGGCCAGTAACTGCTTTCTTTTGGTCAATTTCTCTTATTTGGAATGGGCGTATTTACCCAATGTCTGTACCCACATTGTATCTGGAAAGTAACTAACTTGCTTTTGATTTTACAGGCTCATAGTTGGAAGGGACTTGCCTTGTCTCAGATGAGACCTTGAACTTGGACTTTTGAGTTAATACTGGAATGAGTTAAGACTTTGGGGAACGGTCAGAAGGGCATGATTGTGTTTTGAAATTTGAGGACATGAGATTTGGATGGCGCCAGGGGTGGAATGATATTGTTTGGCTCTGTGTCCCCACCCAAATCTCACCTTGAATTGTAATAATCCCCACATGTCAAGGGCAGGACCAGGTGGAGATAACTGAATCATGGGGGGTGGTTTCACCCATACTAGTCTCATGATAGTGAGTGAGTTCTCATGATATCTTCTTATGAGATCATGAGATCTCATAAGGGGCTCCCCTTTACCGGCTCTCATTCTCTCTCCTGCCTCCCCCTGTGAAGAGGTGACTTAGCCATGATTGTAAATTTCCTGAGGGATTTCCGGCCATGCAGAACTGTGAGTCAATTAAACCTCTTTTCTTTATCAATTACCCAGTCTTCGGCAGTTCTTTATAGAAGCGTGAAAATGGACTAATACAGGCTGCCATAACAAAATAATCACAAATTAAATAACAGAAATGTATTTTCTCATAGTTCTGCAGTGTAGAATTTCACCATTAACTTGTCAGCAGTGTTGAATTTTTCTGAGGGCTGAGAGAGAATGAATGATCTGCTCTAAGTCTCTCTCCTAACTTCTGAGGTCTTGCTAGCAATCTTTCATAGTCCTTGACTAGTAGACACATCACCCCCATCTCTGCCTTTATCATCACAGGGCATTCTTCCTGTTCATGTCTGCATTCAGATTTCTCCTTTTTATAAGGACATCAGAAATATAGGATTAGGGGCCTAATCTACTCTCATATGACCTCATCATATATAATTATGACTAATTATAAACCTACAAGGATCTTCTTTCCAAATAAAGTCACATGCTGAGGTACTAGAAATTATAATGTCAACATATGAATTCTAGGAGGAAACAAGTTACTGATACTGATACAAAAACAGTCACACATACAAACGGAACAGAATAGAGAGCCCAGAAATAAAGCCATACACAAGTTAATTCATAACAATGACTACCTCCTGTAAATGATTGGCAGGACAGGAGCAGGGTGGCAGTTGGGGAGGCAGTTGGTAAGAGTAAATGGGAGCTCTCTACATTCTCAATCTGATACGGACATGGTAAATCTGCAGAAATAAATGAAATAGGAAACAAAAACATAGAAAATATCAATAAAACAAAGAGGTTTTTTTTAAACATCAACAAAATTGACAAACCTTTCGCTAGATTAAGAAGAAAAGAAGTTTCAAAAAATAAAATTAAAAATTAAAAAAGGACCTTACAACCAGTGCTACAAAAATTAAAAGTATAATCTTCCTCTGGTTTCCACAGGGAAGTGTCTCAGGATCCCTATACATACCAAAATCTACGGGTTTTCAACTTCCTAATATAAAATGGCACAGTATTTACAGTATTTAGATATAAACTATGCACATCCTTGTGTATACTTTAAATTATCTCTAGATTTCTTATACAATACAAAGGTTTCTTATACAATGTAAGTCCTATGTAAATGATTGCTATTCTGCATTGTGTTTTAAACATTTGTATTACTTTTATTGTCATATTGTTTATTTTTTGTGAATATTTTTCTATCCAGAGTAAGTTGAATCTGCAGATGTGGACCAACAGATATGGAAGGCCAACTGTATTCTGAGTCTATTATGAACAATTATACATCAACAAATTGGATAACCACTAAGAAACTGCTAAATTCGTAAAAACATACAGCCTTTCTGGACTGAATCACGAAGAAATAGTAAGTCTGAACAGACTTATAACTAGTAAGCTGATTGTTTAAGTAATCTAATACCTCCCCAAAAAGAAAAGCACAGGATAAGATGGCTTCACTGGTGAATTCTACCAAATACTTAAGAAGAATTAATGCCAGTTCTTCTCAAACTCTTCCAAAAGACTGAAGAGGAAAAAAATACTTCGAAAGTCATTTTATGGGGCCAGCGTTACCCTGATATTGAAGACAGGCAAAGCCAATTTAAAAAAAGAAAACTTTAGGAGAATATCCCTGATGAATATAGATGCAAAAATCTTCAACAACAATATACTAGCTAAACACATTCAACAGCACATTTAAAAGATAAAGCATCATGACCAAGTGGGATTTATCCTTAGTATGTAGGTATGGTCAACATATAAAAATCAAACAATGTTTTATACCACCTTAAAAGAACAAAGTATAAAAATCACATGATCATGTCAATAGATTCAGAAAAAGCATTTGATGAATTTGACATCCTTTTATGATAAAATCATGCAACAATCTAGGAATAAAAGAAAATTACTTCAACATAATAAAGGGCATATATGAAAAGCTTACAACTAACATCATACTAAATGTTGAAAACCTGAAAGTGTTTTCCCTAAGGTCAGAAACAAGATAAGGATACTCACTCTTGGCAATTCTACTGAACATAGCATGAGAAGTGCCTGCCAGAGCAGTTAGACAAGAGGAATACATAAAAGATATCCAAATCAGAATAGAAGTTAAAATGATCTCTCTTTGCAGATGATATAATCTTGTATGTAGAAAATGCTAAATATTTCACCAAAAACTGCTATAACTAATAAGCCAATTCAGTAAAGATGCAAGATACAAAATCAACATTAAAAATTAATTGTGTGTCTATGCACTAACAACAAATAATCCAAAAAGGAAATTAAGAAAGAAACCCAATTTTCAATATTATCACAAAGAATAAAATATTTGGGAATAAACCTAATAAAGGAGGCCAAAGACCTGTACACTGAATGGTACAAAACATTGTTGGAAGAAATTAAAGAAGACCCAAATAAATTGAAAGTCATACCTGGGTCATGGATTGGAAGATTTAATATTGTTAAAATGCCCATACTACTCAAAGCAATCTACAGATTCAATTCAAAATATATCAAAATCTCAATAGCATTTTTCACACACAAAAAGTGAAAAGCAATCTTAAAATTTATATGGAGTCTTAAAGTACCACACATGTCAAAAACAATCTTGAGAGAGAATAACAAAGCTGAAGACATAACCCTTTCTGATTTGAAAATATACTACATTGCTACAGTAATTACAACAGTATGGGAGTGGCATAAGAGAAGACATAGACAAATGTAACCAAATAGAGTGCCCAGAAATAAGCTCATGTGGATATGATCAAATGGTCTTCAACAAGGTTGCCATGACTACACAATGGGAAAAGAAATAGTCTCTTAAACAATTGATGTTGTGGAAACTGAATATCCACATACAGAAAATTGGAATCGGACCCTTATCTTACATTAGCCACAAAAATAGACTCAGTGTAGGTCTTAGATATAAGACTTGAAACTATACAACTCCTAGAAGAAACATGGGGAAAAACTCTTTGGCATTGGTCTTGACAATGATTTTTTGGATGTGACCCCAAAAGCACAGGAAACAAAAGCAAAATTAGACAAGTAGGACTACATCAAACTAAAAAGCTTCTGAACAGCTAAGAAAACAATCAACAGATTGAAAAGTCAGCCTACTGAATGTAAGAGGAAATCTTTACAAATGCTACGTCTGATAATGGATTAATATCCAAAACAAAATGAACTGCTACAACACAAAAGTGCACACGCGCACACACACACACGCACGCATGCACGCACACACACACACACACACACACACACATAACCTGATTACTGAATGGGCTATGGACTTGAATAGACATTGCTCCAAAGAAGACACACAAATGGCCAAGTATATGGAAATGTGTTCAACATCATTAATTATCAGAAAAATGCAAATTAAAACCACAATGAGATATCTCCTTCCACCTGGTAGGATGACTATTATCAAACAAATAAGAGATAACAAAGGTTGGTGAGGGTAAGGAGAAAGGGGACCCTAGTACACTGTTGGTGGGAATGTAAATTGCTGCAGCCATTATGAAAAACAGTATGAAGTTTCCTCAAAAAATTAAAAACAAGACTGCAAAATGATCCAGCAATACTATTTTGGGATATTTATCCAAAAGAATTGAAATCAGCATTTCAAGAAGTTATTTGCACTCTTATGTTTATGGCCACATTATTCACAATAGCCAAGAGGTGGGAACAATCTAAATATTCATCAGCGAATGAATATGTAAATAAAATGTAATATATACAAATAATGGAATATTATTCAGCCTTAAAAAATGGAATGGAATTCTGTCATATGCTAGAACATGGGAGAAAGGGCTATGGACTTAGTCCCTTAAATCAATGGGGCTATGGACTATGGGGCTAAGGGGCTATGGAATTAGCCCCTTAGATTAATTAGGATATTAATCTAAGTGAAATAAGCCAGTCATAGAAGGATAAATACTGCATGACTCCACTTATATGAGGTATGTAAAGTAGTCAAACTCATAGAAATAGAAAGTAGAATGGTAGTTGCAAGAGGTGAAGGAGAGGGGGAAATGGGAGTTACTACGTGATAAGTATAGAATTTCAGTCATGAAAAATGAAAAAATTCTAGAGATCCATTGTACAACACTGTACTTATAGTTAACAATTCTGTACTGTGCACTCACAAATTTAAGGAGGTAAATATCATGTTATGTGTTTTTTTTACCACAATAAAACAAAAATAGCTCAATAGTTTACCTAATTATTACCTATTAAAATTCCTTTCTGTCTTGAAAGAAAGAGCAAGGAAGGAAGGAAGGAAGGAAGGAGGGAGGGAGGGAGGGAGGGAAAAGAGAGAGAGGGAGGAAGGAAGGGAATCTTTTGGTCTTTCATTTGTCCTTCTGTTACTGATTTGTAGTTAAACTCATTGTGGTCTTAGACATGCTTTGTATGATTTCTATTCTTTTACATTTGTGCTTTATGGCACAGAATGTGGTCGTTTTGGGTGAATGTTCCATGAGAGCTTCAGAAGAATATACTTTCTGGTGTTCTTATATGGATAGTCTATAAAAGTTAATTAGATCCAGCTGATTGGTGGTGCTGATCAGATCATCTGTAATCTTACTGATTTTCTCCCTGCTCTATCTATCAGTTATGGAGAGGAGTATCTCTATACCTATCATAGTCTCCAAGTATAATACCTGGTTTCACTATTTCTACTTTTACTTTTATAACTTTTTGCCTCATGTTTTTTGACAGTTTGTTGCTAGGGACATACAGATTTTGGATTGGGATGTCTTCTTGGAGAATTGACTCTTTCATTGCTGAATAAACCTAACAATATTCTTTATTTCTTCATTGTTTGAAATTTATGTAGTAATTCCAGTTTTCTTCTCATTATGAATTAATGTGGCATGTCTTTCTCAATTTCTTTACTTTTAATCTGTCTGAGTCTTTACATTTAAATTGAGTTTCATGTACCTGAGATAGAAGTGGGTCTTTTTTTTAAAAAAAAATTCACTCTGACCATATTCTTCCTTAATTGCTGCTTTTATATCATTCACATTTAAAGTGATTACTGATATGGTTGGTTTAAAATCTAACATTTTTGTAGCTTGCATGTTGCTTGCTTCTTGTATTAAAGATTTTACATTATTAATTATCGTTAGCTTAAATTTCTCATCTTATAACTTCAACAACTGTGTCATATGTTAAGTCTGGCTCTGATATTTGTCTCTTCATGCTGTCTTTTTATTGTGTTTTGGCATGTATTGTAATTTTGTGTTAAAAATCAGACATATATTGGGTTATAGGAACTAAGATAAATAGGACTCTAGTGAGAATTTAGTTTAAGCTGTCTAGGAAGTAAGCTGTGCTTAAGGTTTTTTGTAGCTGGAGGTTCCAGAGGCTTCATATAACTCTAATATCCTTGTTTATGTCTCCCTTCTTCACTTTGGTACTTCCTGTCTATTTCTTCTTAGAAAGTCTGCATCTTGTAGCTCTTTAATTTGTAATCCACTGTTATTATATTAAAGTCCTGTTTGTGTGCCAGTAGTGTGTGTGTGGTGAGATTATTTATATTCTTATAATTAAATCCCAGTCTTATATTCGGCCTTTGTCTCTGGGATATGACTTTCACCCAGAGGCAAGTAGGACTTTTCTGATTATCTAAAAATGTCCTCCTTGAATGATCAACCATGTACCAGATTGACTATAGATCTGTTTGGCCATAGATATAACATAAAATAAACAACAAAATGTGAAGAATAAGTGACAGATCTAACATTTTGAGGAGTTCAAGTTTTCTTCCATTGCAAGGAGTAAGACATAGGTAGGTACAGCCCACACACTTAGAGTTTGAAGTTGCTATGAAATCAAAAGCTCAGTTTTCTGTGTTTGGTTCCTGTATTTGTTTCCTAGGACTTCTATAGCAAGTACCATGCATGAATTGGGTTGCTTAGCACAACATTTACTGTCTTACAGTTCCAAAAGCTAGAAATCCAAAATTAAGGTATTGTCAAGGCCACGATCCCTCTGAAACCTGTATGGTAGAATCCTTCCTTGCCTCTTGGCTTCTGGTGGTAGTGGCCATCAATCCTTGGCATATTTTAGCTTGTATAATGTCCCTCCAGTCTCTTCCTCTGTTATCTAAATCTTCACACGGCCATCTTGCCCTTTTATACATCAGTCTTATTATATATAGTACTCACCATAATGGCCTTGTCTTAATCCGATTACATCTCCAAAGATCTTCCTCCCAAATAAGATAACATTCTCAGATACGAGGGGCTAGGACTTCAACATGTGCAATTTGGGGAACACCACTGAAATCATAACAACTCCCTTTTTGTTATTTCTCTGGTCCTTCCTTCCTATCTGTTCAATGTGGTAAAATAATGTTGCAGTAGCCTCTAGGTGAGAAGCCTTCTGTTCCTACTCTGGAAAGACGTTGTAACAAGAGATGAATTCTCAAAGCTCTAAAAGTTCT
Source organism: Gorilla gorilla gorilla (assembly GCF_029281585.2). Taxonomy (NCBI): domain Eukaryota; kingdom Metazoa; phylum Chordata; class Mammalia; order Primates; family Hominidae; genus Gorilla; species Gorilla gorilla. The sequence continues at coordinate 157,293,836 of NC_073247.2, forward strand.
AAAAGACATGAGCTACACAGGATGGTTGACTTTGGCAGTCTCTCACCCAGACCTTAGAAAAAAATACCCACTTTGGCTAAGCCCAAGGGTAAGAGACCAAGAAATAGTCTGAGACAAAAGAAAAGGCAACTTTTCACAATTCAAATAATATCCAGCTCAGTTGACTATAATAGGGAGGAGTTCTCTAGGTCTTAGGGTCAAAGCTCTACATAACATAAGGGTATTTTTTTCCTTCTACATTCATTCATTAGAGATAATGGTTCCAGTTAAATGAAAAACTCTGCCTTTCTGCTTAAACTTTGATAATTTCAGATGGATGAAGGTAGACCTGAATTAGAGTTAGCTTGTAATAGTAAAACAGAGTTGAATGGCTATATATAAGAAGTAGGACAAGTTTGAAGTTACCTGGAGAAATCTAGGAGAAACATGGTGAAGAGAAAAACTGACAGGGGGTGGAGGGGGAGGAGAGAATAGAGGAGCTATTAAGATGTATGAGACTGAGGCACTATGTAAATTGCAGTAAAATTTCCCTGATGGTAGGAAGGAAAAGAAACTTTTTATATGTTGTTATCTCTGTTTTTGGTAGAATAAGTGATCTCCACCCACGATGCACACAACCTAATGCCCAGTACATGGCAAAAGAGACCTTTCAGATGTGATTAAATCAAGGATCTTGAGCATGGAGATTATCTTTAATTATATGGTGAGCCCAATGTAATAGCAAGGATCCTAATAGGAGGGAAGCCAGAAGATCAAAGCAAGAAAAAGCAGATGGAATAATGGAAGCAGAAGTCTGAGCGATTCTCTGAATATAGAGAAATGATCCATGATCCCATCTCTAGAAGCTGACAAAGGCAAGTAAACACATTCTTCTCTGCAGCCTCCAGAAGAAACCAGACGTGCTGACACTTTGATGTTAGTGAGATTTCTTTCTGACCTCAAGGGCTGTAAAAAATCTGTTTTGTTTTGAACCACTAAGCTTGTGTCAGTTTGCTATAGCAACGATAAAAAACTAATACAATCAGGCATGCCAAAATGTTGAATTTGACTTTTTTTTCTGTTGCTGAAAGGTACACCACTCCTCTGTGCCCTTCCACTCCAGTCAAATTTGTGAACTTTAACATACCAGCACATATTTTGTATGAGTATGGTTGGTGTGTATATGTATATGTGGCAACTGACGAAGAGGCTGGGGTGCATTACTTTATCAGTGTTACACAGAATGGAAAAGGCAATGTGCAGGGAGGAGCTCTGAGACGGATGTGAGCCTAAATGCATAAGACCCCATCAACAGCCCAGAAGTTAAGGGGAGGCCTTTGTGAATCTGGTGCCAGGATAAAATCCTGTCTTGAGGTGCACTGCACAACCTCTCTCTAAAAGACGTATTTAACAGAGAGTTCTCATGGCAAAAAATAAAATCTAATGATGAAAGGGGCAAGAATTGATGGGATGATGATTTTCAGCTACATGGAAACTTTCACGTTTTCATAGATACTGTTTGCTGAAAAAAATTTTGCAGTAGGAAATAAATAGATTTCATGGACTGATTGACTCATGTACACAAACATAAACTTCTCTTAATCAAAGGCAACTAATTATCTCGAGATTTAAGAAATCCCAAAATCTATTTGCGCCTTGTATAATACCTGTCTTTTAGAATTCTGTTGTTCAGAAACAAAGTATCTCTCTGAAAAAAACAAATTCTGTTGTAACACAGTGCTACAAATGGATACACATTTAGGCGGGAACTTATACACACTGGAAAAGGACTTCAGAAATTATATGTTTAATATAATTCTAAGTTATCTAAAACAGTTAATGCTATTTTAATTACCAGAGCAGTTGAGGATGGAGATTTTAGTACCATGGTGGGATACAGCCTAAAGGATTCAGAATAAGCTGAATTCTATATTACAATCATGAACAAAAGACAAATGTTTCAATGTATAGAAAAATGATTGGAAGTTAATTTTGGGGACTTTGCACTTATTTGGGTAAAACATAAGCTTTATCTCATTGAATATGAATATGTACAAAGAATATTTCTTGTGCATCTGGGATGAACTACAGACTCTATATAATGACACCAGTGGTTTAGCGCTAATCTCTTTGGTGCCTAGTTCACATCTCTCATTTATGGTTGTTTCCTCTAATGGCTAGCACATTGTAGGCTCAACAATTTAATAATTATTTATAAAAATAAGTGAAGAAATTATAATTATGAGAGATCAGTGTTTTATAATTTTTATAACAAATTCATTTTCCCCCGTATTTAGAATAGTTTATGATCACACATTTTGCTTTGAGTAAAGGTGCCATCTGTAAATATACAGGAATACTATTGAATTAACCTCTATATTAATTTCCTATTGCTGCTCTAGCAAATTAACTGGAGTGTAGTAGCTTAAAACAACACAAATGTATTCTCTTACAGTCTAGACGGCAGGAGTACAAAATGAGTCTCACTGGACTAAGATAAAGGTATTAACGGGGTGATATTCTTTCTGGAGGATCTAGAGGGAAATCCATTTTCTCACCTTTTCCACCTTCTAGAGGCCATCTGCATTCCTTAGCTTGTGGCCATTTTTACCTTCAAAGCCAGTAGCATATTATTCTCAAGTCTCTCTCTGACTCTGACCTTCTGCCTCTATCCTATAAAGACCCTTCGCATTACGTTGGGCCTGCCCAGATAATCTAAGATAACGTCCTTATCTCAAGGTCAGTTGATTAGAAACCTTATTTCTCTATACCACCTTAATTCTCCCTTGCCATGTAATATAATATATTCAAAACTTCTAGGGATTACATCATAGACATTTTTGGGGGAAAAATTATTCTGCATACCACAACTTCTCAAACTTCTCAAACTCTCTTTCCTGGGAACTGAATCTTAGTACTGATCCAATCACCCTTACACACCTCTCACACACATGGTTACAGTAATAGGGCTCCTGGAAAACATGCTCATATAACATGACACTCTTACTCCAACCCTACTCATAGACCACAGTTGACTGAACCAGATAAAGATGGGCTTCTGACACCATTTGTGTGAATGTTTGTTTCCTAAATAATTTAAAGCTGGGAATAGAATTCCAATTTCATTTTGACTGAATGATACAGACATGCAGAATGTCACAGAGGAAAAAATCTACCCAAGCTGTACCAGCCCCAAGTTCCAGATCACTGCTGAGACTCGGTTGCAATATTGACCTTCAGCTCCATGAGACATCTAGTATACTTGTAATAATTCCCCTGTTTTGCCTATGCTAATTAGAATATACTCTTATTACAACAAAAAGGATTGTATTCAATAACATTTATACAATATTGTTATTACTAAGAGGTACTTTATAAATGACTGAATATATAAATGAAAATATTAAGTGAAATAATTTGTTCAACATCATATAATGGTTCACAGCAAATGCCAAGGCAAGAAGCTAGTTCTCTTGCCTTTCAGTGCAATGCTGTCTCCTCTTCCTTGTAAAAGTACTAGGTAGAAGTAAACATCAGCCTAAGGTCAATGCTACATTTGAATAAAATCCACCCATGGGTACTTAAATGATCAAGACACCAATAAAAATTATTTGGAAGCAACTCTACATTATATTTAAAATATAGCAATTTTTCATCTAGGAGAGTACTATTTCTTTCAAAAATACATTTAAAAATTTATCTTCCAAGAATTTGTTCAGGAAAAATAGCTATTGGTACTTGGCTTATTACCTGGGTGATGAAATAGTCTGTACAACAAACCCCTGTGACATGATTTTACCTACATAACAAACCTGCACATACACCCCTGAACCTAAAGTAAAAGTTTAAAAAAGGAAAAGATCAAGCTATAAACTGTACATATGACAGATCTTAACTTTGAAAATACAGTTATTCAAAAATAAATGGATATTTACAAAAAAATAATTATTCTGTAGTTAAGTTACACGTGAACATGGAATCAAAACCTATTTGTAAAGAAACTCTGTTATTTCTCTCCTCTTACAAATGTTTCATATGTGCCCCCCCGTCACACGGCACTCATCGATTCTGTGGTCTATTCACCACAGAATATCACCACTACCAGTGACAGCCAGGATTTTTGTTCCTTCATTTCCTTAAGACTATGAAAAAAAGGTGCCACATACATAAGGTTTTTAACATATATCCACAAGTAGAAGTGGCATGGTATAGTGAATTTTGTAATGTGTTCAACCATTTTTAGTAACCTTTAAATATAACACAAACACACATATACATTTTTGCACTGCACATATATACATACACATAGACAAAAACACTAGAAGGAGGTACACCAAAATTCAAATTGTTATTATCTTTGGGCAATGAGATTACAAATGACCATGACGGTTTGTTTCCTTCTTTATATTTTTCTGTATTTTGTTGCAGCTACAAACGAACATGCATTTCTTACATAATAGCAAACAGTAAATTTTATAAAGATAAAAAACAAACAAAACCTAAAAAATGGTTATTGTCAAACAATTCTTCACGTCTTCTAAATGGCTTTCTAATCTATTCAGTATATCCCCTTTCCACACTGCTAACCTGGAGCAGATGGCTCAATACCCCCCACCTCAAAGTAAAGGTAATTCCTGGAACTGTGGCGAGGCCCAGCAGTTTGCTTTCCATGTCACTACCTGCACCGTGAGACACTTATTTGATTCAGAGAAATGGCAGATTATTTATAATTTTCATTGTTTTTATAGTATTCTTAAGATAAATCTCAGTGAAGAATTCCTCATCTATAACCAAGAATTCTGAGTATTGAATGTATAGGAAAACTAAAATATGTGGGAAAATAAAGTGTAAGAAAACATACTGGTTTTACAGTTGGTTTTGATCCACAGCGCATTGAATTTCCATAATACGCCAATGTACAACAAGTATTCTTCCAATAAAAAACTTATATTGCAGTAATTATCTACTCTGTCGCTATTATGGCTCTTCTACCAACATCACTTAATGAATCTTCCCGTACAGTCTATGATAATAATACAAATTTAAATTCAACAAATATGATATGCAACGGCAGCAATCTGCAGAAGGAGTGGGAGAAAATCTAATTTAGAGCAGATTCCTGCCTTCAAAGAAGTAACATTCTAATAGGTGATACATGGACAAATGGGAATGATTGCCAGTACATGTTTGAGCTTGTAAAGTACAATACATGGGGCTAAACTGAAATCTATAAAATGGGGGCAATGGCCTGGACAAGTGCTTTTCAAACTATTACGAAGATCCTTAATTTTTTTTAACTCAAAATGTGGCAGGGCCATAGAAAAATATTTGGAGAAATTGAATCAACTCGAAATGTGACAGGGCCATAGAGAAATATTTGGAGAAATTGAATCAACTGGGCTCTAATAGAAAGCTGTATATAAGAAGTCCTATAGCTGACATATTACCAAAGAACTATGGGGACAGCAAACATCAAAATATCAATTCCAGATGTAGATACTGGTGAACGTCATAGAGAACATGTCACATGAGTCTGGTCTTGGAAAAAGGGAATTTCAATTGGAAAAGATTGAGAAAAAGAGCATTCCAAGTTGAAAGAATCACATGAATAAAGTTGAGATATGAAAGTTCATGCACATTTTGAGAATGTGAAGTTAGTGTCACTTAGAGTGTGAACATATCAGAAACAGTGTAGTAAAGACAAGACTGGAAATGTCAAGGACCAGCATGCATGGTCATAGTTGTGTTTGAAAGTTTATTTGGGAATCATTTTATCCAGACTTAGAGCTTTAAATTTCATCCAGATGTTTATGACTCCTAAATGTGTATCTCCAGTACTATCCTTTTTCATAACTTCCAGAATCATCTAACCAACTTCCCCGTAAGCATCTCCATTTGGGTGTCTAATAAGTTTCCTTAAATAACATGTCCAAAAATCAAGAACTTGTTCTTCCCTCTGTCTTTACTAATTTGCTAAACGACAACTCTAGGCAGCTAATTACTCATATGAAAAACCTGAGTGTTGTGTGATATTCTTATCTCCCATATTAAATCCATCCTTCATCCATGTAAACGCTAACTTTAAATATTCTAAGTCTATCCATTTCTCACCACCTCATTTTCTGAATGATCATTATCTCTCAAATGGACTACAGTAATAGTCTGACAGTTTTCTCGGTTTCCAGTCTCTCATCTAGCATAGACTAGACTAGACTAGACTAGACTAGACGTTTGGTATGAAATATTTTTACTTCCATCTCCTTCACCTCCATGAAAGACATGCATTTTCTGACTCATTGGCCAATGGAATATTAGGAAATGTGACAGAAGGAGGGCCTGAAATGAGTGTGTTCGGTATTGTCCTCTTGTGCTTCTGCTATTTCCATGATAGGACTATGCTTTGAATAGCTGCTAGTTCAAAGAAGATGACAGACATGGAGTGTACTTGGGTTCAACCCACAGCCAATTCACATGCTTAAGGAAGACACAATGCTAAATTCCATATGCTCCTGAGTTTTGGAGTGGGTTGTTTCTCAGTATTATTGTATCAATCACTTATTGATATAGGCTCCAACATTCTGTAAACCACACAGCCACCCTTTAATGCTTAAATCAGACTACAGCACTCCACTGCTATCAACACTATAATAACTTTATACGTGCTTAGAATAAAATTCCATATCTATACTACTGTCTCCAAGCACCTTGACTCTGGTTCCTGACTACCTTTTATTCACTTCATGTCAGCCACGTGGATTACACCAAGTAGGCTCACATCTAAGGGGATTTACAGTTCCAATTCCTTCTGTCCTTTATACTTTTCCCAGGAATATTCATATGATTTACTCTTTTACTTTATTAAAATGTTACCTCTTCAGATATACCTTAACTGACTAACCAATCTAAATATTTCCCTCACTAACACACCAAGGAACCACTTGTTTATCTGCTTTATTTTTTCTTCCTAGCACTTAACACTGTTTTAAAATATATAATATATTTGGCTGTTGCTTAATTTTAGGTCTCCTCCAATCAAAAGAAAGCTCCTTGAGAAGTTGTTCTGTCCTGTTAACTGTTATATCTCCAGTGACTAAAAACTGTCTGGGAAATAGTAATCACTCATTGAACATCTGTCAGATAGGAAAGAAGGAAGAGAACATTTTATAGGAGATATTGGTAAGAAAAATATATATGTAATTGCAAAGGTTAAGAAGCTATTACAATAGTTTTGTGAAAGATTCTAGATAAGGGCAGAAAAACTGGAAAGAAGGGAGACTATGAGATATTTTAGAGGTAGAATCCATGAAATTTAGTGGTTGACTGAATGCCACAATCCTGCAGCAAAGATATATCAAATATAATTATGAGAGGTCAAGTTAAGGAATCTGCAAAGGTAATTGTGACATTCAAACATGAACTCACGTCAGCAATGTACCTGAACACCAACTGTATGCCATATAGTGTGCTAAGTCTATATAAGCAGTTGACAACTTTTAGACAGGAATCATGTCTGATTTATTATTTATTCATTTATTTGAGATGGAGTCTTGCTCTGTTGCCCAGGCTGGAGTGCAATGGTGCAATCTCAGCTCATTGCACCCGGATTCAAGTGATTCTCCTGCCTTAGCCTCCTGAGTAGCTGGCATTACAGGCATCTGCCACCACGCCCGGCTAATTTTTGTATTTTTAGTAGAGATGGGATTTCACCATGTTGTCCAGGCTGGTCGCGAACTCCTGACCTCAGGTGCTCCGTCCTCCTCAGCCTCCCAAAGTGCTGGGATTATAGGGGTGAGCCATCGCACCAGCCCTATGGCTGATTTATCTTTGTGCTCCAGATAAATCAGACATGGCTCCTGTCTAAAAGTTGTTAACTGCTTATATAAAAAGGCAGAATTTCATTGAAATGTGCTGAAGTGCTATGATAGATATTTGCACACGGGGGCAACACACTTCCACACATAAGAATGCAGATAGAAAACATAGGAACAGAAGCAGGTTTGCAGGAAAATATAAGTTTGGCTCTAGTTACGATGGATTTGAAACTCAAAATGAAGATGCCAGCAGTTCACATTATCTGAAATTTGAGGGCAAGGATTTGGTTAGATATCTGGAATCATCAGAGCTATTAACAAAGCAGTGATTGGTTTGGAGGAGATCATCTCAGGAGAGTACATGAACAAAAGAGCAGTGACCTAACAACAGAACTCTGGGACGCTAAATAGCTAGGAGATGAGCAGAGAAATAGAGGACTGTGAAGGAGATTAGATAGAAGATGTCAGATGGGAAAGGAAATAAGAGAGGGAAGTTTGGCTGGAGCCGAAAGAAAAACTAATTTCAAGCAGGAAGAAATTATTGAGATTGGAAGATATCTTCTAGAAGGTCATTCATTTTATAGTTGAACTAAACTAACAATAACATGACCTATCCATACTTCTATGTATCACTTCATCAACTCATTTATTCAATAGGTATTTATTGAGCACCTACAATTATGCATCAAGTAGGATGCTTTACTCTGATAAATACAAAGGTCTTTCCCTCATGTGGTCTTTAGTCCAGCTGGAGAAATATGCATTAACAAATGATTTAAAAAATACATATATAGGGTGATGTCACCACGATGGTGCAGTGTAGCTACTGGCCCTCTTTGCTCCCCACACACACAAAGAAAAACATATATGGACAGCTTTCAAAAGCCAAAATAGCTCAGAGAGGACTTGAGGGCCCATTAAAGAATCTGGAGCAACAGAGTGGAGCAAAATAAAACCCAGAGATTATCCACATAGAAAGGATTGCTAGTGAGATCAGCATATCTGAGGCACCAGATGACTGCTAGGAGCAAAGAAAGGCAGAAACTGTCAATATCAGCCAAGTGACAAGAATCATGTTGGTCACCATTGGCCTGCTCTGCAGAGAACACATGCATCTCCTGCCACTGAGGTAAGCAATATCCATTCCCACTGGAGAACCCCATATAAGGAGATACAGCTACACAGCCCTCCCCACCCAAGAAGCAGTTTCTCTTGATCAGCCTTGGGAAAGGATCCTCCACCTCTTCCATCCCTAACCCCAGAGCCATGTTCTAACAAAAATTGTTAGGACAAACAAATGAATTCAGTAAAGTTGAAGAACACTAAATCAACATACAAAATCAGTACTATTTCTATGCACTAACAACAAACTATTCAAAAAAAATTTTTATCTAATTTCAATAGATACAAAAAAATTTTAAACTCAGGAATAAATTTGACCAAAGAGGAAAAAGATCTGAACACTGAAAACTACAAAACGTTGATAAAAGAAATTGAAGAAGACATGAATAAATGGATAGATATCCAGTGTTCATGGATTAGAATTATTAATAGTGTTAAAATGTTAATACTACCCAAAGTGATCTACACATTCAATCAATATCAAAATTCCAATGTCATTTTTAACAGAAATAGAAAAGACAATCCTAAAATTTGTATGGAACCCCAAAATATCTGGAATAGCCAAAGCAACCTTGAGCAAAAAGAACAAAGCTGGAGGCATCACACTACCTGACTTCAAAATATACAACAAAACTATGCCAATCAAAACATCATGGTACCTGCATAAAACAGACACACAGACTAATGGGACAAAATATAGAAATGAGAAGAAATATCCATGTATATATGGTCAATTGATTTTTGAATAAGGCAATAAGAAAAGAAAGAACAGTTCCTTCAATAAATGTTGCTGAGAAAACTAGATATCCACACACAGAAGAATTATATTAGACCCACATCTCTATATACAATAATCAACTCAAAATTGATTAAGGACTTAAATCTAAATACCACAAACTTTAAAACTACTAGCCAAAAACATAGGAGAAAAACTCCATGACGTTATTCTGGGTAAAGATTGTTTTCAAGATGATGCCAAAAGCACAGGCAACTAAAGCAAAAATATACAAATGGGATTATATTAAACCAAAAACCTTCTACGTAGCTAGAGAAACAATAAGCAGAGTAAGGAGACAACCTACAGAATAGGAGAACATGTTTGCAAACCATAATCTGATAAAAGGTTAATATTCACAATATATAAGAAATTCAACCCAGCCAAAACAAAAATAGCCCATTTAAAAATAGGCCAAAGACCTCAAAGAAGACATACAAATAGCAAAAAAGTGTATAAAAACATGCTTAACATCATTAGTCATCAGAGAAATGCAAACAAAACCACAACGAGATATTATAACCGTTAGAATGGCTATGATCAAAAAGACAAAAGATAACAAGTGGTGGCGTGGATGTGGACAGATAGTAACCCTTGAACATTGTTGGTGAAAATGTAAATTAATAGAGCCATAATAAAAAAACTGTAAAGGTTCCTCGAATAAATAAAAATAGAACTACCATATGATCCAGTAATTCCACTACTAAGTAAATATTCACATGATATTAAATCAGTATGTTGAAAGATACCTGCAATCCCTTGTTTTTGCAGCATTATTCAGAATTGCCAAGATGCTAAATCAACCTAAGTTTCCATCAACACATGAATGGATAAAAAACTGTGGTATATATACATACTAGAATATTTTTTCTGCCTTTAAAAGGAAGGAAATTCTGTCATTTGCACCTGTGTGGTTGAACCTGAAGCACATTATGTTAAGTAAAATAATCCAGGACAGAAGGGAAAATATCAAATGATTTCACTTATATGTAGATTATAAAAAAGTCAAACTCATAGAAACAGAGAGTAAAGTGCTTGTTAACAGAGCTTGAGGGTAGGTGGATTAGGAAGATATTGGTCAAAGGACACAAAATTTCAGTTAGACAGAAGGATAAACTCAAGAACGTATCCTTCTAATTTTAGTTAGAACTTTATCTTTCTGTCTAAAATTTTGTGGTGACTACAGTTAATGAAAATATATCTTATATATGAAAATTGCTATGAGAAGAGTGGGCATTAAGTACTCTCAGCATGAAAAAAATAGTAAGTATGTGAGGTAATAATACATTAATTAGATTGATTTAGCCATTTCACACTGCATACATATATCAAAACATCATGCTGTATATCATAATATATAAGATGTTATTTGTCAATTGAAAACTAAATTTAAAAAACATATATAATTACCAATAGTGATGATTCACAAGGATGAAGTAGAGAGTGCTGTAAGAATATCCTCTAAAGGGGTCTGCTCTAGACTGGGGTACCAGGAATGGCCTACTTCAATAAACTGAATGCTTACAAACCCCCCAAATTTACATGTGAATAGCCTAACCCCCAAGGTGATGGTATTAGGAGTTGGGGCTTTGGAGACATGACTAGATTGTGAGGGCAGGGTTATCTATAAGGCAGGTGCCGTCTATGAGAAAGTGAGCCCTCACTGGACACGGAATTGCCAGGACTTTTATCTTTGACTTTCCAGCCTCCAAACCTATGAGAAATCGGTGTTTGTTGTTTATAAGTCATACAGTTTATCATATTTTCTTATAGCACCCCTAACAGACTCATATGGTTTGGCTCTGTGTTCTCACCCAAATCTCATGTTGAATTGCAATTCCCATTGTTGGGGAAAAGACCTGGTAGGAGGTGATTAGATCATGGGGGCACATTTTCCCCTTGTTGTTTTTGTGATAGTGAGTGGGTTCTCATAAAATATGGTTGGTTAGAAGTGCGTAGCACAGCTCCTTTCACTATCTCTCCCTCCTGATCCAGCCATGTAGGACATGCCAGCTTCCCCTTCCCCTTCCACCATAATTGTAAGTTTCCTGAGGCCTCCCCAGCCATGCTTCCTGTACAGCCTGCGGAACCATGAGCCAATTAAAGCTCTTTTCTTCATAAAGTACCCAGTTTCAGGTAGTTATTTACAGTAGTGTGAGAATGGACTAATGTAGAAAATTGGTATCAGAGAAGTGTGGCATTGCTGTAAAGATGACTGAAAATGTGGAAGCAACTTTGGAACTCGGTAACAGTTCGAGGCTGAAACAGTTTGGAGGGTTCGGAAGGAGAAAGGAAGATGAGGGAAAGTTGAGAACTTCCTAGAGACTTGTTGAATTGTTGTGACCAAAATGCTGATAGTGATATGGACAATGAAGTACAGGCTGAGGTGGTCTCAGATGGAGAAGACGAACTTGTTGGGAACTAGAGTAAATGTGACTCTTGTTATGCTTTAGCAAAGAGACTGGTGGCATTTTGCCCCTGCTCTAGAGATCTGTGGAACTTTGAGCTTGAGACTGATGATTTAGGGTATCTGGCAGAAGAAATTTCTAAGCAGCGAAGTGTTCAGGAAGTGATCTGGCTGCTTCTAAAAGCCTAAGGTAATTTACATAAACAGAGAAATGACCTGAAACTGGAACTTATATTTAAAAGGGAAGTAGAGCATAAAATTTTGGAAAATTTGAGGCTGACCATGCAGTAAAACAGCAAAACTGATTTTCTGGGGAGAAATTCAAGCCTGCTGCAGAAATTTGCATAAGTAACGAGGATCCAAATGGTAATAGCTAAGACAATGGGGAAAATGCCTCCAGGGCATTTCAGAGACAGTTCAACAGCCCCTACCATCACAGATCTTGAGGCCTAGGAGGGAAAAACGGTTTCATGGGCCAGGCCTGGGGCCCCACTACTCTGTGCAGCCTCAGGACATGGTGCTCTGTATCCCAGCTGCTCCGTCTCCAGCAGTCACTAAAAGGGGGCAATGTACAGCTTGGGCCATTGCTTCAGAGTGTGCCAGCGCCAAGCCTTAGTGGTTTCCACATAGTGTTGGACCTGAAGGTGCACAGAAGGCAGGAGTTCAGGCTTGACAGCCTCTGCCTAGATTTCACAGGATGTATGGAAATGCTTGAATGTCCAGGCAGAAGTCTGCTGCAGGGGCAGAGCCCTCATAGAGAAACTTTACTAGGACAATGTGGAGGAAAAATGTGGATTTGGAGCCCCCACACAGAGTCTCCACTGGGGCACTGCATAGTGGAGCTATGAGAACTAGAGGGCCACCATCCTCCAGACCCCAGAATGGTAGATCAACCAACAGCTTGCACCATGCACCTGGAAAAGCTGCAAGCACTCAATGTCAGCCCTTGAAAACTGCTGCAGGGGCTGTACCCTCCGAAGCCTCAGGGGTGGAGTTGCACAAGTCCTTTGGCACCCACCCCTTGCACCACTGCAGCCTGGAAGCAAGAAATGGAATCAAAGGAGAGTATTTTGAAATTTTAAGATTTAATGACTGCCCTGTTGGTTTTGGACTTGCATGGGGCCCATAGCCTCTTTGTTTTGACCAATTTCTCCCATTTGGAATGGGAGCAGTTACCAAATGCCTTTACCCCCATTGTTTCTAGGAAGTAACTAACTTGTTTTTTATTTCACATGCTCATAGGTGGAAGGGAGTTGTCTGTCTCAGATGAGGCTTTGGACTTGGACTTTTGAGTTAATGCTGGAATGAGTTAAGACTTTGGGGGGCTGTTAGGAAGGCATGATTGTGTTTGGAAATGTGAGAAGGACATGAGATTTAGGAGGTGCCAGGGGTGGAATGATATGGTTTGTCTCTGTGTCTCCACCCAAATCTCGTGTCAAATCATAATTCTCAGTTTTTGGAGAGGGACCTGATGGGAGGTGATTGGATCATGGGGCAGATTTTCCCCTTCTGGTGATAGTGAGTGAGTTCTCATGAGATCTGGTTGTTTAAAAGTGTGTAGCACCTCCCCCCTTTTTCTCTTCCTCCTGCTCCAGCTTCCCCTTCACCTTCTATCATAATTGTAAGTTTCCTGAGGCCTCCCCAGCCATGCTTCCTACACAGTCTGTGGAAGGATGAGCCAAGTAAACCTTTTTTCTTCATAAAGTACCCTGTCTTAAGTAGTTCCTTATAGCAGTGTGAGAACAGACTAAGACACAGACTAAGACACCTCCCTATGAAAGTGATATTAAAGTTGGTGACTAAAGGATGAATTAGGATTTAGCAAGGTAAAAGTAGGGTAGAGTGAGGGGAGAATTCCAAGCAAATTGAACAGCATATGCAAAGGCCCTGAGGGAAGAAATCCTTCAAATGTGATCTAACAACTCAGAGAAGTCAAAGTATTTGGACAGAGAAAGAGAAAAGAAGCAAGGGAGTGAGTAGAACAAGATAAGACTGATAAGACTTGCAGGTTCCTAATCATTCAAGGTCTGGCCTTTGGGTTGAGCAAGTTTTACAGTACATTAAAGGCAATGGGGAGTCTTTTAAGAGTTTTAAGCAGAATACTGTTATAATCCGATTGATGTTTTAAAATTTTACCATGGTTAAAGTATACAGAATGCATTATCAGCTGCCTTGGTTAAAACAGAGGTGTGGAGGAACAGCTGCAGGTTTGACTCTTTGAATCTTTTATGTCAACGAGAAATGTAAGTAATCAAATAACTGAAGATCTAACATGTTAATGATCTCAAGGGATTATGCCTCTCCCCTAAAGTCCATCTATAATATCTTGAAAACTCAGATTTTAAAGAGGTGGATGCAGGGAGAAGGTGATGTCAGAGCTACTTCTCAGGCTTCTAGCACGAGTAATATGGGGGCGGGAGAGCGGGGGGGTCATTTGCTGAAATGGGCAAGACTGTGAGAAGTAGGTTTTGAGGAGAAATCAATTAGGTAGTTGCATATGTAGGTTTTCAGCTTACATGAGAGATCTGGGCTGTAGACAATCGTAGATAAAACAGATAAAATAAATTCTTATATATGTACTTGAACTGCTTCTGAAATAGAGACTTATGTTACATGCTCATTGTTATTCCAGACATTTTTTCTGACACTTTGATCTTATTTCATGAACTTGATTCCAGGAACGACAATTAACTAGCTATGTGACTTTGAAGAAATTACTTAACCTCATGGGAGCCTCAGCCTGGCATACAACAAATTATAATAGAATTGTTGAAGGCAAGAGCATATTTGTGTTCCAGTATCCTCTGTACCACTTATTAATTTATGACACTTAGGTCATTTAAATTATCTTTGCCTCCGTTTCTTCATCTATAAAATAAGGATAAGGACATGATTTACTCTAAGGCTTTTTTGAGGGTAAATAAATTATAATCTATGTAAAACTAATTTTTGTCACAATGCCTGAAACATGGTGAGCCTTAAATAAATGTGTTATCACAGCGGTTGTAGGACACAGTCAATAGATGTGTCCTCACTTCCTTTCTTCCTTCACCTTCTTTTCCAAACACTTTAATTCAATCAATTTTTGACGACTTATTATGTTCACCACCTTTTCTTTCTTCAGTTAGAACACGTTAAGATATGAGAATTTAGTGCTCACCTTGTCGCTACCAGAATCAAATATGCAATAAAAATAGCAGTGCAAAGAGAGAACGAACGAAAAGCACTTTATTATCTTTTCTCTAGTATTGGTAAAAACAGACAGCAGTTCTGGGGAAACGTTGGGTTCTGTCTTCTAAACTCTTGTTGCAAAAAATAATATTTCTCCTGTGTGGGTATCCTCACTGCCAAAAAGATGAATAAATACACACACACAATACTATCAAGAGTTAAATAATTTCACCTATTGAGGCCATCTCTTTTCAGCTTAATTGCCTTAAACTTGGCATTATATTGCCTGGTTCTTCCTATTAGATACTGTTTATCATGTTACCTTATTTCTTACTATTATCTGTGTTGCCAGAGCCCAGAGTAATATGATGACAAGGTAAATAGAAGTCTGCAGCCAGTCATGTAGGTTCTGAACACACTACAACTGAGGGCAAGCAGGGAAGCAAGCAAGTATGAGAGGCACGGAACCAGTGAGAAAATCAATGGGTAAAGAATCATTGTGGATAAATGAGAAAGTAAATGTGACTCACCAGCATTAAGGAAATCACAAGGTTGTCCTAAAACTAGGGCCAGGCTCCTCTCTCAAGAAGGAATTCTTGTTTGTTGCCTGTTGGAGTAAAAACAAGTCCTGAGTAATGCACAGTCTGTGTGTCAGATAAGTGAATGCATGTTTTGTCTCTGCTTGGAAAGAGTAAGGGGTTCAGAGTTGAAGGTAGATCCTGAAACCCAAAGAACTCCAGGTAGCAACAGCAGGCAGCCTGAGTCTGTATTTTTCCTCACACAATCCATCACCTTTCTTTTCCTGTCCTTGTCTGGAATTCTTGGAATAGACTAGTTGGCAGAATACTAACAAATCTGCTAATCTTTCTAGCTATGTGTTTTTCTTTTGCATTATAAAAATAACACTGTTCTGGCTCTACCCCTGAGACATCCAGTGGTCCATACCAATACCCTGATCTCCAGTGACTGTTGTGAGATATGATGCTCAGTTTTCGTCACCCTCAGTACTTGAGAATTCTTAATTTCTATCTATCTAACGAGCCTTCTGACATATCACCTGTTCTCTTTGCACTTGTCGACCAGTACTGATTTACAACCTGTTTCTGATTCTACATGCCTAGATTGTTTCTCAAGTTTTGTTTTATCATTAGTGTTTCAACTCACACAATAGACTATGCAAACCATAGTGCCATTAGACAGAAAATGATGAGAGACAGATAAATCAGAAAGAAAGTATTGAAAATCACCAACGACAAAAGCAAGAGAGGAAATTTGCATCAAATCCTCTTTTCTTTAAACTTGTATACAAATATGAATTATGGCATCTAGAAAAGTTGTGATGCTGCTAATACTTATTAAAAATAAACACATAGACTTGATACCAGATAGTGTTTTGTTCGGTGAGATATTCAGAGTAGAATAAACTAGATTTACTTGTTTCTGTGGTAGAGACTGGCCAGTTATTCACCAGTCTCTACCACTGTATTTTTTCTTTTTCCTACATTTCCCAGCTTCCCGTGGAGTTAATTGTAGTAATATGACTGAATACTAGCCAACTGGTTATGAGAGGCGTCATGTGCAATCCTTACAGGACTGATTCATAAAACTGTTCATACTTGATTCTCTAAGCTCTTTCTCTTGGTTGAAGTAGAGGGGCCTGATGACCTCGAAAACCATGTATTGAAGATGGAGCCTCCATGAGATCGAGATATTCTAGGACCGTGAATCACCAACTGACAGAGAACCACTTGCTGATCAGGAACATTCATTTTGAAATTAGTGTGTGAGAAAAAAGGCTCCTATGAGGTTTGAGTCCTTGTATATTTTTGGATTTGTTTATTACCAAAGCTAATATCAACTTACATAATAAAGTAACCAAAAACAATCGCTAGTATTTATTGAGCTCCTATATAAAACAAACTCTATAAATGAGAAGTGGCTGCTGCTGCTAGTAGATAGGATAGGAATTGGGTTTAAAACACTAATGTTTTTCACTACATACCCACTGAAACATGTCTCATGTAGTTTAGAAAGGGTGCACTATGTATATTTATTTATTTTTCCAGTTTTACCGAAGTATAATTGACAAGTAAAATCATATGTATTTTAAGTGTACAACATGAGGATTTGATATACGTACACATTGTGAAATGATTGCCACAGTCAAGCTAATTAACACAACCATCACCTTACATAGCTGTTATTGTGTTTGTGTGTGTGTGGTAAGAACATTTAAGATCTACTGTCTTAGTAAATTTCAAGTGTACAACACAGTTTTGTTAACTATAGTCACCATCCTGTAGATTAGAACCCCAGAATTTACTCATCTTATAACTAAAACTGTGTACCCTTTGACTAACATCTCCCCTGGCCCCTGGTAACCACCATTCTACTCTCTGCGACCATGAATTAGATTTATGAAAGGAAAATCAATCTCAGGACCCCCAAATTAGAAAGCCGAAAGGAACAGTCAAGCTGGGAACTGCTTAGGGCAAACCTGCCTTCCATTCTATTCCTAAAATAAATAGCTACTAAGATAAAAAAAAAAAGCTACATATCTCCCACACAATTTATCCATAAGGAAATTCCTTGTAGACAAAGGACAGACAAAACTCAAAGTCATCCATCTGCTCACTGAGATAAATGCATCTCTGATTGCTTCCTTTGGAAAAGCTAGTAAAAGACTCAAAAGAATGCAACAATTTGTCTCTTATCTACCTGTGACTTGGAAGCCCCCTCCCTGCTTTGAGTTTCCTACCTTTGTGGACCAAACCGTTGTACATTTTGCACATGTTCATTGACGTCTCATATCTCTCTAAAATGTATAAAGCCAAGCTGTGCTCCAATCACCTTGGGTACATGTCACCAGGACCTCCTGAGGCTGCATCATACCTGCACATCCCTAACCTTGGTAAAATAAACTTTCTAAATTAATTGAGACCTGTCTCAGATATTTGGGGTTCACATTTGGTGACCATGAAGGGACTCTGACTGAAGGTGGCCCTGATCTTCGACAAATCATCGGTGCTTGGTACCAGCTTGAGATATCTTCATGGGTCAAACAAATAGGACATTTGGCTGATACCTGGGAGCCCCCGCTCCGGAGAATCCCTGATCTCCCAAAATTTGGTCAAGATCTAAAGTTAATTTTTCTGAACAACTTATTTTTCTGCCATTTACTTGCTTCCAACAAGGAAGGTGTTTTCCTGCTTCCATGACGATGGAAGGCAGGTAACTCCATTCTGGAGTTTGAGTTCACTTCTGACGGGCAATGTGAGTTTTTTCCTGTGTCTAGGATGGTAGAGAGCAGTCTTCAGCCTGAGACCTATCCCTAGGTAAGTAGCTAAATTGTGGTTTCGTCTTGGCTAAAGTTACAATTAAAGCCAGCCGGTCTTAATTTCTCCTTACCATTACAGTGCTCAGTTGTTGGGTTTTTGTTGTTGTTGTTGTTGTTGTTGTTGTTGTTGTTGTTGTTGTTGTTGTTTCTGGCCTTTCTCCTGTCAGACTTGACCAACTGTACCTGACTTGGTCTAATCTGAATGAGAATTCCAAATTATGAGAAACAAGTCCTCTCTGAGAAAAACAAAACAAAACCATGAGCTTGGTTTCTGCGTTTGATTCCTGTCTTTAAAAAAAATTCTTATTTAGTTTACTATTCTTCCACTCAATTCCTCCTTTCCCCTTTGCCATTTTCAGTACCAAGATAAATCTAGAGAAGATTTCTAATGACTCTAACCCCTTTAAGAACTCAGAACTAAGGCACCACTCACATCTTCTTGGGGTGTTCTGTTTTCTTTGTGGGGTTTCAAGAGTCATGGGCAGATTCTTAGGTCTAAAGTTCTGCTCTCTTGTACTGCATTACATGAACTCTTTGGTTTTTTGGGGTACCAGAGATTATCTTGTACTGTGAGAGGATTTGACCTCAGCATGTGTAATGGTGTAAGAGAGCCACAAAGTTAAAAGTGGCTAAGTACAGTTTACAGGAATTGGTCTTATCTGTTTTTGTTTGTCTGTTTGTTTGTTTGTTCCTCCTAGGAAGCTGTTGTTTAGGATCCTAATTTTAATTCCTAGGTACATTATAAAGAGTCTTCTCCATTCTCTTTCCTCCCAAAATTAATCTCAATTTGGCTTGTGTGCATATTTGCATGAGGAACTAAACTGTCGTTTGCATAGATAAAGGAGAGACTGAGTTTCCTCAGCTCCGAAGCGAAAGGGCATTTTGCTCTTCTCAGCTGAAAGTCACCCATGGGTGACAGGGGGCCAAGTGATAGTGTCTAGGGGGTTGTGCATTTCTGAGACACAGGGCCAGAAATTAAAACTATTCAACTTCTCAAGGCCCAGGGGCTATCGCAGAATACGTGGGTGCATGAGATTGTAAGAGCCAATTTTGAAAAATAAAATAAGTTCAGTTCCTCTATAACTTAACAATTAACGTCAAAGGCAGGCCAGCATATGGGCACCTGCATTTGATTAACAAGGTTTATTTGGAGCATTAACCCACTCCTTATTAAAGGTTAAAAAGGCTTATGAAAATCATATCTTGTAGTCAAGATGATTAAAATTTTATAGATTGTTTATAAAATTTGGGAAAACAAATTTAATTGGCTCCGTGCTGTTTTTATTAGGGCTTATTGTTGGGGGAATTAAGTCTCCTCTCCCAAAGAATAAAGGTTTTCACTGTTTTAAAAAATCTTTGAGTTATCACTTTGGCTAAATGAATGACTTATTTTACAATGATTGTTGATTCAATTTTGTGATATCAAGCATTTTATACATTTTATATTTGACAAACTTCCCAAAGTCAAATTCTAACTTTGATCCTCATTAATTTTTTGATATTGGTCTCTTGAAGTCCAAAAGAGACATATTCGGCTTGTTTGAGATAATAAAATCATACAGGAAGTGTTGTCAAATATAAAACAGTGTTTACCCTTCTTTGGATTATATTTATATAAATGTGTTATTAGTATGTGTTCCAGAACTATATGAAATTCTTTTGATTCTGATATGTTTTAGCATGTTATTATGAATAATTATGATTATTATGTAAAATTGTTGTGTGGCACAGAAGTAACCAAGTTTCCTTGTCAATTGTGTTTTTAACTATGACTGTTTTAAAACTTGTGTCATCCACAATTGTTTTACTTTTATCCTTTTCAAAATGTGGTTTTGTAATCAGCATAGGACTCTGACAGGTGCTCCTGAATGCATGTTTTGGAGATTGTGATGCTAGAATAGAGAAGAAGTCTTCAAAATCTACCAGGGAGAGCTGAAATGTCCATGAATATCAAGCAGAATGTGAGTTAACTGCATGGACTCAACTAACAGAATATTGAAATACTCCTTTTATGATTTTTGCTTAAAACGTTGCTGATCCTTTCTCTGTTTTCCAGAGCCAAGAAAAATTTTCTTTTGAGCTATTTACAGCTTTTAACAATTGAGTAGACTATACTCCTAAAAATGAAATTTGGAGCATATTTCTCTCTACCTGATTCCTCCAAAATTTGGAAACTAGTTGTGAGTATTCTTCACTTATGGCAATGTTATTTGCATAAGTACAAATTCTTATTGTTTCTGTTTTGTTTTGTAACAGGACACAATTGGAGACACTGGTATTTTACCAGTGTTTTGACTGGAATAGCATGCTATCAGATACAGACTCCTTTACGGAATTAAAGTTGACTTTTAGAGCCAATAAAAGCCCCTTGGGAAAGCTAACCTCATACCTTGTCCAGACAGTCCCAGTACAGGTTCCTGACCGGTAGTAAGTAAAGAATGTCACTTTCTGACAGACTCAGGAGCCCCAGATTCTCTCGGGACCTCTAGGTGAATAATTTACCCAATTAATACAGGTATTTGCAGGCACAGGCTAAGATTGAGGCATTAAAGTTGAATCTGAGATCCCTTATCAAATGAAGTTCCAGCAAAGCCAATTTTTGTTAAGGAGGAGCCTACATGGTAAATGTTTATTCTTGTTGACTTTATGCAAATACTCTGGCCAAATATAATAAGACTAAGACTTATTTTGCAAATGAATTTCTCCCATAATTTGTCTTTAGTGAAAATGGGACTGAAGAGAAACATTGAAATAAACGATTGTACACAAGCTCTTAGAGTCTAGTCTTGCCTAATATTTTTCAATTTTTATTATTTTCTACAGGTTGGAGTGAATTGTAAAATTTTTCCTGGCTAAAAGTCTCCAAAATAATGTTTTCAGTTCCTTCTTTCCATTCATTTTTTTCCCTATTTTTTTTCTGATTTGAAATAACTAAAAATGAAGCTGTATTTTCTTAAAGCCCTGCAAACTGAAGCCAGATAACTTAAACTTCAGAAGAAAATAACAGCAACCTATTTACATACATAAGCCACTTTCCTACCTTCCTACTGATGTATAGATTTCAGAGTAATAGGCCTATATAGATTTTCCAAAATTGGTATTCTTTTTTTGTTTGTTGTTGCTTTTCTTCCTTACCCCCACTATTTTTTCTCTGTAGGACATGAGACTTTACAATCTGCTAAAAATGAGCTTTCCTAATAACGTGGGACCTACCCATCTAAGAATAAACCATTCTTGCTATATCAGGCAAAACCTGAGACCAGAGACTCATTTTTTTCTAAAATCCTTTCTCCAGAATATTTTAAAACGAAAAGTGTGGGAAATGAGAAAGAAAAATAAATCTCAAGAACCTCAAATCCCTAAGCCAAAGGGAAAAGTCAAGCTGGGAACTACTTATGGCAAATCGGTCTACCATTCTATTCCTAAAATAGATACCTGCTAAGATAAAAAAAAAGTTACATACCTCCTTCTCAATTTGTCTATAAGAAAATTCTTTGTGGACAAAGGACAGACAGAACTCAAAGTCATCCCTCTGCTCACTGAGATAAATGAATATCTGATTGCTTCTTTCGGAAAGACTAATCAGAAATGCAGAAGAATGCAACCCTTTGCCTCTTGTCTACCGATTACCTGGAAGCCCCCTCCCTGCTTTGAGTTGTCCCGCCTTTCTGGACTGAACCAATGTACATCTTACATATATTGATTGCTGTCTCATGTCTCCCTAAAATGTATAAAACCAAGCTGTTCCCAGACAACCTTGGACACGTGTCATCAGGACCTACTGAGGCTGTTTCATGGGCACATTCTTAACCTTGGTAAATTAAACTTTCTAAATTGACTGAGACCTGTCTCAGATATTTGAGGTTCACAGACTTTTTCAGATTGTCTATATTAGAGAGATCATACAGTATGTGATTTTCTGTGTCTAGCTTACATTACTTAGCATAATGTTCTCAGGGCTCATTCATGTTGTGGAAGATGGCAGAATTTTCTTCTTTTTAAATGCTGAATAATAATATTTTATTGTGTATGTGTGTATATGTGTGTATATGTATCCGTTCATCCACACACAGGCACTTAGGTTGTTTCCATATCTTGGCTATTGTAAATAATGCTGTAATGAACATGGGAATTCAGATATCTCTTTCACATACTAATTTCATTGCCATTAAATATTCACCTAAATGTAGAAATGCTGTGTCATATAGTAGTTGTATTTTTAGCTTTTAGAGGAACCACCATACTGTTTTCCATAACAACATTACGAATTTACATTCCAACCAGCAGTGTACAAGGGTTCCCTTTTCTCAACACCCTCACCAACAATTATTGTCTCTTGCCTCTTGATAACAGCCATCCCGACAGGTGTGGGGATATCTCATTGTGGTTTTGACTTGCAAATCCCTGATGATTAGCGATGCTGAATATCTTTTCATATAACAGTTGGTCGTTTTTATATCTTTTTTTGGAAAAGTGTCTATTCAGGTTCTTTGCCCATTGTTTAATTAGGCCATTTGAGATTTCTTTTTTGTAAATATTAAGTTATACAAGTTACTTTTACATTTTGCATATTAATTCTTCATATTATATTATAATTTGAATATAATACACAGTATGTAAATATTTCATCCTGCTTCACAAGTTGCCTTTTTATTTTATTGATTATTTTCTTCGCTGGGCAGGAAGTGCAGCAAAGTCTCAGTTTGATGTAGTCTCAATAGTTTATTTTTATTTTTGTTGCCTTTGCTTTAGCAGTCATATTAAAGTCATATTAAAGAAAAAAATCATTGCCAAGACCAATGTCAAGGAGCTTTTTCCTACTAGTTTTACAGTTTTAGATCTTATGTTTAAGTCCTTAATTAACTTCAAGTTAATTTTTGTGTATTGTGTAAGACAAGGCTCCAATTTCACTCTTTTGTATGAGGATATCGAGTTTTCCCAACACTATATATTAAAAAGATTCTCCTTTCCCCATTGTGTGTATTCCTGGAAAAGATTAGTTGACCGTACATGTGTGGGTTATGTAGGGGATTTCTATTCTCTTCCATTAGTCTATGTGCCTGTTTTTATGCCAGTACCATGATGCTTTGATTACTAAAACTTCGTAGTAGATTTTAAAGTCAGGTAGTGTGATGCCTCCAGCTTTGTTCCTCTTGCTCAAGATTGTTTTGGCTATTTGAGGTCTTTCGTAATTCCAGTAAATTTCAGCATTTTTTCTATTTCTGTAAAAAATGCCATTGAAATTTTGATAAGGATTGCATTTAATCTGTAGATCACTTTTGTCAGACATTTTAGCAATATTAATAATTTCGATTCATGAACAAGAGAAATTTTTCCCTTCATTGTTGTCCCCTTCGATTGTTTTCATCCATGTTTTATAGTTTTCAGTGTACAGGGTCTTTTATCTCCTTGATTAAATTTATTCCTAAGTTTTTTATTTTTTGAGCTATTATAAATGGGATGCTTTTCTTAATTTCTTTTTTGAATAGTTTGTTGCTTGTGTATAGATATGCTACTGATTTTTGTATGTTGATTTTGTATCCTGAAACGTTACTGAATTTCTTTATTGGTTCTAATACTTTTGGGGGGAAGTCTTTAGGGTTTTCTACGTGTAAGATCATTTTGTCTGCAACCAGAGACAATTTCACTTCAATGCCTTTCTTATTTCAGTGCCTTTTATTCTTTTCTCTTGCCCAATTGTTCTGGCTAGGACTTCCAATACTTTCAGTACTCTGTTGAATAGAAGTGAAAGCAAGCCTCCTTGTCTTGTTCCTGATATAAGAAGAAAACCTTTCAGCTTTCAACATCGATCATGATGGTAGTTATCAGCTTGTCATACATGGCTTTTATTATACTGAAGTACATTTTTTCTGTACCTAGTTTGTTGAGCATTTTTCATGACAGGATCTTGAATTCTGTCAAATGTTTTTATGCATCTTTTCGGATGATCATAGGATTTCATCCTCTATTCTGTTCATTGTATCACATTCATAGATTTATATATATTGAAATTTCATTGCACCTAAGGAATAAATCCCATTTGATCATGGTGCATGATCCTTTTAATGTGCTGTTGAATTTTGTTTGTTAGTATTTTGTTTAGAATTTTTACATCTAAGTTCATCAAGGATATTAGTCTGTAAATTTTTTCTTGCAGTGTCCTTGTCTGGTTTTAGTATGAAGGTAATGCTAGCCTCATAAAATGAGTTTGGGCATGTCCCCACCTCTTTAACTTTTTCGAATAGTTTCAGAAGGAAAATACAGTGTGTTTGTAACAAAGACTGGAAACCAGACACCCAAGTGAATGGCTTCAGATACAGTCTGTGTAAGGAAACATAAAACTTGGTTTGAGACAGCCT
Organism: Gorilla gorilla gorilla; assembly: GCF_029281585.2. NCBI lineage: Eukaryota > Metazoa > Chordata > Mammalia > Primates > Hominidae > Gorilla > Gorilla gorilla. The sequence continues at coordinate 157,318,797 of NC_073247.2, forward strand.
TAAATCAGTGTGATTCATGCCTGAGTGCCTGAGTCTGTCTCTCTAGTGACAGAAGCCCTGTATTATTCAAATATGTATCCTCTTCTTCTCCAGTACCTTGTTCAGTGTCTTGCAAACAGTTGATGTCCACCGGATGATCTTACAAATGAATTGGTTTGAATACAAAGTACAAAGTTTGGAACTGTGGTAAGTTAGTTTCATAGCTCCTATTTTGTTTTTTCTAGATTCACCCTCCTGAAAATTGTCTTGTGTATGAGGTCAAATCTAAAAATAGTTTTTAAGAAATTTAAATTACCTCTTAGGTGATACTTTAGCTCATCTCTTATACCTTTCTGTGCTTTTAAAAGCAGATAACTTAGGTAAAGCTCTTAGCACAACTCCTAGAATATGCCAAGCACTCAATAAAATGGCAACTGTTATCATTAACATCAGGTTTCACTGTGATCTCTCATTGATATTCTCCTTTTGGATATTTTTCCTGTCTAGTGTTGGTGTTTCTAATGCTATGATTTCTACTGCTGTGCCTTATCTTCTCTAATTTCATTCATTCACATTACATTTACCAGACACTGAAACATACTCTATATGTATTATCTCATTACTCCTCATTAAAAATGGGGTTTGGTATATTTGTTCTACAAATGAGAAAACCAAGACCCATAATTTAAGTATCTTGTCTAAGATCACACAGCTTTAAATGACAGAACTGGAATTCAAAACCAAGTCTGCCCAACTACAAAGCGTAGGCTACCCACAGCACTAATAACTGAATTTTCCTTTTCTTTAAAGAGCAATTACTATCATTATTAGCTCATTAGTTACATAACATGGAGTAGACATTTAAGGTTGGAAGGAATATAGTCCATAGTAAGCTGGAGCCAGCTTATAATAGCTTGCAAGAGTAGATATCTTCCCAGTTCCATGTTCAGTGACAGCCCGTCCACAGCTTGAAATTATCCATGGTGGGTTGGAGTGTTTGCACTGTAAAAATTATCAAATGGTACACACAGCACAAATAAAGTCTTCTCTTCTTTTCCTTTTTCTTTTTAATTTTTTTTTTTTGAGATGGAGTTTCGCTCTTGCTGCCCAGACTGGAGTGCAGTGGCACGATCTCAGCTCACTGCAACCTCTGCCTCGTGGGTTCAAGTGATTCTCCTGCCTCAGCCTACCGAGTAGCTGGGATTATAGGCAGCCGCCACCACACCAGGCTGATTTTTGTATTTTTAGTAGAGACGGGGTTTCACCACATTGGCCAGGCTGGTCTCGAACTCCTGACCTCAGGTGATCCTCCTGCCTTGGCCTCCCAAAGTGCTAGGATTACAGGCATGAGCCACTGCGCCTGATCTCTCTTTCTTTTTACAAGCAAATGACTGGTTTTGTAGTACAGACTGTTTGGTTCATAAGGAAATAAGGTTAGAGGAGGCTAATGGCTTATCCAATGTAATAGAGCTAGTTTGTGGCAGAGATGGAAACATAACCCAGGTTTTCTGACCCCCAATATATAATGTAAAAGCTGTTGCTACCTCCTCCCTTATTTGGATAGAAATCAGAGGGAGAGTGAGAGAGAGTTCATGAAGTGTGTAATAATACACAGCATCATAGATTCTGCATTGTAAGAAAAGTTGAATATCTTATCTAGTATTTCCCAACAGTAGCTTCATATAAGACTCACCTGAGGCAACTGTGAAAATTAACGTTTTCCTGGACCATCTACTGAATGAGACACTCCAGGTGAATCTGCATGCTTAATATGAATCTCTGCATGTTGTTATACAGCCACAGATTCTCATTCAGAAATCGCTTTATGTAGCCCAATTTTGTATTCCATGTGTGAAACCTCTCCACATAACTCATGCTTTTATCCTGTATGTGTTTAACACTAACCTCTAAGCTTTAAACAGTTCATTCCCTTAAGTCATTTTTTTGTGTAAGGTTTGCACATTACAATGTGAAACAAGTTTCCAGAAACTAATGACTTATAGTATTAAATAAATAAATATATATATATATATATATATATATATATATATATATACACAAATTATGTTGGTATGATAAAAGAACTTTTGTTCTTGGGGACTTTATAGTCACTGTCTTCTTTGGGATGCAGGAAAGGATTATCAGAAAATTTGTGTGTGTGTGTGTGTGTGTGTATGTGTGTGTGTGTGTGTGTACAGAATGGGAGAAAGGGTAGCCTCAAGAATGTCCTCATTTCAGGGCTCTGTGAGGAGCTTGGAGTGCTCAGGGGATGCCCCGCTTTGGCACTAAGTGTGAAGGCAGGGAATGTCCCGCTGAAAGAAGCCAGCCGTGATCACTGGCAGGGAGAGCAATAAAAACAGAGACTTTGTTCTCAAAAGCTTGCTGAAAGTATAACATTGGACCATTGAGACAGCTCAGTCTCTCACACACACTCCCACTGGGCTTTGCCAAGGTGCAGGAAGGCCTTGCTCAGCCTAGCACACAGAGAATTGCTCCCTCTGAAAGGAACCAAGTAGCTCGCAGACGGTAATAAAGTTCTTGAAAGAGTGTGCCAAAGGAAAGTTTTTAATCTTTAATTTGTTTACAACTTAAATCCAGGGTTTATCAGCAAATATGATTTGGAGGCACTCAGGATTAAGTGGGTATTTTTTTCTTTCAAAGTCATACAAAGCTCGAAGAATACCAGCAGCTCCAAGAATATCATTTTCTCTGGAATTCTTGACTCTGGAAAAGATATCAATGAAAGACATCATAGTTATAAAGCTGTAACCTATAGCCATGAAAGAAGGCTTCCAAAATACTCCTGGTGGTTAGGAGAGCTATGCACATGACCGTTGTGGCAAATAGTATGAATTTAACTCTGGAGTCCCTAAATCCCTAGTTTTCGAGATAGTCTAATTAATGAATAAATGAATGTATGTTCTAATGAATGAATGGATGGAAAATAGTCACCTGCCTGATGATAGTGCCTGAAAAGCAACCAATAAGAAACAACACATCCAAAATCTTCACAAGGAGGAGAAATTATTGATTCTTTGATTTATTCATCAAAAGTTTACCAAGCACTTACTATGAACCAGATTCTGTGATGACCACTGGGAGTATCTGTCTCAGTAGTACTCAGACTTGAATGTGCATCAGAAATACTTGAAGGGCTCATTAAAACAGATTTCTGGCCCCACCCCTAAAGTCTCTGACTTATTAAGTCTGGAGGGATGCTCAAGAGTATCCATTTCTAACAATTGCCCAAGAGATGCTGATAGACAAGGGACCAGACTTCTAGAACGACAGGTTGTTCATACGGGAAGGAACATGTAAATGTTTATAATGCATAGTAATAAGTGGTAAGTGCCATGAAGTGTGTTGGGAGAGCACAGAAGAGGGGCACTTTATTCAGCTTTGGGATGAGGGGACAAGGGGAAGAGGTCACCAAAGGCTTTCCAGAAGTGGTGACACCTCAAGTGAATCTTGGAAGTTGAGTGAGATTTCCTATCAGGGGAGGAAGAATTGAGAAGATACTCTGGATGGAAGAAATAGCATGTATGAAAACAGAGAGGTGAGAAATAGCATGGTGATTTTAGAGAACTGCAAGTAATTTTTGGCAAGAGTTGGAGTGGATAACAAGTTTCCACTTATAACATCTAGTACAGGCTTGCCACAAAAGAGGCACTCAATAATGTGTAAATGAATGAAATGTTATAGCACTATGCTAGGGACTATGCAAACTCCAGGATAACATGTGGTCCTAGGCTCAACCCTCGAGAAGCTGTCAAAACTGTTTTGGGGAGGAGACATGGTGCTTTCAAAGTGAAGCAGTAATTCCCCAGAGACCACAGGTCAATGTGGTAGACAGCAGCCAGGGAGGCTGCCTGGATCACAGTGATTTCTTCTCTCTTCTGGAAATGATACTTAGCCTAAGGTTTGCAGACAGAGTTTAGGTTAAGTGATTCTACCTCACGCCATCCCAGAGTTTTCTGGAGATAGGTATCTGAAGCAAGTAGGTAAATCAGAGTACTTCCCTACAATTATATGAAATGAAATGGAGAAGAAAATCTAAAACCTCCTCTAGTGAACAGCCTGTGGGTATATATACAGCACAGGAACTATTTGTCACCATGTCTCCCAGAAGAAGCTGAGAGAAAGAAGGTTCTATGCCAATGGAAGCAAAGATGAGAGAGGGACAGAGCACTGGCAGCACTCTGAGTCTGAGTCTCTGATTCCAAATGTCCCTAAGGCCCAGCTGCCCTTGATCTTCCCACCTTTTCTTAGTAGATTAAATTCCTCAAGGGCCTTCCGGTAAATTTCCCTTTTGGCCTCAGCCAGATCAAATTGAATTTCTGTCACTTGCAATCAAATCAGCTGTGACTATAGTCAGCTATAGTCAGCAATCACTCAGGATTCAATGCATGAAAAAGACACTGAAAGGACCTATAATCCATGTGCTAAACCTGTAGTAGAAGTGGCGTGGGTGCAGTGGGACTTGAGCTAGCATCGGGACACCTGGGCAGGACTCGGCCAAAGAAAAGTGAATAGAGGCCCTACCAAATAAACAGAATAGCTTAAAAGAAAGTGCTGTGTTAGAAATAAACATGGTTTCCAATGCTGGGGGATAGGCCTGCTGGCTGGACAATGGCTTCTTTCTGGGGTAAGTATGAAGAAGCATCAGATATGAAGGAGCCTGCATGCTAGGCTCAGACGATTGGACTTTCACTTGAAAGTCTGGAAGGACAAACGGAAGAAAGTGGTGTTTTTCAAGAGCATGAATCTCATGACAGTTTTTTTTTTTTTTTCTGGGGAGAGTTCTCTCTCAGTCTCTCTTTCTTTCTGAGAAGAGGTGTTCTTTCGGAGAATGCTCATCGCCAGACTTCTCAGGAATTTCTAGGAACTGGGTGTGGGCAGCAGGGCTCACCCTGAGACAGTTTACCCTAACCCAGAGGAGCCGAGAATAGCAGTGTGGAACATGGCCACAGAGAGCACAGCAGCCGCCAGGTGCGGTAGTGGGCAGAGCACTGGGCTGGGATTCAGAAGGTCTGTCCTTACACAAGTCACTTGCCTCATTGAACCACACTTTTCTAATCTGTAATATGGGAATAGTAATCCCCACTTTGTTTTTCTCACAGAGTGGCCATACAGAGAATTAAGATCATATGTATGTAAGAACTTTCTGCATGGCAAAGAATTGGCAAAAGGTTGTGAATATTGCAGTGTGATTTAACCGTTTATTTCAGAAAATCTGTGACAGAGCTTGCCTAAGTCATCACTAGTAGTGTACTTTTATTGGATGGGTGTGGTATTTCCCAAGCAGCCATCTCAGTTTAGGGAGACTGCTTTCCACTACATTTTCTGGGCAAGCCCATCGTTGTAAGGCTTTTCTCTTTTTTTTAGATCAGACATGCTGCAATTACAAATTACTTTCAAGACATTTTAAATCAACTGGGAAAGTATGCACATGCCCTGGTCCATGGAGACCACGTTTGCTCATCATGTTGTCTCCTCATTATTAATCCTGTCCCAAGATCCCTTTCTTTAAGCATCTCCTTCTCTTTTATGGGAGGGAGCCCTGTCTCACAACCGACAGTACGTTTCCCGGAGCCATTCATCTTTTCTTTCACGCATACCACATTTAACATTCTCTCATGTCTCCGTCAGAAGAGTGCACTCACTGCAAATCCACTGGGTCCAGGCCTGATGCTGGGAGCAGGGCACACCTGTCTGGCACTGCCAACTCTGCCCTGATTTATTCAGAGATGGAGCTGAATGCCCTGAACATCTTCAGCCCTGGGAAGTCCTTGTCAACGCTGTGATCTATATATACCTTCAGGGAAACAGTCAAGAGACCAATCCAAATCAGGTGTCTTCCTTCATACGGAGGAAGGGAGAGCGGTGCTCAAGCTACAGGATGGCTACAGTACCTTTGAGTGTTACGGGAATGTATGGAGTTCTGTTGCTACCACAGTTTACTTTCTGCATATTTCTCTACACTGTGTCATTGGCAAGGTTTCCGACTTTGTCATGCTCTTAAAGCTTTACAGCGTGTAATAGAAGAGACATTTCAATTGTAATGTAAAAAAGATACTTTGTCACTTTTATCTTCACTGATTCAACACATGTCCATGTCCAGAAACTTTTCTATTATCGAGCCTGCATTTTAATAGGATGACTCCGAAAGTACCCATTTTCCTAATTATTTCAGAATTATGTGGACAGTAATTACCATCTTCCATTAGCAGCACTAGTGGTGGTTAGGACAAATTTCAAATGCATCCAGCAAGTGCTTTACACTAATATGTCTGCTTCATTAACTTCAATCAAAAGACAGCAGTGGCTCCTCATAGCAATAACTTTGCTTTGATACATTCTCATCAAATATTGATCTGAATAGTGTGTAGGAGTTCTCTGTCAGGCTGTGTGAAATTTATTTACTGAATATATTATTTCTATCCCCAAACTGCCAGTTGCTATCTCAGAAAATGTTTTTTTCATGTTAAAAGTTTATTAACATTAAGAAATCACTAAATTTTTGGCCATTAAAACGTGTCCAGAAAAAGGTTTTTAGTGCAAAATCTGCAACAGGAAAGGAGAGGATTCAAAATTTTATCAGATGATAGATAGGTTTGCTTTTCCAGTTGGTCCGAATAATTTTTTTCCCAGAGAACCAAATCTGCGCAATCGTGACTGGCAGTGCTCCCTTCCCCCAAACAGGTTTACCCAAATGTAACTGGTGTGGCTTGCAATTAAACAGATATTTTGTTGAACTCCATTTCTTATCTTTTTTTGAAACTCTTTAATAGAGATACAGGTTTCCGGTATTCGAAACTTCACAGATTCAGGAAAGAGAGAGAAGTTCTCTTCTAAATGTATGCGTCATGGAGCTGAGTTCCCTATTTCACATGGACTCTTCAGTTGCAGCTGAGGCCTGTGAGGGTGGCAGAGCAGTGAACAGAATACAGAGCAGGAAAGAGAGCCTGGCCGAAGAGTTCTGAAGGAGGAGATAGGCAAGGTTATTAAATAGGTTCTGACAGTCCCGTAGAACCAGCAAGAGACAAAGCACCGGGCATGAAATGGGAATTAGAAGGCCATTTAGCAATCCAAAATGGCAACCCTATCAGCAACTGAAAGCTAGCAGGGAAAGAAAAATCCAGAAGTTGTTTTCTATCTGATTTCACTGGAGATTTAAAAGTGAAGTTGCAAGAGAGTACAAAGGAAGGTTGCTTGTGATGGGGGGGGGTAGAAAACACAAGTGAGACAAGCCATTTTCCCAGAAATGAGGCAAACAATTTCCATTAAATGTAGTGTGTTGTGACTGAATGGAGAACCAATTGACTCCAAATCGTTTGGTGTGTTGGGATCACAAACCTTGAGATGGCCTGGAATTCTTTGACAAATATTTACTGGTCACCTACGGTAGGCTTTTGTTCTAGATGATGATGAGCAAAACATGATTTCAATATTGTGCCTGTTGTCTGTGACCATTGCTGTGTTCATCCCAGTTGCCTGTGACAGTCATGATCAACAAGTCTGCACCATGACCTTCTCATCTCCATATCCAGTGCCCAAGTTATTCCTTTCCCCAACTGCAGGGTGAGATGTGCCTGGACACGGTCTGCCACTGTGGCAGTTGCCCCTCAATAAACATAATTGAGAAACTGAGGGCACACAGGGCCAGAGGCTGTTGTCAGACTCCAAATCTAAGACTGGCCCAGGTTCCAGATGCAACTCAAAAGGGCCATTTCGACGAAAAGAGTCCTGTGTGAGTATTCTCAATCACATATAGACAGGGTCTGCCTCAGGGACTGCTTCTCCAATTGTAAAAGGATATGAACGGAATCGTACACCCTTAAGTTTTACATATGCATAAAGAGCTTTATACACAAAAACCCATGTCCAAATATCATCACACTTATTGTCCAGGGTGAGTGATGTGACTCCTACATTGCAGGCTGGAAACATCAGCTCCAAATGTTAAGTGACTTTCCCAAGGTCATACAACTGGTGACTATCAGAATCAAAACTCAAACACTGATTTTCTAATTACCGACCATTCACTGTTTTTATTATCACACGTTACATGTCTGCCCAATATTTATGCTTTATAATTCAAATGTGTATCACATAGGTATAATAACATACTCTTACCTATTTACCTATGTCAATAGGCCTAATATGTCTATGCAGCTATTTAGTAATTAACAGAGTGATTGTTATTGCTATTGAATGATTACTCTGTAGCAGGCACCATATTAAATATTTTAAGGATTTTTCTTTTTTAATCCTCAACAACCCTATGAGATATGTACTCTAACATATAAGGAAATTGAGACTCAGAAGGTTACATACCTGATTCAGAGTTACATAATGTATATGAAAGGTCATGTTCTTTCTATGAGGTACTACTTACTTCATTTCTCTGATGCACACGTGCACTTGTTCTCTTTCTCTTTCTCCTCCTTTCTCTCCCTCTCTGCCTCTCTTTTGATCATTGTCTCTCTGTCTGTGAATGCGTGCAAGTCTCTCTCATTGTCATGTAGACAGTGTGCAACTCTGCTCTATAATCTAATTAAATAGTCAAATGAGATGTCATCCAATGTAGTGGATAGGCAAACACAGGACAAACAAGAGTAACAGTGGTCTCTTTGGCCCTTTTAGTTATTGAGCTGAAGTCACCCCTCCTGGGTTTTGCTTGGCCTTTCTGAAAAAGGTCTTCCTCAAGAAAAAAATGTGAGAAAAAAAAAAAAAACTTTAAGAAGACACAGATATTTTGCTGGCTTGATAAGAAGTAGTTTGCTTCAGAGTTGTGGAGAACAATGTATTCAAAAGTGGGTAGACAAGCAAAGACTGACAATGGGAGCTATATATTTGTCTAGAGAGTAGAGAATTTTTAGAAAGTACAAGAAATGACTATAATAAAATATTACTAGTGATTCAGTATAGAATTGTGATGTATTTTGTAGAAAATTAAATAAGAAACATAGCTTGTTACCTTGCTATTACTTTAGAATTACACCAAGACTCTCCTGAAGGTTTATAATTACAAATCCAAAGGATCATTATGCTGCATTAGGGTGGATAATTACTGACCCGATTTGGATCAAGGTGAATTCAACTTCTTTTCATCAAAGTGTAATTATTCTTTATTCAAGCCCTTTCCAGATCAAGATTCTCTTTGATGGAAGGGGAAAATAACACATTCTTTCTAATACAGTGTGTATATTTATTAAGTATCATAGATCCTTAATTGTAAACTGATTTTCTACTTTCCTGGGGTCACTGGAGGATTGCACTCCATAACTGAACAATGCCTTAATGAATGTAATTTGGTGGCTCCACTTGCTAATGTGACTTGTTCCTACTGTTTATTTCACTTCAAAATTGGACGTGATCAGATATGGAAGCATAATTACACTGTGTAGAGATAAGATCCAAGATTTCCAGACCTGACAGAAGAAAGCATGTGGGCATGTAATTAAGAGAGAGGAAAAAAGTTGACCTACTTTTTGAGTTTCAGAGATCAACCTGTACATCTGACTATGGATCAATTCATCCCCTTGTCTATTCTTCTTCTAATAATCCTGACCTCATTTTTTATTGTTTGTACTAATGAAATAATTTGTAGTCTAATTCTGTTGATTTAGAACTCCAAATAAATGAGAGATTTGGAAGTGTCAATTAGGCAATCTGTGGAATTCCTTTCACAAAGATTGCTTTGTTAGCCTCATTTTGTATTCAGTATGTGAAATTAATTTGGGGGCAGGGGTAATGGGAAGGAATCATGCCAGTTACAAGGTCATTGCAAGGGATGATTCAACTTAGAAACTGTCACATGCAACACATGATAACTGGGTGTCTTCTTCACTCAGAAGAACTATCGATATTAAAATTAATCATCTGGGAACAGTCAAAATCGTAATGGCCCTCCTCTTTTAAAGAATAAAGATGATTTCAAGCAAATGGTGGAAAAAGAAAGAAAGAAAAAGAAGAAAGATAAGATTTCTTAACTCTGCATTCAAGGGTCTGGTTTAACTTCCAGGAAAGGAGCAATTTGGTGGAAATAATTTGTCTGCAAGGTCTATAGAACATTCACGTGGAAATATCCACTAGGCTATTACGGACCTGAGGTCCTGGAGAAATGTCTGGACTAGAGACCTATTTGAGAACCATTTGCGTAAAAGGCAGAATTTTCTAATATAACTTTTTGTGATGATAAAACTGTTCTATGTTTGCACTATCCAATATAGTAGTTACTGGCCACATGTGGTTATTGAGCATTTGAAATGTGGCTAGTGTGCCTGAAGAGCTACATTTTTTATTTCATTTTCTTCTAATTAACTTACATTTAAATAGCCACAGAGATAGTGGCTGCCCTATTGGACAGCACACATACAGAGGAAAATTGAAGACTGACTAATGGAGGATGAGATTGCCCAGACGGACCGCAGACTGAGAAGGGCAAAAAGTCTAAAAGAGAACTGAAGGTAATAAACGAGCGTTTCAGGGATGGGAAGATAAATATGATTAGAAAGAGTCATCAAGATGAAGTAAGAACCCAGCATATTAAAAGACAGTAGAGAATAGAGTTGCAAAATGGGAAGATAAACAGCGTCAAATGCTGCTTAGGAGTCAAGCAGAATGAAGATTCTATAGGGGCAATGATTTATTCTTGCAATATTTATAAAATAGGCATTAAAAGATACCCAGAAGCATGTCGTCCTCAAAGGGATATAAAATACTTTGAAACTTACGGTTTGTTTTTTAAAAAGCATCTGAGATTTTGTCTCTGAAAGTGAAAGTTCTCTTCTATTTGAGTTAGTCGGCATATGGTATAATTTCAAACAGGTGTTTGAAAACAAGCAACTTAATTCAGTCAATGCTTTGCCTGGTAACAGGATGCTAATGAGTACTTTTAAAGTAACCACTTGTTTGATCACATTTAACTATTTGGAGTCTTTTCAAAGCAATTTACGTGCTGTGTGGAGCTAGCTATAAACTTGTCTTGAGGATGGATGTGGAAACTGTATTCAGCAAAAAGAACAGAGTAATAACACGGACATTTTCTTGACCATCTATTGAAGTCACCAAGGCCTGGGCTGTGCATCTCTGAAAGGAAAGCCCTTTGAGATCAGTGCCTATGGCTTTCAAGCATCGCTGGAACTCTTTTTGAGTTGTTCATCTGCCACTTCTTTCCTTGACTAGTTTGAACTCTTTACAATTTCACGTAAAATCCCCACGGTTCACTAACTTTTAAAGAGCAATATTTCTTCCCCACCTCATTTTGTGACAACTCACACAATTGAAGCCACACAATTGAAATATCTTGTCTTGAGCTTGAGAGCTTTCAGTTGAGTAGAAAATAAGCCACATGGAACTATCCTCAAAAGCATTCAGATTAGCTCATTGTGGAACAGTCATTCAGAGGGAAATACAAATGCAGACGTTTTAATTCACTATCCAGTCGCTCCTAAGTGATATGCCCAGAGAGCTCTGTTTAGTAGGCATAGCTCAAAAATCTGTTTTCTTATTTCCCAAGAGTATGCACCCCAATAGCCTCTCTATACCTCTCATGGTCTTCCCTGGTGATTTACTCCAACTGTTGTCTGACCCTGACTAATTCAAGCCCTTTTCTTACAAACACCAGCTTCACAAAAGCACCGGGTTTTGACAATTTGAAGTGCCTCTTTCAGCAGAAATATTACCATGCCCTCTGCAGTGTACAAACCGGAGTAACATGTGTTAATCTTTCTGCAAAGCAGAACCTCATATTTGAGGTGTTCCCCTGGGGCCTTCACAGAGAGAGGCTAGTGGATGTGAAGATTTAAAGATAAAAAGATATTCACTCTACAGGTGATGAAAGGATCGGACAGAAGGTCACCCAGAAGCTACTACTGCTTCCCAATATGCAGTTACAAAGACACAGAAATAGTAGTCTCTCAATAAAGGGTTCTCAAAGTTTCTCTGGTGAAAATACGTCTAAAATAATATCATCAAGCTCAAGTGCAACTGGTATGAATTTTCATCAGTACATTTCAAGGCTAGTAACTTTTAGTTTTATTTTTTTAGAATCAAATAAATCTAGTTTAGTACCTATCTGCTAAAATTGATAGAAAATTTAATCTCAGCAGTGTTTTGGGAGACTCCCCCCAACTTGAGATTATACAGGAGACAGAAGGGCTATTCAGTACATAAAATGTAATGATGAGCCTCTGTTCTCCAATGCATCATGGTCCTTGCTCAGACCAGCCTACTTCACTCAAACTCAGGTGGCTCTCTCTTCCTATCATGCCAAGCTTAAGCACAGAAACTTCACTGAGCACCCAAGCTAAAGCTACTAATGTCCATCCATACCACGTAGCCATCTCCCCTTTGGATATCTGCACGGAAACAGGGAACACGGATCTTCTACTCATGAAATTTGCTACCAAAATTAAAACCTAACCCAATTTGGAAACCTTAGGCAAATCCACTGAGTATCCCACATTAAGCCATTCCTCACTTTTGGTCTAGGCATCAGTTTCCATCTCCTAAAGTCCAGCATGATTTCTTGAGGCATCTAACATTGAAACATACAAATTCTTAACTGGGAGAAAAGGAGTTGGAAGAGCAGCTCAGCATTTGAGGCTCAACCACATCAAACTGGATGTTCTCTTTTTTAACAAATATTTTGTAATACTCAATTTACTGCCATGAAAAGAAAGCCACACTCTGCATACTTACATAATTAAGGTAAAAATATGATACAATGCCAGAACTATATCATAAAAGATAAGTTCAAGGAAAGAAATTAATAATGAGTGAACGCATTTTAGGTTAAGTAATAATGGGCTAGATGGATTTTTATGTGATAAGAGCAAACAAAGAGAAAACCATTGTTGCAATGGCCATAATTATGGCCAAACAAATTACACACTTCAAGATGAGAAAAGGAACAAACATGTGATTCTTGCAAATGAGTTTGTCCCCATTTTTATGAGTTATGATATAGGACAAGAAGGTATGAGTTATCATGAAAAACACATCTTCTAATTTGAAATTCCATCACATGTCGAGGTATACATTATGGTCTCTAATAGATAAATAAATCTTAGATAACATATCTTTCAACAGACAATGAGAGAATAAAGGATATATTAGAAAAGGAACCTAATAAGATAAGTTCTAGAGTGGTTATAATCGACCTCAGGGGACAGGATCAGAATAAGATTGAAAACAAACAGGCAACCCAAAAAATTAAATGAAAATTTCCATATGAAATGTTTACAACTACTATATCTAATTGGCCTAATGATGTATTACAATAATAGTAATAATATTCTTAAAACAACATTTATTGATGAAAATCAGTGATATCACTGCAATTCATAATTCTGCAAATTTGAGAATATTTTTACTTTTAGATCCATTGAATGGACTTCAAAGTAAAAATTTATTTTTTATCAATTCTCAGATACAGGTGCCTCAAATAGGTCTAGCAGAACCCCTATTAATGTTAAAGTTTGTGATATGGTTAACAACTCTTGACAAAATTCCAAACAAAACTAAGGACAGACTTTCCCTATTTTACATGGAATTTTGCATCTCCAAAAAATTTTAATGGTTATTAAAATGTGCAACAAATACTTTGGGTTTCTATGTAAAATTGAAATTGTTTTCAAACTCAGCTAAATATTAACAGCTTTTATACATAAAATAATGTCTGCTGGGATATTCCAAAATAGTGCAGAAAATAGTATGAATCTTCTTTTTCCAAAGCCTGTTCCAGCATTGCAGAACATCTCGGCTGTCTGGCCGCTAGTCACTGAATGCTTGTAGTTCTCTGTAATCCCTGTGACAGCCAAAAATAAAAATAAAAATAAAAATCACTCCAAGATACTTCCAATGTGCTTCCTGTGTGCGGGGGAGGGGGTGTTCTACTCCAGCTTAGAGCCAGCATGGGTCACAAGACACAAGACTTGAGTGTAGAAAGAAATATTACCTTTTGATTTTTCAAATTTCTGACAACAAGAACAAAAAATCAGCATTTCAATAAACCATAGATATTCTCATTTCACAAGTTATGGAAATAATGAAAGAAATAATGGAAACCCCTAGACTTTATGCCAAGTTAAGCATATCCAGAAAGAAGTAAGCTTTCTTCTCCATTCCAGCTTATCTACCCATTCCTACATTTATACTGTGGACTCTGTCAGTACCTAAAGCTATGCTGCCACTGAAAGCATTGATTCAAATATGTCTTTCTTGAACACTATCTCTAACCCTTCCAGCTAGCTTAAAGAATCCCAATTGTGTTAAATTAGTCCCTACTTACTGTGACATTCAGTCCATTCATTTCTCTACTTTCTCCCTATTGATCAGTCCTCGACTTCCTTCAGAGTCCTCTTTATCCAGCTTAGATTCCGTGTTCCATCAATTAGTATTCCATCAATAATACTACTGCCATTATTCTAATCTTCTTACTCATCTGTCACTGTGCTTATTTGGCAAAACCCAAAAAGAGCTAAACTCAAATATCTACCCTTTCCCTCCCTGCAGTGAGAAATTCCAAGGCTGCAGGAGAAAATCCTAAAATACTGCAAGTGTGTTTTACAATAAATTCATGGTCACCAACCTTAAATAAATCAATCCTCAACACTGCTACACATTCCTATTACGCCCCTTTTCTCAACTGATGCTTCCACTCTTTCCAAGGTCTATGTCAAGCATAATTACCCTCTTCCAAAGCTCTGACTCCACCTCGCCTTTTTTAGTGTGCAAAATGATCTTGTTCCTTGCCTCACAAGGGAAATAGATGCAGACAAAAAGTCCTTCAGTTTCTGCCTATTTCTTGTTACAAACCCACCTATATCTGCTCCAGTCTTTTCCTTCCTCTTTCTCATTACAGTAGAGGTTTCCTTCTTTAGTCAGAAACAATTCATACAAATTTCTCTCCAAATATGTTTCCTCTGTTACTTGTTTGTACATTCTCATGTATATTTACTTTGTAACCCATTCCAATCTGTTTCAGGTTCTTACTCCTCCCCTCAAATCATTTGTGTCTATGTCATCAATGCCTAATTGATAAGTTCTGGCTACACCATATATTCGGATGAGTTAGCCTGCCTCCAAGATTTAGGTTGTCATTGATAAAAGTACAGAAATAATATTTGTTTTGTAGAGTTGCTGCAAAGATTAAATGATATAATATTAATGAAATCATTAGAAAAATATCTGAGAGTATAAACTCCATAAACATTATCTCTTTCCAGTAGTAGTAGTAGCAGCACCAGCAGCAGCCGCAGTAGTAGTAATATTAATAAATCCAGTAAGTGATCCTTAGTTCTCCTGTGTGACTTCTCAGCACCCTTGACTCAGTTAACCATGCAAAATACTGGCTTTCTGCCCTGTAGATTTAGGCGACTGGCTTTATGATGCCATGATACTCTCTATAATGCCTAAATGATATGTGCTGGTTTTGTCAGATGCATTCTTTCTATTTTATCTTTGTTCTCAGAGTGTTGTGGCAACACAGAGAGTGTCTTAAGCCCCTCTGAGAGAAAATTTCACCAACTGTTTTAGTCTTTCTGGAAACTGGATGCTGAGCGGTGGCATATTTTTTGTTCGATGCTGTTGTACTCTGCATTCTCAACTCATCCTGAGCAACTCAGAGACTTCAGAGTTTAGTCATTCGGTACAAAAGACATGTGAGCTGTACATAATATATTGCAGCTCCTTAAGGGTAGAAACTATGACTCATTCCTCTGTATACCCTATGGCATGGAACAGGATGCTTAACATATACTAGGTCTCAATAAATGTGCTTTGAATAGAACTGAAATTGGAAAGAACAGGCTGAATACTCAACTTGACATTCACTAAAGTACGTTTTCATGCTTAAGATTTAAACTGATCTTTACAAGGCTTTCTCTTGCTGATTAAGCATCCATTTGCTAAAATGCTGTCTTTCCTTTTCTTGGTAGCTAACACTGACAGTGTTTCCCATCAGTCCTCTTTATAGAGAATCTATCGCCTGAAATAATTAGTATACTCATCAGTCTTGTTTAGATATTGCCATCCCTAGCTGGCAATTTCCATTTTAGAGAATCAGCAAAAGGCTTTGATGCCATGACAGATTAAATGGATGTGAGGTTAGAAATTTCAAGATAGATCAAGTTCAGGCAGATAAAGGAATGTATTTTTCCTCTGAGTTCAATGAGGCACACTGACACCAGCATACTGTACACAGTCTGAAATTGTCACATAAAACACTTAGTTTTTCACTAAACATGACTTATACGCTGAAAACAGACAGATACCTGAAACTTAACACCAACAGGTTTTGTTTCTCAGTCTCAAAATTAGTGTGGCCTTTGGAATAGGTTAATGTGAGTGTGTGAGCATGTGTATGTGTGTACATATAAATGTGTGTGTGCACAGAAAAAAACAAATTTTTACTGAAGAAACTTTGTTTAATAAATAAAAGGGATTCACGGATGACCAGTTAGAAAAAAAAATATGGATTTAGAGCCTTCTCTCATACCATACATCAAATTTAGTTAAAGCAAAAATGAAGTAGAATAAAATGAAGGTGGTTATTGATCCAACCTCTGGATCTCAGAATGAAAAACATCTTGTACACTTAAAAGCAGTAGAGGCCGGGTGCGGTGGCTCACGCCTGTAATCCCAGCACTTTGGGAGGCCAAAGCGGGCAGATCACCTGAGGTTGGGAGTTCGAGACCAGCCTGACCAACATGGAGAAACCCCGTCTCTAACAAAAATACAAAATTAGCTGGGCTTGGTGGCGCATGCCTGTAATCCTAGCTACTCGGGAGGCTGAGGCAGGAGAACTGCTTGAACCCAGCAGGGGGAGGTTGCGGTGAGCCGAGATAGTGCCATTGCACTCCAGCCTGGGCAACAACAGCAAAACTCCGTCACAAAAAGAAAAAAAAAAAGCAGTGGAAAAAAATGACAAAGTTTATGATTAGTAAATTTGACACCATAAGCATCTTATTTTATTATAAATTTTATTTTAGGTTCAGGGGTACATGTGCAGGTTTGTTGTATAGGTAAACTTTGAGTCACCGGCATTTCATGTGCAGATTATTTTGTCACCCAGGTAATAAGTGTAGTACCCAATAGTTATTTTTTCTGATCTCCCTCATCCCATTCTTGACTGTTAAGTAGGCCTGGGTGTCTGTTGTTCCCCTCTTTGTGTCCATGTGTTCTTGTTGTTTAGCTCCCACTTATAAGGAAGAATGTGTGATACTTGGTTTTCTCTTCCTACATTAGTTTGCTTACGATGATGGCCTCCAGCTCCAACCATATTGCTGCAATGGACATGATCTCATTTTTTTATGGTTGCATAGTATTCCATGATGTATATGTATCACATTTTCTTTAGTCTACCATTGATGGGCATTTAGGTTGATTTCATGTTTTTGCTATTGTGAATGGTGCTGCAATGGACATAGGCATGCATGTGACTTTATGGTAGAGTGATTTGTAGTCCCCTGGGTATATAACCAATAAGGAATTGCTGGGTCAAATGGTAGTTCTGTTTCAATTCTTTAAGGAAGAGCCACACTACTTTCCACAATGGCTAAACCAATTTACATTCCCACCAGGAGTGTGTAAGTGTTCTCTTTTCTCTGCAGCCTTGCCAGCATCTGTTGTTTTTTGTCTTTTTGATAATAGCCATTCGGACTGGTGTAAAATGGTGTCTCATTGTAGCTTTGATTTGCGTTTCTTTAAATGATATGATTTGGAGCTCTGTCCCCACCAAATCTCATGTCAAATTGTAATCCCCAATGTTGAAGGTGGGGCCTGGTGGGAAATGATTGGAATATGGGGGAAGATTTGTCATGAATGGTTTAGTACCAGCCTCTTGGTACTGGCCTCATGGTGGTGAGTGAATTATTGCGAGATCTGGGTACTTAAAAGTATGTGGTACTTCCCCTCTCCCTCTCTCTTTTGCTCCTGCTATTACTACCATGTGAATTTTCTGCTCCCGCTTTGCCTTCCATCGTCATAAGTAAAAGCTCTCTGAGGCCTCCCCAGAAGCAGAGGCCACCATGCTTTATGTACATCCTGCAGAACCATGAGCCAATTAAATCATTTTTCTTTATAAATTACCCAGTCTCAGGTAACTTTTTACCACAATGTTAGAATGGCATAATACACTAATGATTAGTGGTGTTGACCATTTTTTCATATGCTTGTGGGCCACACGTACGTTTTTTTTTTTTTTTTTGAAAAGTCTCTATGTAATTTTCCCACTTTTTAATGAGGTTGTTCGTTTTTTGCTTGTAAATTTGTTTAAGTTCCTTATAGATTCTGGATATTAGACCTCTGTTAGATGTATAATTTGCAAATATGTCTTCCCATTCTATAGGTTGTCAGTTTGCTCTGTTGACAGTTTCTTTTGCTGTACTACAGAAGCTCTTTAATTAGGTCACACTTGTCAATTTTTGTTTTTGTTGCTATTAGTTTTGGCGTTTTCATTATGAAATCTTGGCCAGATCCTATGTCCAGAATGGTATTGCCCAGATTATCTTCCAGGGATTTTATAGTTTTGGGTTTTACATTTAAGTCTTCAATCTATCTCGAGTTGATTTTTGTGTATGGCATAAGGAAGAGGTCAAGTTTCAGTCTTCTGCATATGACTAGTCTGTTATCTCAGCACCATTTATTGAATAGGGAGTCCTTTCCCTATTGCTTATTTTTGTCACCTTTGTTGAAGACTAGATGGCTGTAGGTGTGCAGCATTTCTTCTAGGCTCTCTATTCTGTTCCATTGGTCTATGAGTCTGTTTTTGTACCAGTACCATGCTGCTTTGGTTACTGTAGCCTTGTAACAGAGTTTGGAGTTGGGTAACGTGATGCCTCCAGCTTTGTTCTTCTTGCTTAGGATTGCCTTGGCTATTCAGGCTCTTTTTTGGCTCTATATAAATTTTAAAATAGGTTTATCTAATTCTATGAAGAATGCCATTGGCAGTTTGATAGAAACAGCATTGAACGTGTAAATTGTCTTGTGCAGTATGGCCATTTTGACAACATTGATTCTTCTTATCCATGAACATGAAATGTTTTTCCATTTGTTTGTGTCATCTCTGATTTTGTGGAGCACTGTTTTCTTCCACCTCTCTGGTTAGCAGTGTTCCTAGGTATTTTATTTGTTTTATGGCAATTGTAAATGGGATTGCATTTCTGATTGTGCTCTCAGTTTGGATGTTGTTGGTATATAGGAATGCTACTGACTTTTGTGCATTGATTTTATATCCTGACACTTGGCTGAAGTTTTTTTTTACCAGATCAAGGAGCTTTTAGGCAGAGACTATGGGATTTTCTAGATATAGAATAATGTCATCTCAAACAGGGATATTTTAACTTCCTCTCTTCCTATTTGGATTCTTTTCATCTCTTTCTCTTTCCTGATTGCTCTGGCTAGGACTTCCAGTATTATGCTGAATAGGAATGGTGACAGACAGCATATTGTCTTGTTCCAGTTTTTAAGGGGAATTCTTCCAGCTTTTGCCCATTCGGTATGATGTTAGCTGTGGATTTGTCATAGATGGCTCTCATTATTGTGAAGTATGTTCCTTCAACATCTAGTTTATTGAGGTTTTTTAAACATGATGTCATGTTGAATTTTATCGAAAGTATTTTCAGCATCTTTTGAGATAATCATGTGGTTTTTGGTTTTAGTTCAGTTTATGTGGTGAAATACATGCATTGGTTTGTGTATGTTGAACCAGCCTTGCATCCTGGGGATAATGCTTACTTGATTATGGTGGATTAACTTTTCGATGTGCTGCTGGATTCAGTTTGCTAGAATTTTTGGGGGGATTTTGTCACTGCGTTTTTGAGGATGTTCATCAAGGATATTGGCCTGAAATTTTCTGTTTTGTGGTGTGTCTGCCAAGTTTCAGTATCAGGATATGGCAGGTCTCGTAGAATGAGTCGATGAGGACATCCCCCTCCTCAATAGTTGCAGCAGGAAACGTATCAGCTCTTCTTCATATATCTGCCAGAATTTGGCTGCAAATCCGTCTGGTCCTGGGCTTTTTTTTGGTTGGTAAGCTTTTTATTACTAATTCAATTTTAGAATTAAAATGTCTGTTGAAGCATTCAATTTCTTCCTGGTTCAGCCTTGGCAGGTTGTATGTGACTAGGAGTTTATTCATTTACTCAAGATTTTCTAGGTTATGTACACAGAGGTGTTCACAGCAGTCTCTGAGGGATTTTTGTATTTCTGTGAGGTCAGTTTTAATGTCCCCTTTGCCATTTCTGATTGTGTTTATTTGGGTCTTCTCCCTTTTTTCTTTTATTAGTCTAGCTAGTGGTGTATCTATCTTATTAATTTTTTCAAAGAACTAAGTTCTGGATTCATTGATATTTTGCGTGGTTTTTCATGTCCCAATTTTTTCAGTTCAGCTTTGATTTTGGTTATTTCTTATCTTCTGCTAGCTTTGGAATTGATTTGCTCTTGCTTCTCTAGTTTCTCTAGTTAGGTTATTAATTTGAGAATTTTCTAACTTTTTGATGTGGGTAATTAGTGCTATAAACTTCTCTCTTAACACTGCCTTAGCTGTGTTCCAGAAATTCTAGTATATTATATTGCTGTTCTCAATAGTTTTAAAGAAATTCTTGATTTCTGTCTTAATTTCAATATCTACCCAGAAGTCACTCAGAAGCAGGTTATTTAATTTTTATGTAATTGTATGGTTTTAAGCAATGTTCTTAGTGTTGACTTCTACTTTTACAGCACTGTGGTCCAAGATTGTGGCTGGTATGATTTCTCCCTTTTTTACTTTGCTGAGGATTGTTTTATGTCTGATTATGTGGTCGATTTTAGAGTATGTGCCATGTGGCAATGAGAAGAATGTATATTCTGTTGTTTGGAAGTTGAGAGTTCTGTACAGGTCTGTTAGGTCTATTTGGTTAAGTATAACCACAGTTTTAAATGAAATATTATGATAATCCAATAATATAAACCAGATAAAAATGGAGCTGGGCTTATTGAAACAGCAAGCAACATGCAGTTCCATTAGCTTAGCCTTCTTCCTTTTCACACCACAGTGGTTCCTGAATCAGATTTCCAAAAGTCCAGGACTTCGCAGGCATACTTTGAAAGCCATTGACCTAGGGTGTGGACTGTGAGAAGTCTGAGGTAGAATTTTTTTCCCACTGAACTCTTTCATTGAAAGCATTAAGGAATTCAGAATACAATGATGCAAGATGCTCCATCTATTTATGGCTTCGTTTCTTACCACATGCTGCCGCCACTCAGCAAAAACGCTGGGGAGGCGGAAGCTTGGCATTTGGTATGTAGATAGAAGAAAAGAAAGTACCTTCCAAGAAAGCAGTGAATGGGTGTGAGAGGCGAAATGGAAAAGAAATAAAGGGGAATGTCTTAAAAACTAAGGCAAGTTGTTGATTTTTTTAAAGAGGATGGAGTGGTCAAAAGGGTAAATATTGATGACAGTCTGATGGGATAGCAGCTGATTTGTGTTGGGCTGAGTTAAGAAGAAGAGGGGAAGAACTGGAAGCAGTGAGTATAAGCAACCTATCTGTAAGTCTGGCTGTACAGGGAAGAAGAGTGGGCATTAAGTGGATGCTTATTTTTCTTTCAGTGAAAAAGAACTAAGCATGTATAAAAGCTGAGGCAAGTCACTTATTTGAGAGATAAAGGTTGAGAATAATAAAGAGAAGGAGCAAACAATAATTAAAGTTTCCTGAATACAAAGGTCTTGAAACAGTGGGAGATTATACTGTCTGAAGCTTGAGCCGGGTGTCTGGCCTCAGCTTGAAGGATATACAGGTCCTATATCATGACAAAAATGAAGGAAGATAAAAATGAGTAGAGTTCAGGTACAGGCAGATGTGCATATGATAGGTGGACACAGAAGTTCCCTTCTGTAACTTTCTGTTCCTTGGTAAAACAGGGAAAAAAAATTTCATCTACAAAACGTGATATAAGGCAGGGTTCAGATGTGAAAACAAATTTTGAAGTTGCCTTTGTGGATACAGGGAAATCAGATTGACCATAGAAATATGATATGTTTTTCACGAAGAATCGAGGGCCCACCTGAAGTTCATAATCATGAATTCATGTTTAAGTCATCTGCTCTGTTGAATCATAATTTTCAAAAAATTCAGCTGACTATCGGCACAGAGAAGTTAGCCAGTTGGATTAATGCGTGAGGTTGGGTTTTTGCAGAATATTGAGTTTTCCTTGGCAATGAAAAGACAAATAATGTAAGGCTTTTGGGGTATTGACAAAGATGTTATTGAAATGGTTAACTATGGAAATAGGTTGGTTAAAAGGGGAAGTTGAGAAAGGGGAGTATTGATTGATGAGAAGAAAATAGAGGGTAAGTACTTTGGGTATCCTAAAGAGATTAAATAACAGTTGTGCTACTAGTTGAACTATAAAACTGAAAGGACAGGTGATTGTGTTAATAGAATGGGCTACTGGAATGAGAGATTTTGCAAGTGCAGCAGTTATGAATAATGATTAGGTCCAGGGTGTAGCTGTGGGAGGGCTAACTGAAAAAGCCTGGACTAGAGGGTCATTGGAACTAGGAGGCCAGGATATGTAGATTGAGCCATCCACAAAGGCACTGACGTCATCTTAGGATAATGGAGGGACTTTGGGTAGAGAGGAAAACTGTGAACCATGTGCCAAAGTCATGGATGAATGAGTAGGGTAGTTGATAGAAATTTGGAGAAGGAAATAATTTTAAAGCTGGATGACGGACCTTTCAAAACAGCACAGATATTTACCCGCAGCATAGAGGAATAATATTCTAGAAGAGGCCATGGAAAGCAGTAGTGACACCGTCACTACTTTCAGGTCCACTACTTGAGCAGTGATATAGCAAGAGTAATTGATGCTCAGGAGGTAGTGGAATCTGTTTGCACTTTTTTCCCTATTCCATATTAGGATTTTGCCTAGAAAATAATAAATTCATAGTGAAACCAGAGTATGTTTATTCCATTTTTTGAAAACTCAGTGATTATAACTGAATACAAAATGGTAAGAAACGTTGTTTTGACCTATGCCATTTTGGCATCCCATAAACTGTATCTGGGAGCACATGTAGTTCCCTTTACTCTGCCACTTCATATAAGAAGGCCGCAGGGAAAGAAGTATCCTTTTCAGTTAAACAAGGAGGTGGAGGAAATGATAAGAAAGAAGTTGAAGTTGGCTCATTATGAAAAAGCAAAAAATCTGAACATCATCTGTCACTCTCAGTGAACTCCAACATCAAATAAAGCATCAAGTTCTTTCAAATGTGTCTCCTAAATATGTCTTTGAATAGTTCACTTCTGATCACCCTTAGTGCTACCACTCTGCTTCAAGCCACCATTCTCTCTCATCTGTTCTATTGCAATAATTTTCTCATTAGCTTCTCTGTTTCCTTTCTAGTTCACCTCCAAT
The DNA here is from genome assembly GCF_029281585.2 of Gorilla gorilla gorilla. NCBI lineage: Eukaryota > Metazoa > Chordata > Mammalia > Primates > Hominidae > Gorilla > Gorilla gorilla. The sequence continues at coordinate 157,342,185 of NC_073247.2, forward strand.
CAACTTTCCATTCTGCAGCCAGAGAGATCCTTCTGAAATAAAAGTAGGTCATGCTGCTTCTCTCTTCCCCAATGATTCAAAATGAAAGGCCTTGTCCCAGTATTCCTTCACATACACGTACATCTCATGACCTAACTGTAATGAACTACTTGACGAAACATGCTAAACTTTTCTTATACTTGTGCTTATATTCCTCTCCTTGCTTGGAAGGCCTCTCTATAGTCCTTTCCTTCTGTGCTTGGCTACCTCCTGTTCTCCTTAAAGATTCAGGCCTGGGTAGTCCCTCCTTCAGGATGTTCTCCCTGACATGTTTACCCCAAAGGCAAAGTGAGAAGTTCTCATCCATTGTGCATTAATAGAGCCATGGGATTCCCTCTATCATAACACTTATTAAAGTATGTAATAGCCACCTATTTGCTTGCCTGTCTACCCAACATGCACAGAAGTTTCCAAATTGTAGACACTTAACAGTTCATTATATAGGAATGAGCTTGGAGAGAAGAGTCTACCAGTTTTGGACTTGAGGTGGCTAACTTCATTCTTTCCCCAGAAGAAGCGGGGTGCTATGGTCTTTCCAATAGATGGTTGTTCAACCACTGCATTGCCCTCCATAGTACTCTTTGTCTCTCATACAATATCTTTACTTTGTGCAAATTATAGCCACCGAGCACACAGTCTGTCCTACAATGACTTCTAGCAAAACGCAATTTTCACAAGATGATAAGAGAGACTTAGCAAACTTACTATGCTACAACAGTATAAAGGCAACATTTACTATATAAAGAATGTCCTGAGGAACACACACACATTTTCAGGAATAAGATTGGTTATGAAAGCCATTGATACATTTCAAATTCCCATGTATTTGATGTTTAAAATGTTTTTAATTTGAACCCAACTTAGACATAGAGAAAAGTATCAAAATTTATGGAGTTCCTTCATGTCTCTCACCCAGCTTCCCCTAATGTTAACCTGTTATATAGCCATAGTACAATGATCAAAACTAAGAAATTTACATTGTTTAATTTGGAAATTGTATTGTGACTTAGCTATCTCATCATCTGAAGCTTTCATTCTGTTGATGGGAAGGTGAGTTTATGCAGCTCTAGTTGCAAAAAGAGAGAACTGGAGTAGGTGACTCTGCAGGGAAGTTCTATCCTGTCTACATTCAAAGAGATCAGACCTTGAACTAGAGTACACTTGCCTGTAAAAGGAACAACACTATCACTTTCTGAAGGGAAACTAACCTCTTATCTAAAAAGGAGAGAGATTTGGCTGAAAGAATGCTGGACTAGGGCACAGGGGGCCTGGGTTGAAGGCTCAGTTCTACCATCAGTTAATTCTGTGAGACTGTGCAAATCTCAGCATTTCCAGCATCCTCACTGAGCTCACTGACTTCTAAGATCTCCCCTAACTCCAAAGTTTAATAACAGAGTACGATGTAGTTGAAAGAGCAAGATTTAAAGCCAGTATCACATTAACATTTACATAAGAAGCCATACACTTGACTATATTGAACAATAAAGTAAGGAGATTACCTGTGTATCTGATTGGAAGAGAATTGCCAAGGGGAATAATTATATTTATTTTATGCCACTGAAATACTGTACTTCATGGTTCTCTGTTGTCTTTCCTTAATATTGACTTCTACTTTCATATTTGCCTGGTACAACAAAAGAAGCCCAAATATCCAGTTAGGATGCAGATGAAATGATATATGGAGCTCAATTTGGAAGAAAAGAACCAGTGAGGAAACAATCTTTAATGTTTGCAATAAAAGCAAACCGAGTTCAGAAATAAAAAGGAAATATAGGACAGCTTATAAAAGTAACCACTGCTTTACCTCATCCACTTTCATTCTCTAAAACAAACCTAATCTGCAAATGCTATGTGGAGCCCTCCATCATTGAAGAGAGAGGAGTAGGTATAATGGGGTTGGGGAAATAGACAGTGAAGGGGGCAGGAGGACAGAGGATATTAGTTAAACTCCATTCAGTACACAGTATAGGTGAAAGCACTATGCTGAAAACAATAGCGTCTAAGTGAACAAAAATAAGTTAGGCAAAAAAATAGCACATAATGACAACATTTATTCAAAGAGTTTTCTCCTATGGACTGCTGGCAGTCCTCAACATCAACTGTTTGCAGAAGAGCAGTATGTTAGTTTGCAATGGCTGCTATAATAAAGGTCCTCAAATTAGGTGACTTAAAACAACAGAAATACATCGTGCCACAGTTCTGGGGTAAAGAAGTCTAGAATCAACGTATCATCAGGGCCACACTCTCTCTGAAGTCTTTAGGGTGGAATCTGTTCCGTGTCTTTCTCCTAGATTCTCGTGCTGTCAGCAGTCCTTGGCATTCCTTGACTTGCAGATATATGGCTCCAGCCTCTGCCTCGGTAGTCATATGGTGTTTACCCTGTGTATTTCTTCTCCTCTTCTTATAACAGATGTCAGTCTTGTCGGATTAGGACCCACGGAAGTTGAGTATAATCTCACCTTGAGTTTATTGTAAACACCCTACTTCCTAATAAGGTCACATTAACAGATACTGAAGATTAGAACTTCAACACCTCTTTCTGGGGAACAAAATTCAACCCACAACAAAGAGTTTCCCAATTTTCAAGTATGAAAACACTTTATCACTGCCCTCCCACAATGTTACTGACCTCTATCCACATAAACGGAGTTACAATATTAGTGTTTGTTGATTGAGGAAAAAAAGGCATTGAGGCCAGATGCTGTGGCTCACACCTATAATCCCAACACTTTGGGAGGCCGAAGCGGGCGGATCACCTGGGGTCAGGAGTTTGAGAACAGCCTGGCCAACATGGCAAAACCCTGTCTCTACTAAGAATACAAAAATTAGCTGGGTGTGGTGGCGTTCGCCTGTAATCCCAGCTACCCAGGAGGCTGAGGCAGGAGAATTGCTGGAACCTGGGAGCAGAGGCTGCAGTGAGCCGAGATTGCGCCACTGCACTCCAGAGCCAGACTCCATCAAGAAAAAAAAAAAAAAAAGCATTGATTTTTATGAACTTTTTCTAAATACCGTAATGCTTTCAAATACATTTGTATTTTATCTTTTTTTTTTTTTAATAATAATGGCACCCATCCACATTTGGAGACCAGTCATACATAGAGGTACAAGACAGTCATAGTCAACCACATGATGGTTTGAAAACTAATGCTTTTGAGTCTTGACTTAGCTCCAAAGGTGACACATGACCATGGGCAGGTTCCTTAACCAATTTTTTCTAGGTCTTAGTTTCATCTATGCCTGAAAAAGGGATGTATTAGTTGACCTTTAAAATTTCACCCCTGACATTCTCATAAGTTTATATGAGAAAAAACATCTTAGGCAAGAATATTTCAGAAGTTGTGTTTTTGCTAGATAAGTTAATGTCCATTTTCACAATCAAATTTCACCCCTGCTAAGACGATGTATCAGATTTGGTATTTGCCAATGTTCTTACAGAGCAATTTAAGGTAATTCAGTCAGGTAAATAGTTCAGGGCAGTAAATGCTTCATATTTTTTTAAAGTTGTCCAGCTGAAAAGTTACAAACTCAGTTTGTCTGTAATTGATTTATCAATAACAAGGACAGACCTAGCAAGGAATAAATACTTAATGAATCTCCAACTTATCATTCTTTCTGCAGTTACAGCCTTATAGCTAGTTGCTGCTTGAACTGAAAACTTCCTGGTTACACACCCGGAGTGCACATTACTAAAATACAGGGGTTTTTCATTTCCACAAGTTGCTACAAATGTGTGTGTTTTACATTCCTCACCAGAAATTTAAGCTCACCCAAAGTTTTCATATTCTGTAGGCTCTAATTAAGATGGAATATATCTTTAAACAATTAACTTCATGGCATAAACCCTTTGAGAAGCTATTAAAAGACACTATTTTTCTTGCCTTTTCTTTCTTTCTTTTTTTTTTTTTTTTTTTTTTGAGACGTAGTCTCGCTCTGTTACCAGGCTGGAGTGCAGTGGCGCGATCTCGGCTCACTGCAACCTCCGCCTCCCAGGTTCAACCGATTCTCCTGCCTCATTCTCCCGAATAGCTGGGACTACAGGCACCTGCCACCACGCCCGGCTAATTTTGGTATTTTCAGTAGAGACGGGGTTTCACCTTGTTGGCCAGGATGGTCTCAATCTCTTAACCTCATGATCCGCCCACCTCAGCCTCCCAAAGTGCTTGGATTACAGGCACGAGCCACCACGCCCGGCCAAGACACCATTTTACAAAGGCACTGTTGGTATTGGAGATATATATCTGGCTGGGGATATATATTCCTGGGATCATCACTGAGTCCCTCTTCTCTCCTCCATCTACCTCATCTAATCAATACCAACAGATTCTACCTCTTAGTTCTTTCCCAGATTCACCCAGTCTTGTACACGCCATTGCTATAATGATGTTCAGACCATTATCCTTCCTCATTTAGATTCATGCAAGGCACTGGAACTTCTATTTGGTGTTCCTGATATTTGTTGTTGCTGTTGTTGATACTTCATGGTTGTCCATATTTCTGGGGTACATGTGATATTCGATACATGTATAGACTGTGTAATGATCAAATCAGGGTAACTGGGATATCATCATGACACCCACTACCATCTCCTACAATCCATTCTCTGTACATTAACTTAAATCATCTTCTTAAAATAGAAATCTGATGATGCTATTCCCTTTCAATGGTTTTTTCATTGCTGCTGGTAAAGTCTGAGTTCTTCTGCCATACATACAATATACTATATTATTTGGCCCATGCCTCCTGCCTCAACTTCATTTTCTGATCTCCTCCACTCCCTTCATGACATTCAATATTCCAGTTGCATTGAGTTCCTTACAATCTACTAAACAGGCCTTTTTCTCTCTTCCCTCCAAGTCTGTTTTCATGAGCCTTGCTCTGTCCAGAATGCCCTTCTATCCTCCTTCCCATTCTTTATCAAGTTCCTCTCACCCTTGAAGACTAGGCTAAGGCATTCCTTCTTGATAGTCTTTCTTGAACTACCCATCCCCTTTCCCCAAACATTGAGATTACCCATACCATGACACTGATTGTAAGTATAAGATTCTGTTGCTCTCTTCATCACCTTTCTACACCTCCTGAAGAGCAGAGAATACTTACCCGAATCAGTTAATTCCCATGATATCTATCTGTCCATGTTTACCATTTGATGGGGTCACTGGGCATTGAAAGATCAAACTCACATGCGCAGCTCTCTCTTCTGGTTCCTGTCTCTTGCAACAGGATGAGTCAGAAAACAGGCCCCCACTTTGATTTTTTTTTTTTTTGATGCTTTCTTCTCACTACAGAAGAAAGCCTAAGGGTAAGTTAAACATCATGTTCCCTCTTCTTCTAGTTGCTTTAGTTTCTTCTGGACTGTGACCTTCACAATTGTTTTTTACTTTTTTTTTTCCTCCCTGTAGGTAATCCAGAAAGGCTGGAGGTAGCTAGCGTCAAGTAAATGTGCTTTCACAGATGAACTAAGCTTCCGGCAAACTCTTTCCTTTGAAGAGTAAACTTATTTACAGAGAATATTCTGGGATTATTTCACAAAGGTTATTCTTTCCCTCTCTGTGCCAGAATCAGGAAGAGGTATTTGTTGGCTCTTCTTTGTGATTATCTGATAGGGGGTTCCCCAAAAAGGGATGGGGCCCTACTTAAAAATGCCACCCTATCAGTTTCTCACCCTCAAGCCAGACCACACTTAGCCTCCAAAAGTTCTTCATAATTCTCATGTCTGTTTCTACCAGTATATGGTTTCTGTGGCTTCTACTTAAAGCAAGAAGATATTGGCTAGAATCCATTATATTTGCCTGCCTCTGCAGATTTCAGGATGGTATTTGCCCTGTAACCTCAATTATTTGATCGATCCAAGAAAAGGTGATTTTCAGTGTATTCAGATGTATTTTTACTACGATGACAGGAATGATAATTTCCAAGTTCTTTACATGTCATATCTACTTCTGTTCATCTATAGCATTTATCACCTGCTGATACACTATGTCATTTATTTATTTATGTTTATTACCTGTTCCTCATGCTAAACACAATTGCTGGGGAGGCCAATTAGTGTATGTTTACTGTCCTAAACAAGAACCCAAAACAGGGCCTTACCTCTTTATATACATGTTTCAATTAACATAAGGGAATAATTATTCATTTATAATGTGTTCTGGTGGGGGTGAAGGATGGGTCCTGAAGAAAAGTAATATTGGTCCTGGTGCGGTGGCTCATGCCTGGAATCCCACTAATTTGGGAGGCCGAGGCGGGTGGATCACTTGAGGTCAGGAGTTTGAGAGCAGCCTGGCCAACTTGGCTAAACCCTATCTCTACTAAAAATACAAGAAAAGAAAATTAACTCGGTGTGGTGGTGCACACCTGTAATTCCAGCTACTTTGGGAGACTGAGGCACAAGAATTGCTTGAACCCGGGATGCAGAAGTTGCTGTGAGCTGAGATTGAGCCACTGAACTCTAGCCTGGGTGATGAAGTGAGACTCTGTCAAAAAAAAAAAAGAAGAAAGAAAGAAAGAGAAAAAGAAAGAGAGAGAGAGAAAGAAAGAAAGAAAGAAAAAAGAAAGAAAGAAAGAAAGAAAGAAAAAAGAAAGAAAGAAAGAAAGAGAGAAAGAAAGAAAATTAATATTGAGGTTCAGCCAGGTTAATGATCTAAGAACCACTATAGGCTACATCATGGGCCATAAAACATACCTTAACTAATGCTAAAGAACAGAAATTGTACAAAATATATTATCAGATAACAATGGAATTTAACCAGATATCAATACCAGAAAAATAGATGGAAAATCTTCATATATTTGGAAAGTAACATTTTTCTAAATGATACACGCATCAAAGAAGAAGTCTCAAGAGAAATGAAAAATTATTTGAACTAAATGAAAATTAAACTGCAACTCTATGAAATGTAGTGGATGCAGTGAAAGCTGTCCTCAGAAGGAGACTTGCAGCATTGAATACGTGTATTAGAAAATGAGAAATCTAAAATTGGTAAAGAAAGAAGAGCAATTTTAGCCCCAAGCAAGCAGTATACAAGAAATGGCCCAAATTAGAGAAGAAATCAATAAAATAGAAAACAGAAATCAATAATTAAAATCAACAAAACCCAAAGCTGGTTCTTTATAAAGACCAGTTCAACAAATAAAACCATAACCAGGCTAACCAATAAAAAGTGAGAGAAGAGCTGGGAGCAGTTGCTAACGCCTGTAATCCCAGCACTTTGGGAGGCCAAGGCTGGCAGATCACCTGAGGTCAGGAGTGCAACAACAGCCTGGCCAACATGGCAAAACCCCGTCTCTACTAAAAATACAAAAAAAAAATTAGCCGGGTGTGGTGGCGCGCTCCTGTAGTCCCAGCTACTCGGCAGGCTAAGGCACCAGCATCGCTTGAACCCGGGAGGCAGAGGTTGCAGTGAGCTGAGACCCTGCCACTGCACTCCAGCCTGGGGCGACAGAGAGAGATTCTGTCTCAAAAAAAAAAAAAAAAAGAAAAGAAAAGAAAGAAAGAAAGAAAAGGAAAAAGAAAAAAAAAGACAGAGAGAAGAAACAAGTTACTAGTATTATAAATGTTATAAATGAAAGAGGCATCATTATTACTAATCCCATCATACTACAAACAATTCTATCCTCACACATTTGATACAAATATGAAATAGACAAATTCTTTGAAATACATAAACTATCAAAACCCATAAAGAAGACACAGAAAATCTGACTAGGTCTGTATTTATAAAAGCAACTGAGTCAATAATTAATAAACTTCCAAAAAAGAAAGCTCCAGACCCAGATGTTCTCACTGGTGAAGTCTACCAAACATTTAAGCAAAAAAACTAACTAAAAAAAATAAATGAAAAAAAAATCTTCACTATTTCTTCCAGAAAATAGAATCAGAGGTAAAAATTACTAATTCATTTTATGCAGCATTTCACTAATACCAAATTCATATAAAGATATTGCAAAAAAGAAAAACCATGGACAAATACTTCTCAGGAGCATAGATGTAAAAATTCTCAAAAAAATCATCAAATTGAATCCAAGGCTATATAAAAATAATTATATATTATGAGAAGTTGGGATTTATTCCAGGTAAGCAAAGTTGGTTCAACATGCGAAAATCAATTAATGTGATCCACTATATCAATACACTTAAGAATAAAACCATATAGTCATTCAGTTGTAACCTAAGCAGCATTTGAGAAGAATCTAACACACATTCAACATAAAAACTCTCGGCAAACTGTAAACAGAGGAGATTTTCCTTAACATGATAAAGAACCATGAAAGCCGGAAGTTAACATTATACTTAATGGTAAGAAATTGGACACTTTTTCCTGAAGACTGGGAACAAAGCAGGAATGTTCCTTCTCACCACTCCTATTGAAAATCATACTGGAAGTATTAGTAAGTGCAATAATACAAGGAAAGGAAATAAAATGTATACAGTGTGGGAATGAATTTGCAGATAACATAACTGTCCATGTAGAAAATTCCAAATATCAACAAAAACTCCTGCAACTAATAACTAAACATAAGAAAGTCACAGATATAATATTAATATATAAATACATATTGTTTTCTTGTATATCACCCCCAAACATACAGAATTTGAAATTAAAATGCAATATCATTTACATTAGCATCAAAAAATGAAATACTTAGGTATAAATCTAACAAAATATATTCCATATCTATATGGTGAAAACTATAAAACTCTGATGAAAGAAGTGAAAGAATATCTAAATACATGGAGAGATAGTCTGTGTCCTTGGATTGCAGGACTCAATACGGTCAATATGCCAATTATTCCCAACTTGATTTATATAGATGCAATATCAATCAAATGTATGGCAAGCTATTTTGTGGGAATAGACAAACTGATTCTAAAATTTATATGGAAAGGAAAAAGACCCAGAAAAGACAAGAAACACTGAATCTGAACAACCAAGTTGGCAGGCTGACACTAACCAACTTCATGACTTATTATAAAGATATAGTAAACAAGGCAAAGTGGTATCACCCAAAGAATACATAGATGAAGAGAACAGAATAAAGAGTGCAGGAATGGACTCACTCAAATATAGCTAACTGATCTTTGACAAAAGAATAAAGGAAAGAAAACAGTAAAAATACCCTTTAAATAAATTGTACACCCATATGTGAAAAATAAATAAACAAACCTAGACACAGTCTATGAAGCTTTCATAAAAATTGATTCATAATGTATCACTGATGTAGATATAAAGTGGAAACAATAAAATTTCTATAAGAAAACATAGGGGGAAAATGTAGGTTACTTTAGGTTTGGCACAGTTTTTATATTCAACACAAAAAGGACAATCCACAAAAAAAAAAAAAAAAAAAAACAGTAAGTTGAGCTTTATGAAAGCTTAAAACCTCTTCTTTGCAAAAGATGCTTTTAAGAGAATGGAAAGACAAGCCACAACTGGTAGAATATATTTGCAAAACACACATTTAATAAACATTTTGAATCCAACATACACAAACAACTCTTAAAACTCAATAAGTTAGATAAAAACCTAATTTAAAAATGAGCAAGGAATGAAATAAAAGAGGATACAAACAAATGGAGGAACATTCCATGCTCATGGGTATGAAGAATCAATATCGTGAAAATGGCCATACTGCCCAAGGTAATTTATAGATTCAATGCCATCCCCATCAAGCTACCAATGACTTTCTTCACAGAATTGGAAAAAACTACTTTAAAGTTCATATGAAACCGAAAAAGAGCCCACATTGCCAAGTCAAACCTAAGCCAAAAGAACAAAGCTGGAGGCATCATGCTACCTGACTTCAAACTATACTACAAGGCTACAGTAACCAAAACAGCATGGTACTGGTACCAAAACAGATTTATAGACCAATGGAACAGAACAGAGCCCTCAGAAATAATGTCACATATCTACAACCATCCGATCTTTGACAAACCTGAGAAAAACAAGAAATGGGGAAACAATTCCCTATTTAATAAATGGTGCTGGGAAAACTGGCTAGCCATATGTAGAAAGCTGAAACTGGATCCCTTCCTTACACCTTATACAAAAATCAATTCAAGACGGATTAAAGACTTAACATGTTAGACCTAAAACCATAAAAACCCTAGAAGAAAACCTAGGCAATACCATTCAGGACATAGGCATGGGCAAGGACTTCATGTCTAAAACACCAAAAGCAATGGCAACAAAAGCCAAAATTGACAAATGGGATCTAATTAAACTAAAGAGCTTCTGCACAGCAAAAGAAACCACCATCAGAGTGAACAGGCAACCTACAAAATGGGAGAAAATTTTTGCAACCTACTCATCTGACAAAGGGCTATTATCCAGAATCTACAATGAACTCAAACAAATTTACAAGAAAAAAACAAACAACCCCATCAAAAAGTGGGCGAAGGATATGAACAGACACTTCTCAAAAGAAGACATTTATGCAGCCAAAAAACACATGAAAAAAATGCTCATCATCACTGGCCATCAGAGAAATGCAAATCAAAACCACAAGAGATACCATCTCACACCAGTTAGAATGGCAATCATTAAAAAGTCAGGAAACAACAGGTGCTGGAGAGGATGTGGAGAAATAGGAACACTTTTACACTGTTGGTGGGACTGTAAACTAGTTCAACCATTGTGGAAGTCGGTGTGGCGATTCCTCAGGGATCTAGAACTAGAAATACCATTTGACCCAGCCATCCCATTACTGGGTATATACCCAAAGGATTAGAAAGTATGCTGCTATAAAGACACATGCACACGTATGTTTATTGCAGCACTATTCACAATAGCAAAGACTTGGAACCAACCCAAATGTCCAACAATGATAGGCTGAATTAAGAAAATGTGACACATATACACCATGGAATACTATGCACCCATAAAAAATGATGAGATCATGTCCTTTGTAGGGACATGGATGAAGCTGGAAACCATCATTCTCAGCAAACTATCACAAGGACAAAAAACCAAACACGGCATGTTCTCACTCATAGGTGGGAACTGAACAATGAGAACACATGGACACAGGAAGGGGAACATCACACTCTGGAGACTGTTGTGGGGTGGGGGGAGGGGGGAGGGATAGCATTAGGAGATATACCTAATGCTAAATGACGAGTTAATGGGTGCAGCACACCAACATGGCACATGTATACATATGTAACTAACCTGCACCTTGTGCACATGTACCCTAAAAATTAAAGTATAATAAAAAAAATGAGCAAGACTTCCGAACACAAACCCTCAGATATACAAATAGCAAATAATCATATAAAAATGCTCAATGTCATTTTCCATTAGGTAATTGTAAACTAAAGCAACAATAAGTATCATCACATCCTTATCAGAATAAATAAACAAAATATTAAAAGTAAAAAAAAAAATGCTAAATGCTGATGAGGATTAAGAGCCACTGGAACTCTCACTCGTTGCTGTTGATAAAGCAAAATGGTTTAACAATGTTGGATAAAATCTGGCAGATTCTTACAAAGCTAAACATAGACTTACCACAAAAATCACACTTCTATGTATTTACCCAGCTAATTTTAAAACTTACACCCATGCCAGAAATTGCACACAAGTGTTTATAATGGCTTTATTTGTAGTCACCAAAATGTGAACACAACCAAGTTGATCTTCAATAGGTGAATGGTTAAACATTTGTAGTACATCCATACAATGGAATACTATTTAGTATTACAAAATGAGCTATCAAACCACAAAAAGACATGGATGAATCTCAAATCTATATTGCTAAGTTAAAGAAACCTATCTGAAAAAGCATCATGCTGTATAATTCCAAATATATGGCATTCTGTAAAAGGGAAAACTCTAGATACAACAAAAAGTTGAGCTGCTGTCAAAACTCAGAGCTGGGGAACAGATGATTGAACAGATGAAGCATAGGGAATTTTTAGGGAGGTGAACTTTTGATTTAATACTGTACTGGTGGATACATGACATTATGCATCTGTCAAAACCCATACAAGTTTACCGTTGAAATAATGATTCTTAATGTAGGCAAGTTTAAAAAAAATAAGTGGTCAAGTGTCCCAGGATGGAATGCAGAATGTGAGAGGAGAATTTCATGGCATTACAAATGTATGAAATAACCTCACTGACATGCATAGAGGAAGTAGGCATGTTGACCTAATTAACTTTGAAAATGAGTGTAGTCTTGAATACCAAAGCCAAATTAAACTACACATAAACATTGTACTCTAATTGATAAGATTGTTTCCAACAGGGATATGGATTAACAATTCTGAAAACACTATAAATGAATACTGAAATTGAGCAATTAAATAGATGGCAGATGATGGGTGCCAGGTTTCTCAGTGTTGCAGCAGGAGTATGAAGATAAGCAAGAGGAAGACCTAGAATAAATATGTGGTAGTAGATTACGATTGAAAACATCAGTGTGAACTCATGTTTAACTTAATAAAGACATAGATGGTTACATATAGAAACAGCTATAAGTATACAAATGGGTTAGTATACACACATACACATATGGAGTAACACTTATGCAAAATGCTTGGGACCAAAGGGTTTCAACGTTTAGAGTTTTGCAGATTTTGGAATATCTACATTATACTTACCAGTTGAGCATCTCTAATCTAAAAATTCAAAATCTAAAATGCACGAACGAGCATTTCCTTTGAGTGTCATGTTGGCACTCAAAAAGTTTCAGATCTTTGAGCGTATGGAATTTTGGATTTTTGGATTAGAGATGCTCAACCTATATTTCCTTGTTCTGTTAGCTAAGACGGCTCCAAAGTAATGACAACATCAATGAGCACACCTAGTGCCCAGATCTCGGTTTCTAATACCATTCGCAAATAAAAGGAACCAGGGCTCATTGAAGAAATAGCTGACTGTGGGCCCGGGGCAAGAAGCATACAAGAGGATGAGGAATCTTTTAGCAGAAAGTAATAAAATGTTAAAGAAACAAAAACCTACAAAGGATAGGATATGTCAAATGGGGATAGGAGCCAAATATAAGAGCTCCTGTTCCCCAAACCTAGAAAAATTTGAGCAACAAAATAGAGCATCATTAATAGAGAGAGATATATATAGCCATATATATAAATAAATATATAAATATATAAATATATATAAATATCTATATAAATATATATAGCCATATATATAAAAATGTATATAGCCATATATATAAAAATATATATATGGCCATATATATAAAAATATATATATGGCCATATATGTAAAAATATATATATGGCCATATATGTAAAAATATATATATGGCCATATATGTAAAAATATATATATGGCCATATATGTAAAAATATATATATGGCCATATAAGTAAAAATATATATATGGCCATATATATATAAATATATATAGCCATATATAAAAATATATATAGCCATATATAAATATATATGGCTATATATATATATTTGGCTATAGTTTACATATATACGATATACACTGTATATACTATAGTATATAGTATACATATATATACTGTATATACTATAGTATATAGTATACATATATATGTGTGTGTATATATATATACATATATTTGGCTATAGTTTAATGATGCTCTATTTTGTTGCTCAAATTTTTCTAGGTTTGGTGAACAGGAGCTCTTATATTTGGCTCCTATCCCAATTTGACATATCCTATCCTTTGTAGGTTTTTGTTTCCTTAAATATATATATATATATATATATATATATATATATGGATCAGGCCATAGTGATATAAATATACAACTGAATAAAAAATAAGTTAGATTTGGTAGAAAACCTAAAATTAAAATCAAGGAGGGAGAACAGGCAAATCTCCTGTACATAAACATTCCAAACAATTCATGTGGACACTCTGCTCTCAAGGAGATCTCGCATAACTTCCCACTCCTTGAGTGTGGATTCTGCATAGTAACTTCCTTCCAGAGTACAGTATAAAAAGGTGGGGGAAGGAATAATTTTATAGTGGAGAAATCTGACAAATACAATCTCAGCCAAGTAATCAAAGTCAATGTCAACAGTGATAAGTCATGTTGATAGTTTTTACCCTTGCTATCATATGATAAGAATGACACTTACCTTAGTCAGTTTGAGCTGCTATGACAAAGTACTACAGACTGGGTGGCTTTTGAACAACTAAAATTTATTTATCACAGTTGTAGAGGTCGAAAGTCTGAAATAGGGGTGCCAGCATATTTGAGTTCTTGTGAGGGCCCTCTTCTGGGTTGCAGATGGTAAACTTTATTTTTACTTTTATTTTTATTTCTGGGGTACACATGCAGGATGTGCAGGTTTGTTACATAGGTAAATGTGTGCCATGGTGGTTTGCTGCACCTATCAACCCATCACCTAGGTATTGAGCCCAGAATGCATTAGCTATTTTTCCTAATGCTCTTCCTCCCCTACCCCACCAGCCAACAGGCCTCAGTATGTGTTGTTTCCCTCCCTGTGTCCATGTGTTCTCATTGATTGTTCAGCTCCCACTTATAAGTGAGAACATGTGGTGTTTTGTTTTCTGTTCGTGCGTTAGTTTGCTGAGGATAATGGCTTCCAGCTGAGGATAATGGCTTCCAGCTCCATCCACATCCCCGCAAAAAAACATGATCCCATTCTTTTTTATATTTATTTATTTTTTTGAGACAGAGTCTCAGTCTGTTGCCCAGGTTTGAGTGCAGTGGAGTGATCTCAGCTCACTGGAACCTCTGCCTCCCGGGTTCAAGCAATTCTCCTGCCTCAGCCTCCCGAGTAGCTGGGATTACAGGTGTGCGCCACCATACCCGGCTAATTTTTTGTATTTTTAGTAGAGATGGGGTTTCACCATGCTGGCCAGGTTGGTCTTGAACTCCTGACTTCATGATCCACCCGCCTCAGCCTCCCAAAGTGCTAGGATTACAGGTGTGAGCCACCGTGCCTGGCTTGATCTCATTCCTTTTTATAGCTGCATAGTATTCCACAGAAGCTGTGAAATAAGTGGGTATTGTTTCAAGCCACTGTCTTTGTGGTAATTTGTCCAGCAGTAGTAGATTACTAATACAGAATTTGAGAGGCGTATCTATGCAGCTACCTAGGGAGAAATGCAGAAAACAGCAGGAGAGTAACATGACCTGATGTAGACTGTAACAGGGTCACTTTGGTCGCTGTATTGAAGACAGACTGAAGGTGGCAAGGTCAGAGGAGCCTGGAGAGCAGGTGAGAGGATGTTGCAGTAGACCAGTTGAGAGATTATTTTGGTCTGGGCTAGGGTGGTGGTCGTGGAGGTGACAGAAAGGAGTCAGATTCTGGACTTATTTTGAAGGCAGTGCCAAAAGAATTTCTTGACAGACAGAGTGAAAGTGGGATATGAGAAAGGGAGGAGTCAAGAATGACTCCAAGGTTTATAAACTGAGTAACAAAAGAATGGAGCTGACATTTACTGAAATGGAGAATCAAGTAAACCCTGGGCTGGAGCCCCTCCTCATTGCATTTTCCTCCCATGAATTGTGACCTAATTCTAAGAGTTACATTTTAAAGTGAAAGTGCCCCAGGCAAAAATAACTATAGTAATAGAACATTTGATGACATTTATTGAACTCCTACATGCCACACACTATTCTAAGTGTTTTATATATCTCATTTAATTATCTTAACAGTCCTATACAGAGGTACTCTTAACTGCTATATTTTAAAAATGAAAATATTAAGGATAAGAGAGGTTATACTTGCCTCCAGGTCCACAGACTGTAAGTTGTGGAGCATAATGTTTATGAACACATAAATACAAGTTCTAGAATCAGAGAAACTGTACTCAAAACTTAGTTCTAGGCCAGGCACGGTGGCTCACGCCTGTAATCCCAGTACTTTGGGAGGCTGAGGCGGGCAGATCACGAGGTCAGCAGTTCAAACCAGCCTGGCCAACATAGTGAAACCCCAATTCTTAAAAATCCAAAAAAATTCAGCTGGGTGTGGTGGCGGATGCCTGTAGTCCCAGCTACTTGGGAGGCTGAGGCAGGAGAATCGCTTGAACCGGGGAGGCAGAGGTTGCATTGAGCCAAGATCGCACCACTACACTCCAGCCTGGGCAACACAGCGAGACCCTGTCTAAAAAAAAAAAAAATCTTAGTTCTAGTTTTTACTATCCATGTGATCTTGAATATGCTATTTAATGTCTCTGAGCCTGAATTTCCCAATAATAGTAAGTGAACTGGGACCTTTTGCATGTGTTAGTTTATCTAACCCTTAAAATGATCCAATGAGGCAGAGTGTATCACCAGATACAGAGTCTAATGATTAGATCAGTGAAACAGCCTGCCTGGGTCACCCACCCCTGGGTGTTTGTGCGATGGTCCCCAGGGAGAATATGCGAATGGATTGGTGCCAATGCACTTCGCATACTCTGCTGATGGCGAGATGTTGGCATTTCTACGGAGACAGCTATTTTGACAGCAATGCTGATTAAACAATTCTACTGACTAGAAATAGTGTAGACATTTTATTAATCAAAACTACTGCTCTTTCTGAGTTTTGCTAAACTGGTTGCTATTTAAGTTTCTGGAATAATAATAGGAGCTGCTAACTGTTGAGTGTTTCCTATATGCAGGACACGGCAATAAATGTCTTATTTTGTATGTGCTAATAGATATAGTCTTCACAGCCTTGTCACACAAAGATTCACATTTTCTTGTTTTATAGATAAGGAAAGTGAGACATGCAAAGTAGCTTATTATCATTAAATAACTAGTATATGACCCATCTGGGCTGACTTCAGATCTGATGCCCTTAACCACTGTAATTTTGAGATTGACCACTTACTATGAGCTAAGTGATATGGCAAATTCATGATATCTTCCTGTTATTTAAATAAGGCAGAGATGGTTCCTGTTTATTTGCTGAAAATAGCCCCATGTTGTTTATTTCTTACACATCTTTAAATTGCTTTAAATATAGCCCAACATAAACACATTTTTAACCATTTAGAGCCTAGTTACTCTACATATCCTCATAAAATTACACCCAACGTCTGCTAACCATAGGTAAGACAAATATTGTAGCTATAAAGATCCCAAACCACTGCTCTTCTTCAGAGCTCTTTGATTGAGAGACTACGATGCTGCTGAGCAACATCACCAAGTAAATAACCCCCCTCTTCAACTTGCCTCTCCCCCAGAGTATCCTTTGACTTATTCCTCTAGAGTGGTGGCCCATGACTTTATCTCTGGAAGGTCTCCTGCTGGGAGTGACTTCCCGTCCCATGTCCCATGCAATCTTATTCACATGCTGCCCAGTAAAGATTGTGTGCCTCTCATGATCCTGTCTCTTTCTTAGTAAGCCCAGAAATACTTGAACTCACTACATTTTCTCATCAGGACTAAATCATAGGCCTTCATTAATTTACTTTGTGTTTTTGTTGTAACATCTTTATTTGTGGTATAATTTACATACCATAAAATTTATTCATTTTATGTGTCCAATTCAACAATTTTTGGTACATTTTCAGAGCTGTGCAAATATCACCACAATCCAACTTTAAAACAATTCCATCCTCCAAAAAGAAACTCATGCCCATTTACAGTAACACCTGTTCCCATCCCCAACCCCAGGCAACCAACTAATCTACTTTCTGACTCTGTAGATTTGCCTATACACTTTCTGTAACATTTTATCAAGACAAAAAGCTGATTTTGACCCAGATGAACCAATTTTTAGTTACATAGTTACTTTAGACATGTCTAAATGATATTTTAGCAAGTTCATAAAGGCTCTAAAAGTCTGTGGTAAATATATATGTGTGTGTGTATCCATCACAGATGTAATGTAACTCCCTTAAAGACTATAACACTTTTGTATCCGTTCATTCATCTGAGCCAAACAATATCATGAGGAAGGCAGAATTCTATGGTTGCGTTAATAGGACATGCGCTCTGCAATCAGAGCTGAGTTCTATTTAAGCTCCATGGGAATACAGACTATGTCCATCAGGTTCACCATTATGCCCTCAATATTTAGCTGAATGCCTGGAACATAAGAGAACCTCAGTAACTGTTAGGGGGGTTAAAAAAGGAATGAAAGAAAATAAAAAATGAACTCTGCGACTCACCAGCAAGCTGCAATGTAAATTTCACTTCACTGAGCCTCTAGCATCTCCAAAAGGGGGAAAATATCCATCTCCTAGAGTTGGGAGGATTGAATGAGATGATGTTTGTTAAGTGCTTGACACACAGATAAGGGTAGTGAGGGGCAGAGGAGTTTAGTTACTTGTCCAATGGTATATGTCGTGCACTGTAGTGGTGGAAGAAGGGCTCAAATTTAGACCTGCCTTTCTGCCTACCTGAGAAAGCCCTTAAGCAGTAATTTACAGAACGTTTTGACAGACAGCTGAAATGAGCACAAATCATTGTGACTATGTGCTATATTATTACAGAGGTGCAGTGATGGTGGAATTAAATGATCCTACAATGTCATTTTTCTTCTCGGTAATAGTGGTAGAAAAATCCCTTAGTGCAAGCCTATGTGATTTCAGAGTCCATCCTTTATAGTAAATGCCTTACCTTACCTATTCCTTATCTCCAGTCCATAAAATGGTGTTTGATCACTTTAAATCCTCTTCTCTGCTTGGCTTTGATTGCAAAATGTGGTCAGGTTAATTGGTACAATTAAAGTGTTCCTGGGGGATAATTACCCCTTTTACTTTCTATGTGTGAAGAAGGAGGATGACTGGTCCCAAAAATGGGATCCCTGTGGCACACTGAAAAGGAGAATTAAATACACAGTGAGATGAAGCCCAGAAAGCATTTTCTCTTGTACTTAATATAATTAGCCAATAAAAGCATATGCAGTTTCTTATATCTATTTCCACCAATTCACACACCTTGGGGTAGGCGGAAAGAAATGATCTGGCATCTGAAACAAGAGAAAGCCGATGTCTGAGTCAAGGAAGTAGGAGTGAGCAGGAGGGCTGGAGAGGTTTTTGTACATCTCCAACAACCTTGCCCTCCTTTCCCACCTGACACATCACCACACCATGGTTATTGCCAGGCCTTTCCGCTGAGTTTTGAGAAACAATAGCCGCTGACGAACTACCTTTTTCTTTTCTAGATTCCAGCCCTCGACACAACAGGAATCTCCTCTGAGGATTCTGCCAGCCATAAAGCTCCCCTCCCCCACAGCTCCCAAATCACTCTCAAGCCTGAAGAGTGCTGCCCTGTCTTCAACACCACAACTACACCCAGGCTGCCGGAACTAAGGTGTATTCCCCAGCAAGATTTAAAGTCCACTCGGGAAAGTAATACAGTAAGTCTTCTACCTTAAAAGCTGTTATGAACTGTAATGCTTAGCAAATTGGCTGGGGGGGTGGGGGTGAAATTGCAAAACGCTCTTTTCACCCTGCAACTTGTATTAACAAGCACATTATGAAACTTCCTTGTAATCAGGTTGAGTGACTTGAGCACCACGTGATTCAAAGACAATTTAGGTGTCAAAGTGAATAGGCTCATTTATACAATGGATACATTTCTCACAACCAGTCAATAATTAATGTTTCAAGTTGGGTGCAAGAACCATGTCGAAATTGACATCCTTTAAAATGACATCCTTCTGGGTGATCAAGAGGAAGGGAAACAGAAGAAACTTCAACAACAGAATCATAAGTATATGGCTTACATAAGTATACTACAGCAAGCTGGAATCGTCTGTCCATTGACTCCTCCAATTATGCTAAATTGCTAGAATGTAGACTGTGAAAACTGGTAGGAGTTTTGAAATAATTTCACCCTTAAGGGTTCTTAAATGTATAATTAAAAAATAAGGGGTGGAAAAGGTGACAGAAGAGAAATGGCTTTGGAAATAGAGCGTCACCATTACTACATGACCTTGAAAACGTTACTTCGTTCTGTGAATTTCAGTTTTCTTCTCTATGATTGGAAGTGATAAATCTTCCTTTGTAAGATTATTATGAGGACTAAATGAGCTAGGTACAAAGTGCCTAGCAGCAAGCCCATCATAGAAGAAACGTGTACTAAATTCTGGTTCTCAAACCTTCTCAAGAAGAGAGAGCTCATCATTGAAATGAGTTACAAAGTTCCTTATGCATGGGAACTTTCCTAGAGAGAAGGCCCATAACTTTCATCTGTTGCTCAAAGCTCCAAAAGGTTAAGAACCACCACAATAGACTGAACGTCTCAAAGGTAGGAAAGCCCCTTATTCATTTCTATATACACGGTGGCACATTATTTTGAGACATGAATCAAGTATTCCTCCTGGAACTAGAGCAACCTATTGGTTTGATTACTAAGGACGGTTGATTTCACATCTGTCCAGAACCCAGCTCTGCACAGGGTGCAAATTGTAGCAACAGCAGTATTAATGTTAATAACTAGCCTTTATTGAACTCTGTATATTCTAGGAATTGGGCAAATGATCTTATAACTATTAATTTATTTAATCACCAAGCAATCCCATGAGGTAGCTATCATTATTATTATCCCCATTTTCAGAAGTGAGAAATTGAAGAAGAGAAAGGTTAAGAATCTTGCTTAGTGCTACACAATCAGTAAGGGGTGGAGCTGGCGTAGGAATCAAGCAGTCTGACTAAGCGTCTACCCAAACTAAGTCTGAGAAACATACCTATCCTAAGGGAGCTCACCGTCACCTTAATTAGATTTTTGAAAAGATACACTCTAGGAAATTTGGACTTGACACCACCCACTAGTGCCCAGCTGCTCCCTACTCCGTACTGGGGCTGGGATGCATGGCCCAAGGAACCCATACAGCTGGCTGGCTAGTTCCCGAAGCCACAAGCTGCAACAGCCTTTCCCTTCCCCAGCCAATGAGCTTTACTCCAGCGGACAGTAATTAAGCTTAGACTTTTCTCCCTGGTGGAGGAAGCAGTTGCATAAGAATAAGAGACTCTTCCCCAGGCATTTTAAAACTGTTTCTTTTCTTCCCTCTTCTCCACCACGTCAGTCAACCTTTAAAGGTTTTTTTTTGTTTTGTTTTGATTTTTTCCTTTTAGAGGACGTTTTTACTGGGCCAGGCCCCTCAACTATCATTGTTTGTACTCTGTAAAATTTTGGTTGTGAAAGGATTTGTGGCGCTAGTCTTGGGCGGTGGCCAATCTGCTGTGCTTTGCATATCTGTATGGTTTGTGATGCAAGCCTCCATCTTGCTTTACATCGTGGGGGCACGGCCCAGTAACCACTTGGCAAGGCTTTGTTTAGCAAACCTGCCTGAAGGGAGGAGCCCTCTCAGGTTTGATATCTGCTTGTTTTCCTAGCCCTGTCTCTTAAAGGGCCCCACCCAGAGATTGGGTTTTCTTCTGCCTGTGTGTATGTGTACTGTGTGTATTGTCTGTCAAAAGAGCTCTAATTAATTTGGCCTAAAGAAAGAAAAGCACTTGGATCAATAATTTTTTTTAAGGGAAGTAAAAGCTGCAGTACCTTTCAGTTTACGTGACTTTAATCTTTGAGAAATAAAAGCAGCCGTAAAGATTATTGGTGAAATGTAGGTCAGATGCAAGGTTTCCTTATTCTAATGGCAGTTAGATATGCTTCTTTAGAAGGGGGAATGAGACAGCTAGGTGGGAGGGGATCCCTGAAGAAACTCCAACCAGCCTGCCCACTGAGGTGGGGCCTCAGGAAGTCCAAGAAGTTTGCAGCAGGGAGGAGCCTGGCCCCTCCTCTTCCTGTGTGGAACCTGAGATTCAAGCTGCAGGCAGGAAGTGCTCTAGCAGGGACTCTGGCCTTGGGAGAGTCCCTGTTTCCCCCTTTTCTTCCTTTTCACCCACTGAAACCCTGTCTTACTCACTATTCAATTTGTCTGCAAGCCTGAATTTTCATGGCTATGGGACAAAGAACTCCGTCTTTAGCTGAACTAAGGAAAAGTCCTGTAACAATAAGATTATTTATGATAGCCAAAAAGTGGAAACAACTCAAATATCCATCAACATTTATACAATAGAATTGTCTAGAAAATGTAAACTAATCTGTAGTGGCAGAAGGGAGATCAGTATCAGTGGTTGCCTGAGATAGAGCAATGGCAAGGGAGGATGGAGGAGTGATTACAAAGGGGTATAAGGAAACTTCTGTGGGTGATGGTTATATTTATTGACTTGACTGTACTCATGGTTTCATGGGTATATACGTATGTTAAAACTTATCAGATTGCACACTTAAAAATGTACTGTTTATTGTTTATCTCAAAGCCACTTTTAAAAATGACAGTAATACCACCTACATTCCAGGGTTGTTATGAGACTTAAATAAGATCATTTATGTTAAAGTGCCAAAAACAAACACAAAAATTTAACATAAAAATAACCATTTAGTAAACAGAAGTTCTAACGTAATTGCAAATAATGGAGAGTCATTTTTTTATTGAGCAGAGGCATGAAAAAGCGAAGAATCTCATTTCAGCCGTCATAGTAGATCAATTTTAGTTATCTCCCTTCATATGTACCTTAACAATGAATTAATGAATACGTGTCCCAATGTACAAGTGCAAGTATATACGTATCTGTATTTGTGCATGTGTGTATATACATTAAGTCCTCACTAATGTTGTCAACAGGTTCTTGGAAATTGATGTTAAGCGAAACTATGTACTAAATGCCATAGGACCTTAACTCTTGTCTATACCAGCCTATGATAAAATTGGCTTCATTACACAGCCTGTCATTTTTGCTTTAAGGAGTAGTTTCCAAGAACTTATGGATGACGTTAACTAAGGACTCACTGTATGTATGTATATATGTGTGTGTTTACATGTATATACATTCACACACATATATATGTTTACACTTTCTTGAAAAGTCCTTTCTACACAATGCATTGGAAGTGGTCTACTTTATTTTCATTTCTATTGTTATAAAAGACCTCAAGGTTGTTTGGAATCAGTGGAATCAGCAATTTTCCCTATTTTTAATAAAAGTGGGAGCTTATTTTATGCTAAGCATTCAACTATGCCCTTGATGTACATCATAACAGTTTTCCTGGGAAGGAGGTATCATCAGCTCTATTTTACAGGTGAGGAAGTGAAGGAACACTAAGATTAAATGATATCTTTAGAATCACACAGCTAGTATGTAGCAAGGCCAGGGAACATATTCAACATAATCTAACCCAAAACTCAATAGCATTTTAGCTCTGCGAGGCTTTCTTCCCAAATTGCTAGATCTAGTATGTGGGTACATTGCTAATACCACCTCAGCAGTCACATGTACCTACAAATTACCAAGATGAATTCAAACCTAGCCTCACAATTAGTGTCACGTCAGTGTCAGTGAAGCCAAGGCTATGGTGAAGAGAGGGAGAAGAAGCCAATTCATCCAGCCATAAAAAATAATCATTAAATGTATGATTCAAGGTGAGTTTATAGATATTTTAAGTCCAAGCTAATATCCATGCAATAGGAATCAAATTGTTGAGACATCCCAAAATCTTAGCGCTATATACAAATTTCTGGATGGAATCTTTTTAGTTTGAAGTCTCATTTTTGTCTGTGTTCTCTGCTTTTGTTTTTTTTTTTTTTTTTTTTTTTTTTTTTTAGAGGGAGTCTTGCTCTGTTGCCAGGCTGGAGTGCAGTGGCGCAATCTTAGCTCACTGCAACCTCCGCCTCCCAGGTTCAAGGGGTTCTCCTGCCTTAGCCTCCTGAGTAGCTGGGACTACAGGCGCACATGCCACCATGCCCAGCTAATTTTTGTATTTTTAGTAGAGACGGGGTTTCACCATGTTGGCCAGGATGGTCTCGATCTCTTGATCTTGTGATCCACCTGCCTCAGCCTCCCAAAGTGCTGGGATTACAGGCATGAGCCACCGCACCCGGCTGTTCTCTGCTCTTAAACTAAAATTTTAATTTTAGAAGATGCTAAAGAAGATGTGGCTAAGTGTATCAAACTAATTTATCAAGTACTATAAATTGAACAGTTTAATCCTGAACATGAAATTTTAATAAAAGTGCCTTAATAAATCTTTAAGCACGTAAGGAAAAGTTACTATAATCATATTGGCTTTAAAAGAGATTTTCATTCTTTTATTTGAGGTCGTAATAGATATAAGACCCCTAGGGAAATATAAAAATGAGAAATAAAAAGGTATTTTGTACAGTTATGGCTAATATTACAACAGTCTCATGTCTGGGATGTTAGACCTCATGCTTTGATCCCAGACAAGCTAAGTTAGATTGTCAGCCCTGCCACTTCATAGTTTACTGGGTTGCACTAGGCAAGTGCTTAGCCTTTCTGGGATTCACTTTCTTATACTGTAAAATTTTGCCAGTGGCAGCACCTACCTTTAGAGTTGTTCTGTGAATTAGATAAGGTCATGTATGTTAGCAACCAGGAATGATTCAAGGTACATAGAAGTGTACTCAACACATAGGGGATGCTATTAAAATAGAATTTGGGCTGCATAGGAGTTTAATGAGTTTAACTTTACTCCATTGCCTTTCTGGGCTGCAGGCAGTAGTGGGAGCCCTGGGCAGTTAGCTCAATGATGGGTGTACCCAGTGGCCTGAGGAAGGAACCTAGAACTAGATTAAAGGATCCAATCCAAGTTCTGGATAATCAATGCTAATTGCACACTCAACTGAGGAGCCTCCAGAACATCACCTTGGCATAAAAAGCATAGCTCTGACTTACTTTTAACAATTGTTTGGGGCCGGGTGCGGTGGCTCACGCCTGTAATCCCAGCACTTTGGGAGGCCAAGGGTGGGTGGATCACATGAGGTCAGGAGTTCGAGACCAGCCTGACCAACATGGCAAAACCCCGTCTCTACTAAAAATACAAAAATTAGCCGGGCATGGTGGTGGGTGCCTATAATCCCAGCTACTCGGGAGGCTGATGCAGCAGAATCGCTTGAACCTAGGGTGAAGAGGTTACTGTGAGCCAAGATTGTGCCACTGGACTCCAGCCCAGGTGAAAGAGCAAAACTCCGTTTCAAATAAATAAATAAATAAATAAATAAAAGTAAAATAAAAATTAAAGAAATTGAGTAACAGCTTTACAATAACAATGCAAATTGTTAACATTTTTGACAACTTTGTATGTGCTCTGCCCTATATGAAACACTGTATATGCATTATCACATTGCATCCTTAATAATAATTATGAAATAGTTGCTATAATTATCCTCAGGTTATAGATGAGAAAACTGCTGCCTTGTCGGAAGGAAAGGTGCTGTTTGGTCTCTTCGCTGGCGTCCCCATCTTTAGGAATTCCAGCCCAAACAAGCCGCCTTCCAATTAGCAGTAACCCTCCTGTGTGTGTGTATGTGTGTGCACATGCATGTGGATGCATGTGTGTATTTGATGGCATTATATATGGGCTAGAAATCAGTTAATTGTTCTATGAAGTCTTTCTCTGATTAGGCCCTCATCTATTTTGTGGACATTGGTTTTGTATATAAAAGGACTGTCATCAGCAACCCAACGATGCTTTTTCTCCCAGCACCCATAGCAACAGCCTTTTTTGTGAACTAAAATAAGTTTGATACGAATCCTCACACTGGAGTTTTGACAGTTAGGTAAGAAAAACAGATCAGTGAGTACATTACACCCACTGTGCTGTAGAATAATTATTTTAAATAATGTATATAAAACATCATTGCATTTTTTCCTGGTTTACCTTTAAATTTGTTAGCATGCCAGAAATGCAACTGCCTAGCTATCATCAGTCCCCATTCCCCAAAAGGCAAACACTTCGTGGGCTGCCAGTGAGAGGTATCACCTGCATACCTGCATAGAGACCTTCTTTCTCTAGCACACAAAGCTTATCCCTGAGACTGGAAGTGTTGAGCAGTCTCTAATTGTCTAGAAGAGCCAGGCCTGGCAAGTCCAGAAGTAGGTTCTAGGCTCTCTCCAACCTCACCCCAACTTAAACTTTGGCTTCATGTTTTATGAGTCTGAAGGCTGTATGCCCAGCTTCTGTAAAGACGGAAATTTATAAGTCCACAGGAAAAACAGAGAGGATAAAAGAGAGTAAAATGAGATACCAGAAACCTGGTGTGGAGAATACATAATAGAGTTGACCCCATAAATGTATCCTAAAGCAGGGACTCAACATTCCAGTTCATCATCAAGAGAGATGAACAAAGCTATCCGAAGGCCTAGGTTGCCATAAAGGAGTGTGGAATGAGTACAGTTAGGAATAGACGGGGCTAGCCTAGAGGTGGGTGCACACGAATAAATCAAGGGGAGACAAATACTGTAAAAGTAATTATAAGGGAGATTATGTTTAAGAAGGAGAATGTAGAATGCTATGTGACCATAAAATAGGGTAATAAAATGGGATAATAGCATATGGTGAAGGCAAAAGCAAGTATACAAATATTTTTTAAAAGCTTAATGTCCATTTAATAAATGGTGCGGGGAGAACTGGTTAGCTATATGCAGAAAAATGGAACTGGACCCCTTCCTTACACCTTATACAAAAATTAACTCAAGATGGATTACAGACTTAAATGTAAAACCCAAAACTACAAAAACCCTAGAAGAAAATCTAGGCAATACCATTCAGGACATAGGCATGGGCAAGAATTTCATGACAAAATCACCAAAAGCAATGGCAACATAAGCAAATAATTGATGAATGGAATCTAATTAAACTAAAGAGCTTCTGCACAGCAAGAGAAACTATCATCAGAGTGAACTGACAACCTAAAGAATGGGAGAAAATTTTTGCCATCTATCCATCTCACAAAGGTCTAATATCTAGAGTCTACAAGGAACTTAAGTGAATTTTCAAGAAAAAAGTCATTAAAAACTGGGCAAAGGACATGAACAGACACTTCTCAAAAGAGGGCATTCATGTGGCCAAGAAACGTGAAAAAAAGCTCAACATCACTGATCATTAGAGAATTGCAAATCAAACCCACAATGAGATACCATCTCACACCAGTTAAGATGGCAATTATTGTAAGTCAAGAAACAAGAGATGCTGGCGAGGTTGTGGAGGAAAAGGAATGTTTTTATACTGTTGATGGGAGTGTAACTTAGTTCAACCATCGTGGAAGACAGTATGGCCATTCCTCAAAGATCTAGCAGCAGAAATACCATTTGGCCTAGCAATCCCACTACTGGGTATATACCAAAAGGAATATAAATCATTCTATTTTAAAGATACGTGCACACGTATGTTCACTGCAGCACTATTCACAATAGCAAAGACATGGAATCAACCCAAATGCCCATCAATGATAGACTGGATGAAGAAAATGTGGTACATATACACCATGGAATACTATGCAGACATAAACAGAAAGGAGATCATGTCCTTTGCAGGGACATGAATGTCGCTGGAAGCCATTATTGTCAGCAAACTAATGCAGGAACAGAAAACCAAACACCGAATGTTCTCACTTATAAGTAGCAGCTAAATGGTGAGAACACATGGACACATCGGCAGAACAACACATACTGGGGCCTGTCGGGGTGGAGGAAAGGAGAGCTTCAGGAAGAACAACTAACGGATGCTGGGCTTATTACCTAGGTTATGGGTTGATCTGTGCAGCAAACCACCATAGCACACGTTTACCTATGTAATAAACCTGCACATCCTGCACCTATACCCCAGAATTTAAAATAAAAGTTGAAGAAAAAAAAAGATTAATGTTTACAGTATAAAATATATGTCATGCCTGCTGATGACCATGCTAACTATATGGATGTAGCAAACTTCTGGAAGGCAATCCTGTTCTCTTTTGCCCTGCTATGGGAGAAGAAGGCCTTGTTAATGAGCTCTGAACAACTTCTCTTCTATGCCATGGATTCCCAGAGGGCTTCTGATACATGTTAGGGAGTCTCTCGGACATAAGAGGCACTAGAGCTTGTCCAGAAACTACTGCCTGAGTGCCACAGAGGATCCACTTATAATTAAAATACCATGATTCAAATGCAAAATTAGCTTGGGCTTTTTTTGGAAGAAATGTGCCAAGAGGGATCCTGCAGGAAGAGGCCTCCGGAATATTATATTATTGTTTAAATATTTGTGCCCATCATAGAGAGGGTTGTACATCCCTGTCCTGCCCTGCCAGGCTTAGCTACAAAACTTAGTTTGGACAGTAAATAATAAGCAGAAGTGATCCATACCACAACTGAACAGAAGCCTTGAAAGCAGTATACTGTTTGCCACTGCCTTTCTTTTCCTTCTGCCACAAGAAGAGTCATGTTCTTGTGAGGCACAGCTCCATCAGTACGGGTAAGAAAGATGTGTGGGCCAGGCGCAGTGGCTCACGCCTGTAATCCCAGCACTTTGGCAGGCCAAGGCGGGCAGACCACAAGGTCAAAAGATCGAGACCATCCTGGCCAACATGGTGAAACCCCGTCTCTACTAAACATATAAAAATTAGCTGGGCGTGGCGGCACGTGCCTACAGTCCCAGCTACCCAGGAGGCTGAGGCAGGAGAATCGCTTGAACCCAGGAGGTGGAGATTGCAGTGATCCGAGATTGCGCCACTGCACTCCAGCCTGGCAACAGAGCAAGACTCCCTCAAAAAAAAAAAAAAAAAAAAAAAAAAAACACAAAGAAAGATGTGTGCAGACACCCCACAGTAGACGTGAGGCATGAGCAAGAAATCAACCTTGGCTATTATAAGTCATTTAGATTTTAGATTTATTTTTTTGTTTCCACAGCATAAGCTGCCTGATAAAAGGTTCTTTTATCAAGATGACTATGGATACCCCAGTGGAAAGTTTTCTATGATGAGCTAAGAAGGACAGCTAATAATTGAGCACTTCATTAGTCATGAATTTCCACTGAAGCAAGACCAAAAATTTGGCTCTAAGCCCAAAGATACTTACTGCCATCTGCATATAACAAAGTTTCATTAAAAATAACAAGAAAATACAACTATACTGGTTGCCTTTATTAGGTTATTAGGCTGCATGTGTCAAAACAACTCCTATCTAGCAACTAAGGAGGGTGGTCTTATTGGGGAAGAAGAGATAATACACCCAGAAAGAAGCTGAATCCTCACTTGACCTCTAAGGATGCCTTTCTGTCTGCCCCACCACTTGATAACCAGACCCAATGTCTTTACAAAGATAGAAATTTCAGAATAGTTTTTACTTAGGATGAATATGTGGGGTTTCCACATTTTAATGAAGCTGATGATATTAACCAGGGCAGACTTCTAAGGAAAGGCTTCATAATGTTAAATCCATAATGCTGCATGTTTAAAGACAATTTTGAGGCACTATCCACAGATAGATTCTCAGAGACATAAGCCTGCATTTTACATCGACTCTCCCTCCTGCCTCTTGGCTGCTTATTGTCTCCTAGAGTTTTGCCATGATGGACAGCTACAACAGAGTCAATTCATTCAGAAACGATTGAAATCCCTTCATAGTCTAGACACTATAGGATGTCTAGGAACAGGATGACTAAGGGTTTCATCCACCCTTGAGGAGTTGCTCTGTTGAGAGCGAGGGCTACTATGCCATTTGCAATTACAGAACCACCAGGTAGTTCTGTAATTCCAGCCTGGATGAGAGTTACCTGGCTGAGTAGAAGCAAAGAGCCATGTGTGTGCTGAAGAAGAAAGAGCCATACCCCAATTGCTGGTCAGCTCAGGGTTGGGCATAGCACTCAGTATGTGATAGGATCCAATGGCCATCAGAAAGCACTGAGCCATCCTAAGGGATTGGACAAAAAATTGTCCAGTCCCTTTCCATGAATTGTGTTATACTGTAACAGAGGTCTGCAGAGGGTGCTTCAGGGCAGCCTCTTCTTGTTGTGGTTGGGCAGACTAAAGCCTTGACACATCTACAGTCACCACATCCTGTGGCATTTTCCGAGAGTCATGGAGAAGAGGCTGAAGTTCAAGCATCAAGCCCAAGCAGAAAAAGAAAGAAAGGACCACTATGATGGTATTATCAGAGAGTGTGAAACCTTGGGGAAGCAGTCACTGGAGAAAGGACAGCAAAGCTTCAAGTACTTTCTATCAGGCCTCTGAGCCCAAGCTAAGCCATCATATACCCTGTGACCTGCATGTATACATCCAGATGGCCTGAAGTAACTGAAGAATCACAAAAGAAGTGAAAATGGCCTGTTCCTGCCTTAACTGATGACATTACCTTGTGAAATTCCTTCTCCTGGCTCATCTTGGCTCAAAAGCTCCCCCACTGAGCACCTTGTGTCCCCTGCCCCTGCCCGCCAGAGAACAACCCCCTTTGTCTGTAATTTTCCACTACCCACCCAAATCTTATAAAACGGCCCCACCCCTATCTCCCTTCGCTGACTCTTCGGACTCAGCCTGCCTGCACCCAGGTGAAAAACAGCCTTGTTGCTCACACAAAGCCTGTTTGGTGGTCTCTTCACATGGACGCGAGTGAAACTTTCCTTAGTTAACCAGTACCCAGCTGTGGAGGCTTTTTATAATACTTCTGTGGGTGCAGGCAGTGTTGTAAGATGGGAGGGCTTATAGCACAATCTAGAAGCAGAACTGGCATGTCCTCATCTACCACAGACCAAAAGCCCAGATAAAAAGTCTGCAAATGGACCAAGATTGGGGCCAGAAAAATAGAGCAAGGTGCTTGTTCTTGACACCTCTTAAAGGTGAGTAAATTCCAGTGAAATTTTGTATTGGCTGGTAGGCTCAGGAAAGTCTTCAGAGCTGCAGAATAGGAAGGAGTTAGTAGATGGAGGAGCCCCCTTGTAAGCAGCACTTGTACGGGCCTGGAAAGAGACAAGGGGAGCTTTGCTTTCCAGGAGCATTTGGTTCACAGGAATAACAAGAATGCACATATGAGCTTGCATACCAAATGGTTAAGATTCGTAACATGAAAATGCTCTGTCTGCTCCCCTGCAGTGACCTCTGCTCCCCACGGAGGCCCTGAGGTCCTTGAGAGAATTCATCTGATGAAGAAGCAAATGCTGCTGCCCTGTCTTTGGGTTTAGAAGAGGACAACATGGGCTGAGTCCTGTTATTGGTAATGGATCTGCCAAGCCCCATCCCAGCCCTAACTGGAACCCTGGCAATCCACATGGTGAGCATTAAAGCCTGGTTTAAGAAGATCAGTGTCTGTTCTTGGACTTAGCTGAATGCTCTTAAGTGTACAGGCCATGGTCCTGGCAGCATTGGTATTGAGAGTCCTAAAGAAATGCACTTGTATGCACAGACAGGGTTGGCAATATGGCCATCAACATTTATTTTAATTTTACTTTCACAGTTTAGAGGATTTTATTTATTCTGAAACTGGTGAGACTGATTTTAAATTAAAGTGTTACATGCAATTAATTAATTACCACCAGGAAGTTCTTCCTTAATCCCCAGAATCAGCAGGACTCCTACACAGGAATGCTTCTTAAGCACAGAATGAAATGGACTCTCTGACTTCCAAGCCCCTGGGATAGCTTTGGAATTTAGTCCAGCTAAAAAGAAACCTCCTAATTATTACGGCTTCAAACAATACTGTTTTATTT
Organism: Gorilla gorilla gorilla; assembly: GCF_029281585.2. NCBI lineage: Eukaryota > Metazoa > Chordata > Mammalia > Primates > Hominidae > Gorilla > Gorilla gorilla. Next base: position 157,373,619 of record NC_073247.2, read on the forward strand.
AGGATTCTCACTCTAATCCTGTGAAAGGAGCTATATAAATCACCAAGTGAACTATACTCAGCCTTTTTCCTCCCCCACTGTCACACCCACATCATCACCAGATCGAAGGATCAAAGCCAACTCCAAGTATAACTGGTATTTGCTTCTCTAGAAAATTAGTTGTCAAAAAATTTCACTGAGGGGCCTAGATATTCACAAGATATTAACAGAGATTTCCCTGAAAAAAAAAAAAAAGCTAACGCTGTTTTGACAGAATTCAAAAGATTATGTAACTGTTGGATGATACGCAGTGCTGTAACCCGATATAGCTAATGTAATTTACACTTAATTAGCATAAAGGTTTATTTAAATATTGGAAATCTGAGTATGTCAGTATGACTTTGAATTGATAATTTTTGGTATATCAAAAATAAGATTGAAAACTGACACTGCACTAGGGGACTAGGTATCAGAATGAATTAAGACAAGATTCCCTACATTCTTGAAGGCTTTCTTTTTTTTTTCTTTAACCCAGCGATGCTGCAATTAACAAGCCCTGGGAGAACAGAGCTCCATTATGACAAGTTCAGCTGTGGGAAAGCAACCAACAAAACACCACTTCTGAGAAAGGGGAAGCGATGTCAGGGAGTGTCATCTGCTGACGTTTGTTCCCACTCTTACTCCCCTCCCACTCACAGAACTAGGAGCTTTCCTGTCCTTTGACCTCTGAACTCCAAAAGAATGGCAAGCGCCAGTGGAACAGGAGTTTCTGAGAGTCCAGTGTCTATGGCATGTATTTGACAGTTCTGATGAAAAGTATGAGCTGTGAATTAGACTTCCCCTAGCAGAGATGTTTGTGGATAAGGAACCTGCTTAAAACGGTGAGGCAGTCAGAGTGTCAGAGGATTGGGAAGACTCACATGTGGGCAACAGCAGCAGAAACTGGGGACCTGTAGCTGGGAAAAGAGACGAGTTGCAGGCTACAAAATAGATATCTTCACACAAAAAAAGGAATATTGTCTGTGAAGGGACAATTTATCAAGGTAACAGCACTGGAAGTTTGTGCAGAATCTAGCCATCCATCCATCCGTGCATCCATTCATCCCTCCGTCATCTATGCAGCAGTTTTATAGCTAACTATGGAAAAATGAGCTTTGTGATATGTGATTTCTAGCAACAGCCAGCAGGTGGGTAAAAGTTTTAGGCATGTAAAGGACCCCCCAAATCACACTGCTTTCCTTATTATTCAAAATGTCTTCATAGCTTATATCCAGTGCCTTATTTTCCTATGTAAGTAGTAAAACAGAAATAACAATGAACAGACGAAATCTGTTAACTATTAATATCACAGACTTGAAGACTAGGGATCTTTTCTAGAAGGTATGCCTGCCTTGTTCATTATTAGAAAGCACACATTCAAGTTTCCAATTAGCCCCATTCCATATTCTGCCTCTACCCTAACTCCTGAAATAAACCTACTGTTGTTCTGTTGCAAATAGATCATATTTGGGTCAATTGCAGGTTTTGCAGCTGAAACCTTAATGAGTGAATACAATTGTACTAGAAAAAGTAACTCCCAGAAGCCCAGATTCATGCTTGCCCATACTGCAGAATAATAACTACCAATTATTTGTTATATACCAGAAGATCTATGTAGTGCATCTCAGATAAATCTCATGACAATCCTCAAATTGAGTGTTATCTCAGTGTTTTTTGTTCATTTGTTTGTTTTCTTTTGAGATGGAGTTTCACGCTTGTTGCCCAAGCTGGAGTGCAATGGTGCGATCTCGGCTCACTGCAACCTCTGCCTCCCGGGTTCAAGTGATTCTCCTGCCTCAGCCTCCTGAGGAGCTGGGATTGCAGGTGCACACCACCACGCCTGCCTAATTTTGTGTGTTTTTAGTAGAAACGGGGTTTCACCATGTTGGCCAGGCTGGTCTCGAACTCCTGACCTCAGGTGATTCGCCCGCCTCGGCCTCCCAAAGTGCTGGGATTACAGGCGTAAGCCACTGTGTCTGGCTGAGTGTTATCTCCATTTTAAAGAAAGAAAACAGAGGCTTAGACAGTTAACTAACTTGTCCATTCACATGGTTAGTAATGTACAAAGCTGACCCCAAACCAGGCCTTCTCCATCACACCACACTTTCTGGATCCCTCCTACCCCTCCTAGATTAATTACTATAGCATTTATTCAAGTCATTTCAATAGAGCTATTATCAGAGGTATGGGAAAAGAGTTCAATGCCAAATACATTGAAGAATCTGGTTTAAGAAAAGTTAAACAGGTTTCTTTATGGAAGCATTCCTCAATGGCCTCAATAGACAAAAATGCGTAGGCCTTATTTTTGTTGTTACTGTCATTGAAGAGCAACTCCAAAGACACAGCAGTAAAAGTGCTATGGAAAAAAATGCAAACTGCTTTAAAATCTACCTTGCAAACAAGCACCATCCCAGTGCGCAGGGACAAGCCCTTCTGGAGGCATGGAACTCGAAGGTGCTGTGCTTTGGCATTTTGGCTCCAGTCCAGCGGAGATGCAGGCTGCCCACATCCTGTTGCGGGGCTAGGGCCAGACAGAGTTTACATCCAGGAGACCCTCCTAGCAAAGGCACTAAAAGCAGCGCTGCCTCCAGGACAATTCATGATCTCCTAGACAGTAGGGCAGCTGAGCGTGATGAGGAAGGGCACTGTCTCTCTGATTCCCAGGGCCTGTCATTTCCCGAGGGCTGGTGGAGCCCGGGGATTGGAGGGCAAGAAGCCCAGCCGTAGTCTAAAGGAATGATACTGAATGGGCCCTGTGTGCTGAGCAGAGAGGAGGAATAGATTTCCTCGCTTGTCCCTGGATACTTGCCAAACCTGAAGTAAGTACTGTATATGGTGAATCATTGTCAGCACCAGCATTGCCAGATGCTGGGCAATGCATATAAAAGAGCCTGCATTTGGAGGCATTGATTTCCTCAACAGAGCTCAGGTCTCTCCTCTTTGCTCCTGCCTCCAGGGTTGCCTCCTCCAACCCTCTACTCTCCACGCAGATGCTCGAGAAATCTCCCTAAAGCAGATATATGAGTATATCCTTCCTCTGCATAAAAGTCTTCAGTAGTTCCAGAAATAGATGCTTGGAAATCTAATTACTTGCCTAAGGCCTCATAGCTTCTACTTCCTAGAACAGAGCCTTCGTACTGATCTGGCTTACACACAAGCTGGTCCCCTTAACTACCACTACTTTAACCTATGGCTCCCATCTGGATGGTTTTGTGATGGTCCTCATCTGGGGACCTCAGCCACAGATGAACACTCCTGCTGGAATTAACCCAGCTCCAGATATCTCTCAGGATTCACCCCATCTTACAGTCATCTCATTGTGTCTTACTTCCCCATTAGACTGCAAGCTTGTTGAGCCAGGGAATACATATTATTGAACTTTGTATCCCAACCCACAGCACAAGGCCTGGCCTGTCATAAATGTGTGTTGAATGGATAATAGAAAATTTCCCAGGGCCCGTGTCCTGAGCTCCATGTCAAAATCTGTGCATTTGAATTCAAAGATAACTCACTTTGGCTAATCCAAAATATGATACTGATTTCTAGCATTTGTGATTCTTAATACCAAAGCCAATAAAACAAAATTGATATTAAAACCAGAATAAAACAGGCAGGATGGGGATTAAGATGAGTCAAAGTACAGAGAGGTGCAATATAGAATCTGACTCTGAGATAAGTAAAATAATTTTTTTTTTATTTTAGATAATAGCCTGTATGCATTCCACTATAGAATGGTCCAGCTGAAATCCGTTTTTCAAAAGGTAGTGTTTTCTTTCCTCCTATTGTTATCCTTAAAAATTGAATTTTCAGTTATTCATCATTGAACCTGAAAGCAAGAACAGTTTGAACACCCATTTACTTTGTTCTCTAAATGTTTTAATCAGCTCAGCTTTAATGTTATGAAACTACTCAACAATGCTAAGTATTTATCATAATAATGTATCAAAATACAAATTCAAGTAGACACGTGTTTTTATTTTAAAGTGCACCATCTAGTCTTATGCTGACTCTGACCCAGACTGCCTTAGGGAGGTGCAGACTGATGATCTTTAGTTTAAACAAGAAAGGCCATTTTTTTTCTGTCCAAGGGCAATAGTGAAACCACAGGTTATCAATTAATATGCTTGCTGTCGAGTTAAATGTTTTGGTTCCAGAGATCAAATATTCCAGTATGAATCCCATTTTATACAGTGGCTGAATTATGGGTCATTATATACATATGTTAGCCAATCCCAGCACAGAAGGAACTGGAACCAAAGTCCTATCAGTTAGTCTGAGTCATGAAAGTGGATGGAGTTTCTCTTGATTCAGTATTGCCTTTTACTGGGCAGCAGGTGCAGCTTTTACCAATAGAGAAGGGACATTGTTGGGGTCATGCAGGGGGAAGGTGGGGTGTCATTACCTTCTCTAATATCATGTGTCAGTTTACAGCCTTGCCTAACTTCTTCACTGCAACATTCCTAGCATCCAGCCAAGTGCTAGGTATGTAGTATGTTCTCAATAAAAATGTGATGAATGAATAAATGTCACTGGATTAAAGGAAACTTAGGGAATAATTGACAGAGAGTTAATGCATGTGGAAATTAAGAGCTCAAACACTCGAGTCACACTGCCCAGTTTTCAACCCCAGCTCTGACCTTGACTACGTGTGTGTTCTTGGGCAAATCCTTTTACTTCTCTATGCCACCATTTCCTCATCTGGAAAATGATGATGCTACTCATACCAATCTCAAACAGTTATTGTGATGATTGATTTTAAAGCCTGAGAAGCTCTTCGAAGAGTGCCTACCTCATATTAAGTGCTCAATGAGAGAATCTGCTATTAGCATCAATTATTGATAGACAGCCATGGATGCAGGGTAGTGTGACCATCCACTGTGCACCAAAGTTTGTGCAAATATGTAGAATCTCCTTCTCCATTGCTCCAGGATCTATGGCTTATGTAGCTCTGTATCTTCAGTGGCTGATCAAGAGATGGTTTGTAGTAAAGGATTCTGGATGGATGGAGGCTTGTTCAGCTGTCTAAGCTGATTGGCATCTTTACAAATACACACCCTGCCACGGCCACTCTTCCTAGTTCAATGATCCCTCAATACTCTGGCTTCAACCCTCTGTTTGGACCCTTCTTGCTCTTCACCAGTTCCCTGGGCATGGTCTTGAGTTTGGAGTCACCCTGTGCCTACCCCCTTCAGTCTGATGGCTGAGTGGGACAATCTGCCAATCTCCATCATCATTTGTCCACAGGGTAATGTTTCTTTGATAGCATCTCCATGGTTTCTTACACTGTAGCCTCGGGAAAAATGATAGCCTATCCAAGATTCCTGAGGCAATAGGCCCAATCTTTGCTATAGTGTCCCAGGTCTCCATTTTCCTTGGAAGGAGAAATTCAAATATCAGAGGCATTGTTCATAATATTTAAGGTCAAGGGCTTTGAGATTAGATCATTCTATGAATAGGTCTTATCCCCACTGAGCTACCTACTTGCTCTGTGAACTTAGACATTTTGAACTCTATAGTTCATGGTGTCCTAATCTGTAAAATGTGAATAATTATAGAAAGTACCTCATAACTGCATGGGATAGTGCCTAGCATGATGTTACATACAAAAACCATCCAAGAAATGCTAGCTATTTTACATTCAATCAGCTCATAACACTGAACGTCTACTATATGTCAAACCTCATTTTAGTTATTTAGTGACTTAGAGATGAATGAAACACTTTGGCTGCCCTCAAGAAGTTTACATGCTAAACAAAGGCGGGTATAAATGATAAACAAGTAAGCACACTGGTGTGTGACTTTGTGTATGATATGGTTTGGATGTTCATCCTCGCCAAATCTCATGTTGAAATGTAATTCCTTATGTTGGAGGTGGGGCCTGGTGGAAGCTGATTGGATCATGGGGGTAGATCCTTAATTAATGGTTTGGCACCATCCCCTGGGTGATATGTGAGTTCTCGCCCAGTTGATTTATTTGAGATCTGGTTGTTTAAACGTGTGTGGCACCTCTCCTCTCTCTCTCTTGCTCCTGCTCTCAGCATATGATGTACCTGCTGTCATGACTGTAAGCTTCCTGAGGCCCTTACCAGAAGCAAATGCTGGCACTGCACTTCCTGTACAATCTGCAGAAACATGAGCCAATTAAACTTTTCTTTATAAATTGCATAGCCTCAGGTATTCCTTTACAGTGATGCAAACAGACTAATACAGTGTAAAACACGATATAGGGTGATTTACGTGAAAGGGAAACCTGAACCATATATTCATGTGAGCAGCTGCCCAAGGGTTTAAGCCAGTTATTTAAATGTAGTATGTACAGATGAATAGTTATAAATTGAATATTAATTGTTTAAGATAAATAACTGCAACGTTTCACTTTCTAAAACCAAACAAACAAGAGTGTATAAAAAGAGGTTTAAAAGTTGGTGAGCGCTTCTTTATTCTTGATAAGACTCACCTATGGACATCTGGGTCCATCAGTTAGAGCACATCTGTGGGACCGAGAGGGACTAAGGTAATCTTGCTATGCTACTGTTGGCTGTCATACATTCCTTTGGAGTCATCTAACCTGGACGTCAGAGGGGTGCAGCATGGAAAGAGCACAAAAGAAAGGCTTTTTCTAGGCCTAAAAGATGAGCAGCAGTGGCTGGGCGCGGTGGCTCACGCCTGTAATCCCAGCACTTTGGGAGGCCGAGGCGGGTGGATCACGAGGTCGGGAGATCGAGACCATCCCGGCTAACACGGTGAAACCCCGTCTCTACTAAAAATACAAAAAATTAGCCAGGCGTGGTGGCGGACGCCTGTAGTCCCAGCTACTCGAGAGGCTGAGGCAGGAGAATGGCGTGAACCCAGGAGGCAGAGCTTGCAGTGAGCCGACATTGCGCCACTACTCTCCAGCATGGGTGACAGAGTGAGACTCCGTCTCAAAGAAAAAACAAAACAAAAAACAAAACAAAACAAAACAAAAAAGATGAGTAGCAGTGAGCCAGTGAAGAGTGACAGGAAGGATGGCCCAGCTAGAGGAGGACACTCTATACCACATTAGCTTCAGTGGACACATTTTTTTTTTAATTGAGACAGTGTCTCGCTCTTGTTGCCCAGGCTGGAGTGCAATGGTGCCCTCTCAGCTCACTGCATCCTCGGCCTCTCAGGTTCAAGTGATTCTCCTGCCTCAGCCTCCCGAGTAGCTGCTATTACAGGCATGTGTCACCATGCCTGGCTAATTTTTGTATTTTTAGTAGAGATGGGGTTTCACCATGTTGGCCAGGCTGGTCTCCAACTCCTGACCTCAGGTGATCCACCCACATCGGCCTCCCAAAGTGCTGGGATTACAGGCGTGAGCCACCACACCTGGCCAATGGATGCAATTTCTGATCAGGGAGCAGGGATAAAAACTTATAGCCTGGTCAATGGACAAGCCCTTAAAACTAGTGCTAGCAATCACTAAAATAATAAGGTCAGTATCTTTTTGTCCATAGCCTAACTTCCACTCATTTGGATAAGACTAAACACAAGGTAAAATCATAATCAGATGAACAGGTAAATACAGTTTACACTAACCAAGCAATCTGGTATGAACAAATTTAACTAGTCTCAGAATTATATGGGCTCGATTGGCCTAATTTCACTTGTGACATTCCACCTTATTTGTGTAATACTGCTACTACACTGAGATTTATCCTTTGAATCACAGCACACCAGTGAGCCATATCTTCAGTGGGATATAATGAAGGTATAATCGCAGAGCATACGAGTAAAGTCCCCAGCAGCCTACACATGCCAATTATTCAACATTACATTTGGATGCAATTTAATTTTCCCATTGGTTGTCTAGTCAGGTAATAGATGGTAAACCTTTTTAATCCTCTTACTGATTAATAATAAAATAGCCAAGGATGTAATAATTTCTAATGGGTTTTCAATTCTGCATGTTTCCAGCTTACATTTAAGACTGAGTTAACATTAAAAAAAAAAAAACAAGAAAAGCAAAATCTTACTTCAGAAAAATTGTAGGTACTTCCTTTAGCCTGAAAAGAAAATGCTAACACCAATTATAATACATTTCTTGTATAATGTTTATTCAACTAATTTTACCTCATCCTTCTCCTAGTATCTGAGTAACTGCATTGGAACCCATTGGGAACGTGCAATACTGGCCACATTACTGTAGCTGACTGAGTCACATCCTTGGATTCCCAGAATTTTCTAATCTTTTGCTTTTAGGAGAAAGTAAATAAATATGAAGTGTTTATTCTTTAAAAGCAGCTTCATATGGATATATTGAGAAACAAAAATGTAATTACTAATCTGTATTTTCTATATCTATAGAGTAAGCAATGAAAATTATGTAAATAAGAGTACCCTGAGTGCCTGCAAAGCATGACATTCACAAAGTCATTTCTTTAGTTAAGAAGAAAGTAGTACATACAGTCCGTGATCCAAGTGATGCAGTCAGACAGGGCACCCAAATTGATCCCAGATGGGAGCTTGGCAAAAGATAAGCTAGGTTGGTAAGTCCAACAGGCTTTAAACATGGTATGAGGTACCTCTTGCCCAGAATTTCCTTGAGTCAAGCTACAGGCAGATACTTAAATTTATGCTCGAAAACAGTGCTTCTATTCACAATAGCAAATATATGGACTGAACCTAAATGCCCATCAATGGTAGACTGAATGATGAAAATGAGGTACATATATGTACACCATGGAATACTATGCAGCTATGAAAAATAATGAGATCATGTCCTTTGCATCAACACAGATGGAACTGGAGGCCATTATCCGAAGCAAATTAACACAGGAACAGAAACCAAAATACTGAGTGATCTCACTTATAAGTGGGGGCTAAACATTGAGTACACACGGACACAAGGAAGGGAACAACAAACAACAGGACCTACTTGAGGACAGAGGGTGGGAGGAGGGTGAGGATCAAAAAACTACCTATCGGGTACTATGCTTATTAGTTGGGTGATAAAACAATATGCACACCAAACCCCTGCAACATGCAGTGTACCTATAAAATAAACATGCATGTGTACCCCTGAACCTAATACAAAATTTTGAAAAAAACAGGAAAAAATAAAACAGTGCTTGATATCATCAGGTACAAGAACCCAAATTGTATTGCTTATTTAGACAAGAGGAAGAAAAAATGACGCTACACATGGATATATTGAGAAATAAAAATGTAATTGTTATTCTGTGTCCTCTACATCTACAGAGGTAGGCAATGAAAATTATAGTAACTCTTTATCAGATGTTAATATGATCTGATATTATCATATAATATCGGATAAAGAGTTAATATCTGATAAAGAGTTAATATCTGAAATACCTAACGAACTCAGACAATTCAATAGCAAGAGAACAAACTGACTTAAAAATGACCTAAGAGCTTAAATGGACATTTCTCAAAATAAGACATACAAATGGCCAGCAAATATATGAAAAAATGCTCAGCACCACTAAACATTGGGACAAGCCAATTAAAAACACAGTGAGATATTACCTCATATTAGTCAGAATGGCTATTATAGAAAAAGACAAAATATTGTTGGTGAGGATGCAGAGAAAAGGGAACTCTTGTACACTGTTGGCGGGAATGTAAATTAGTACAGCCACTGTGGAAAATGGTATGGAGGTTCATCAAAAAACAAAAAGTAAAACTACCATATGAGCCATCAATCCCTCTCCTGGTTATATAGCCAAAGGATTTGGAATCAATATTTCAAAGAAATATCTGCACTACCATGTTTATTGCAGCACTATTCACTATATCCAAGGTATGGAATCAACCTAGGTGTCCATCAGCAGATGAATGGACAAAGAATATGTGGTATATATACACAATGGAATACAATTCACCTTTTTAAAATCAGAAGAAATTTTGTCATTTCTGACAACATTGATGAACCTGGAGGACATTATGCTAAGTAAAATAATCCAGGCACAGAAAAACAAATATCGTAGGATTTCACTTACACGTGGAATACAAAACAATTGAACTTATAGAAACAAAGAATACACTGGCAGTTACCAGATGCTGGGGGTGTGGGTAACGGTGTTGGTCAAAGAGTATAACATTTCAGTTAGACAGGAGGAATACATTTTTTGAGATGTATGCCACACAATGATGACTGTAGGTAACAATAATGTATTCTTGAAAATTGCTAAGGGAGTAAACTTCAAATGTTCTCTCCACAAAAAAGATAAATATTTGAGGTGATGAATATGTTAATATACTTGATTTAATCATTCCACATTGTATACATATATCATGACATCACATTTTATCCCATAAATATATACAGTTATAATTTGTCAATTTATAGCAAAATACAGTATTAGATTGCTTATCCCCAGCACAAGGTAGAAAGCAGTGGGTAATGACTGGAATCAAGATGAGAAGGTCTACAAAAAAACGACAAGGAAAAGTAATGAGATAAGATATGGATAAGTGGCTTGGACTCCTGTTTTGGACTGTTGTCTATCCAGAAATGAACTTTGGATAGTGGTAGCTTTTTTTTTTTTTTTTTTTTGAGACAGAGTCTCGCTCTGTCGTCCAGGCTGGAGTGCAGTGGCTTGATCTCGGCTCACTGCAAGCTCCACCTCCCAGGTTAATGCCATTCTCCTGCCTCAGCCTCCCGAGTAGCTGGGACTACAGTCGCCCGCCACCACACCCAGCTAATTTTTTGTATTTTTAGTAGACATGGGGTTTCACCGTGTTAGCCAGGATGGTCTCGATCTCCTGACCTCGTGATCCACCCGCCTCGGCCTCCCAAAGTGCTGGGATTACAGGCGTGAGCCACCGCGCCCGGCCAGTGGTAGCTTTTAAATCGACTCATGGTAGGATTTTGTGTGGAATGAGCCAGTCGATTTAAAGGGGGCTAGGCACTGTGGAAAGATGCTAGGCTTATATTCTAGGTTATTTTGAAGGCTAAACCTTAAGCAGAAGCCAAAATCAGGAATCAGAAAAAAATAAAGACTCAAGGCATTAAGAGACAGAAACATCAACAGTGGAAAGAATGGTCAAACCAACGTTACCAAATTGTGCTTTTCTCATTGTGATTTGCTTTGAACAAGTCACATGTATGTGTGTCTTAAGGACACAAATGAAAACCTGATTGGCACAATAATGCCGTCATCAATATGCAGCTCCACAAGGTAGAAAAAGGGGGCTGAGAGGTTTTCCCATTCAAGTGAAGCAGAGAGGATTTTTATCCCCAATCTTCAGGTAACTATATTATTAACTCCATTGATTCTTAAACGTTCAAACTAGTTTAGATTCAGTTTTAGTTTTGCTATTTTATTTTGCCTTCTTAATTGAACATTTCTATCTATACACTTTACCAAGCATAAATATTGATGCTTCCTTCAATAAAATTAGGTCCCTTAATCTGTTCTCTGTGTGTGTGTGCACGTGAGTGCATATGGACCTGCCTGAATTTAGCTATTATAACAGTTCGATTCTAAAAATATTCACCCCTGCATAAAAATAATTAATCCACAAGCATACCTCAGGTCTGTGGAGCTGAATATTAAACATGCTAACCAAGAAATTCAGTAAAATTGTAATACCGTATGTAGAAATCCTCTTTAAAACTCACCAGCGGTAGTTCAACTAAATGCTTGCCATTTTGCCCTTAGTTAAAAATATTTCCTTTCAAGCAAACATAGTAAGACAGGAAGCAAAGTATAGTGAGAAAAACACATGCTCTGGAGGTTTCACATTTGCATTTAGATCTCAGCTCTGCTACTTACTAACTCAGTAAAGTTAAGCGACCTCTCTCTACATTAGCTCTTCCACAAGAAAAATGCGGATCATAGTAATACCTACCTCCCAGGGTTGATGTGTGTATCTGATGTATATGAAGGATCCCAGTAGAGTATTAGGTAGATGCAAGGCCTCAGCAAATGTTAGTTCTTCTTAATTCCTTTCCTAAGACTGTGGACGTATGTTTCTGAAGTGATATGCAAGGCTGTAAGTCTGCATGACTTCATTAATATATCTGAGTGTTATAACTAATAGAGAGAAATGGGGACGTGGTGCCCCTTTGATATGGTTAGGCTTTGTGTCTCCACCCACATCTCATCTTGAATTGCAATCCCCATAATCCCCATGTGTCAAGGGAGAGACCAGGTGGAGGTGATTGAATCATGGGGGCAGTTTTCCCCATGCTGTTCTCATGATAGTGAGTGAGTTCTCAGGAGATCTGATGGTTTTATAATGGGCTCTTCCCCCTTTGCTCAGCACTTCTCCTTCCTGCCTTCTCCTTCACCTTCTGCCATGATTGTAAGTTTCCTGACGCCTCCCCAGTCACGCTGAACTGTGAGTCAGTTAAACCACTTTCCTTTATAAATAACCAGGCAGTTCTTTATAACAGTATGAAAATGGATCAGTACACCCTCCATTTATCAACTGAGTTATGGATTGCGTTTGGTTTGTCCTGGCCTCAAGTGTGCTAAGGAGAGCGCTCTTGCAGCAAACAAGCATCCAACATCCTCCTCCACATTGCACTTCTCTATAGCCCAATATTCAAAGAATCTCATTTCAATATTTGTCATCGAGTCTTTGTTCTATAGATGAAACTACTCTGAAATCCAGAAACACAGCTTGACAACTGATGCTCTTATGATCTTTTATATTGGAGTTTTACTAAATAAAGATCTGTTATTATTTATGCCCTCACAAATCCTTTCCAAATAGGAAGTTGCTTTATACTAAATAGTTGGCCAAACAAATAGAAAGAAAATGTATACATCAGACGGTCCAGCCATTTCTCTACTGAGTAACCCTTACTGTCAAGAAATACATATGTCTGATAAACTTTTATTGTATTCATCACCTTTCTTCCTCCCAAGAATCGTCCATATGCTTAATAAACATTATTACATTGTTTTCCTTTTCATTCTCTTGGTTAAATCACATCAAGGTATTTCTCTTTGTTTTCTTTAGATTTGATCTTTGAAAATTCCTTAAGTGTGATCAGAAGATAATCATTGATTTTTATTATTTTTTATTTGTTTAGGCAAAAGTATTGGCTAACATCGTAAATTGGAATTCCAAGTTTCATATTATTTAATGCCACTTATCACTTAATGACATGGCAGAGAATGATGAGTTCTATTAATAACAATGGAACATGCAGCTAGAAATGAGAATTGAATTCCAGCTCAAAAAGCCTTGTATATTTGAGGACTAGAAATGCCTATGAGTTCACATAATTATTGTTTTCACCTACCATCACAGGAAATTGAGTCAAACAAAGCAATGATAACAGTTTAAATTTAAATCATGTCCCAGCTTGAGCTCAAAAAAATGTAGATCAGGGCTGGGCACAGTGGCCTCGCACCTATAATCTCAGTGCTTTAGGAGGCCAAAGCAGGAGGATCACTTGAGACTAGCATAAGGAGGCTCTGGCTATACAAAAAATAAAAATAAATTAGCTGGGCATGGTGGCATACACTTGTAGTCCTAACTATTTGGGAGGCCAAGGCAGGAGGATCACTTGAGACTAGCACAGAGAGGCCCTGGCTATACAAAAAATAAAAATAAAAATTAGCTGACCAGGGTGGCATACACCTGTAGTCCTATTTGGGAGGCTGAGGCAGGAGGATCACTTGAGCCCTGGAGTTGGAGGCTGCAGTGAGCTATGATCACACCATTGCATTCTAGCCTGGATAACAGGGCAAGACCTTGTCTCAAAAAATAAAGTAGATCAGCTATGTTTTATATCTTTATGAAGGAAGGAGAAACAAGGACAAACTGGGGATAGCTCTTTCCTATCTCAATGGATTGTTATTTTTTTTTTCTTACTGCCAGTGTCTAACAGATTATACTTCCTGTTGAGTGTCAGGAGTTGGAGGGATATTGCCTCTCAGACATATCACTGTATATCTGCTCCCTTTGGAAAACCTGGATGCTCATCCTGGCCTCTTCTCAAAGGGAAACAGAAAATAGAGACAACAGCTATCTTGCACTTTGTGTCCCCAAAACAGCCAAAAGTACCAGGTTTACAGTCCTTCTGTGGGAATGTGGTATTGTAGTTTACAATTTGGCAATCCTGTTTTGAAAATGAAACTGAACTCAGGAGACAGCATGGTGGCCTGAGTTCTAATTCTGCTTCTGCCTGTAATAATTATGAGACCGTGGGAAAAAAATCTGATCTTTCTGGATAGCAGTTAGTTATTCCAGTTTGCCAGATGAAGACACTGAATACAAGCACTTCTCCACTTTGCTACTTAAACTTTTCTCAGTCAAGTATTTAAAATTGCATTTTAAACTCACACTCTAAGAGAAAACTTCCCCATCCTCATGGTGGTTGTTTTATCAGTATTCTCTGCTTTTCTGCCAAATGTATCATGTGGATGTGTCTCTCTGTCTACATTTTATTCATATTTAATACAGGTGATAATTCAATAGGCAGAACCATAATTTGTGACATCATAATAGTTCACACATTCATAATTTTAACTTTAAACCTATGATTACACATTAATTATGAATAGCACAGTAGAGACTATTTGAGTCCCAATTCTGAATCATTAAAAGACAAAGGCATGGTAAGTTACCTCTATTAAAATATATGTAACTCTGGGAGATGTTAATATCCATTTTGGGAGCCAAGTATTGTATTCACTCAGAGAACAACATAGCTAACCATGATTAACTCTAAAAGAGGTGAGAAACTCAATGTCTCCGTACGTTATTATTATAAGTGAAAGTTATTAAAGTAGAATGTTTTAACCCAGAATGTTTGACATAGATACACACACTATGTCAAATTCTGGGTTAAAACACTGATTCACTGATTTTTTTTCTTTATGTGATAAAGAAACTTCTTGTTTAAGATTCCACATATAAGTGAGATCGCAAAGCATGTTTTTTCTGTCTAGCTTATTGCGTGTTGAAACATCATGTTGTATGCCTTAAATATGTACAATTAAATGTTTAAAATAAAAATAAACTAGTTTTAAATGCAAAAAATGCATACTAAGTCACAGGACATTTTAAAAGTTGCTGAATCCTCTAAAAAGTGACATCTTTCTGATTCCAAAAAGGTGCTTTTTCTTCCATCTCATGTATACTTTCAAAAGGCATACATTTTTAAGATCCTGCTAATATACATCAGCTGAAGCTTACCACCCACAAAGGCTCTCTTTTCCGATGTTGTACTTACCACCTAGGCTTTTCTTTCGAAATCCCGAAGAGCCCTGAAATCCCAGAGAGCTTTATTTCCTTCTTGCAGACAGACAAATGATGTAGAAAAGGTTAAGTGACATTATCAAACATGGAACATCAAGTCAGAATGGAGTCAGGGACTGAACCGAAATGTTTGCCACAACAAAAGGGTTACTTATTAGCCATCTGGATGCTCTTTAAAATCTCCTTCCAAAAAGCATCGTTGAAGGTATTGTTTCTGATATATCTTTTATAGGGAAGCAGATGTTATCTGTATGCAACATCAGGCACTAAATTGCAAATTATTAAGTGTAATTAAGTGTCCTCTAAAGTAACTGAGTCTGACACTTCCCAAACTTTTCTTGCTCCTACTCTCTCAGTGTCTTAAATCTGAGAAACTATCTGGACTCTATACCAAAACAAGAGCCAATCTCTAACAAACTTTCTTGCATCCACACAGTGCCACAGTTGATTTCATTTTTCTTTTTTCAAATGTCTGCATCATCTCAATGAGCCAAGGAAAGAAAAAGAATGCATAACCTTGAACCAGGAGAGAATTAGGGAAGGTAACTAAAAGTTATGCTGGAAAAGTCTCTTTGAAATATATTGTATACATATATTTTCCTAATCATTAGTGATGTTGATAAATACCCCAGCTCTTGTCTCCTTTCAGGTAAATGACAGATTATGCTTCCTTGCTTCCTTTTAAATTAGGCATGGCCATGTGATTTGCTTTGGTCAATGAAATATAAGTGGAACTGAGGCATAATGGAAGTAATATGTGTGGGTGTGTCACTTCTAGGTGGAAGCTTTCAGAACAGGGCATAACTGACTATGTTCTCCTCCCCTTGCCACAGTGACCTGGGAAGCACATATTGAGATGAAGTCTCCATCACCCTGGAGCCTGGAGTGGCCAGGTGAAGCAGAAGCCCCTGCTCAGCCACATTTTGTGTGCAGCATGAGTGAAAAACAACCTTTTGATGTGTTAAGCCACTGAGATTTGTTTTCGTTTTTATCATAGAATGACTGAGGCTATCCTGATGAATTCATTCATTCATTCATTCATCAACATGTTCACACAGTTTTTTTGAGGGGTTAATTTTAGAAAGTAGTAGGCATGCCTGTTCTTCTAGACAAAAGGAAAAGATGATGAAGCCCTGGATAGGATTGGAGGTGGCGGGAGTCAAATTGTTGAGAAAATCTCTATCTCATGGTGTCTGTTTTCCTAAAGGTGCTGGAGATCTGGAGAGGAAGTATTGTAAACTAACACCTGGTTCCTTCTAGGGGCAGGAGACCAAAGTTACTTGGAAATAAGTATGGATCTAGCCTTCAAGTGCCTCAGAGCCTAAAAGGAGTGATAAAATGGAGACATAAAAACTATGATACAAAGTTGAATAAGATAAGAGTTTAGGCCGGGCGCAGTGGCTCACGCCTGTAATCCCAGCACTTTGGGAGGCCGAGGCGGGTGGATCACCTGAGGTCAGGAGACCAGCCTGGTCAACATGGCAAAACCCCGTCTCTATTAAAAATACAAAAATTAGCCAGGCGTGGTGGCGCGCACCTTTAATGCTAGCTACTGGGGAAGCTGAGGCAGGAGAATCATTTGAACCCAGGAGGCGGAGGTTGCAGTCAGCCAAGATGGCGCCATTACACCCTAGCCTGGGCAACAAGAGTGAAACTCCATTACAAAAAAAAAAAAAAAACAAAGAGTTTAAAACCAATAGGCAATGAGAGAAAAGGTCAGAAGAAGGGAAAGCCACAGAAGCCTGTGTAGAGAAAGGGATGTTAAGCTGGATCTAAAAAGTGTTACTTGGAAAAATAGGTCTCAGAAGGTGGAGCAAGATAGTAGAATAGAAAGCTCCATTGATAGGTTCCCCACACCCCCCGCCAAGCAAGGACATCAAGTTAACAACCATCTGCACAGAAAAAAACACGTTCATAAGAACCAAAAATCCGAAAAGCACTTATATTCCCCGGTTTTACTTCATATGGCTGAAAGAGGCACTGAAGAGATAGAGAAAAACAGTCTGGAATTGCTGATGCCACCCCCCAGCAGCAGTGGCAACATGGTACAGAGAGCATCTCTGGGACTTGGGGGAGGGAGAACACATTAATTGTGAGACATTGAACTCAGCGCTGTCCTGTTAGAGAAGAAAGGAAACCCGAACCAAACTCAGCTGATGCCCACCCACTGAAGGAGCATTTATATCCACCCTAACCAGAGTGAAATCTATCCCAGTGGTCAGACCTTGAGTGCCTGCAAACCTCACAACCTAGGGCTATAGAACTCTGTGTTTTCAAGTAAACATGGAAGGCAGCCTAGGCCATAGAGACAGCGACTCATAAGCAAGTCGTAGGGCTGAACTAGGCCCAGAGACATTAGACTGAGGGTAGGGCATGCAACATACAGAGACATCAACTAGGGCAGCCACGTTCAGAATTCTGGCATCACCCCTCCCATAGCCCCATGCTGCACAGCTCAGGGCTCCAAAAGAGACCCATTCCTTCCACTTGAAAAGAGGAGAGGGAAGAGTGGGGAGGACTTTGTCTTGTATCTCAAATACCAGCTCAGCCACAGCAGAATTGGGCACTGGTCAGGGTTTTGAGGCCCCTATTCCAGACCCCAGCTCCCAGATGACACTATTAGACACACCTTGGGCCAGAAGGCAACCCGCTGCCTTGAAGGAAAGGACCCAGCCCTGGCAGCATCCATCACCTGCTAACTGAAGAGGCCTTGGGCCCTGCATAACCAACAGTGATACCCAGGCACCATATTGAGGGGCTTGGGTGAGCCTCTGAGACTCGCTGGCTTCAGGTATCAGCACGGCCACAGTGAGGTAGAGCACCAAGCAGGCTCTTGGGGTCTGTAATTCCAGGAGTTGACTTGTGGACAGCACTTTTGGACCCGCCCTGGTCCAGAGGGGAGCCCACTGCCCTGAAACTTGAGTCCCAGGCCAGGCAGCATTCACCACAAGATGATTTGAGAGGTCTTGGACCTTAAGGGAAGATCGGGGGTAGTCTGGCAGTACTTCTCATGGACTGGGGTAGTGGTGGCTGTGGGGTGAGGCTCTTCTGCCTTTGGAAAGGGGAGGAAAGAGTGTGAACATCTGTGCCCTGTGGTTTAAGTGCCAGCTCAACCGCACTACAATAAAACACCAGGTAGATGTCTAAGGTTTTTGATGCTAGACCCTGTCTCTTGGACAGCACTTCTGGAACAGCCTGGGTACTGGGGGAAATCGCTGCCCTGAAGTGAAGAAAATAGGCCTAGCTGGCTTTGTCACTTGCTGATTTCACAGCCCCAGGGCCTTGAGCAAACATAGGCAGTAGCCAGGGAGTGGTTACAGCAGGCCTTGGGCAAGACCCAGCACTGTGCTGACTTCAAGTCTGTCCCAGAATAGTCATAGTGCTGGTGGCCACGGGGGTATACATGTGTCACCCCACCCCCAGCTTTAGGTGGCTTAGAACAGAGAGAATGACAATCAGTATATTTCTTTCAGGCTATTTGAAAATGCACAGTCAGAGGAGACAACAGAATAAGAAACAATGAAACATGCCTACATGGTCTAGAAAATAACTTCAGAAGGGCAAATCTGAGACTTATTGGCCTTAAAGAGAGAGTAGAGAAAAATACAGGGGTAGATAGCTTATTCAAAGGGATAATAACAGAGAACTTCCCCAAACTGGAGAAAGATATCAATATCCAGGTACAGGAAGGTTATAGAAAACCAAGTAGATTTAACCTCAAAGAAGACTACCCGAAGGCATTTAATAATCAAACTCCCAAAGGTCAAGGATAAGAAATGGATCCTGAAAGCAGTGAGAAAATAAGAAACAAATAACATACAATGGAGCTCCAATATGTCTGGCAGCAAAGTTTTCAAGGTAAACCTTACAGGCCAGGAGAAAGTGACATGACATATTTAAAGTGCAGAAGGAAAAAACTTTTACACTAGAATATTATATCCAGCTAAATTATCCTTCAAACATGTAGGAGAAATAATGACTTTCTCAGATAAACAAAAGCTATTGGATTTCATCAGTACTAGACCTATCTTAAAAGAAATGCTAAAAGCAGTACTTCAATCAAAAAAAAAAGGATGTCAGTGAGCAATAAGTAATCACCTGAAAGTACAAAACTCACTGGTAATAGTAAGTACACAGAAAAACACAAAATATTTTAACACCATGACAGTGGTGTGTAAACTACTTTTATTCTAAGTAGAAAGACCAAATGATGACTCAATCAAAAATAAGAACTGTAACAACTTTTCAGTACATAGTAAAATAACAGATAAATAAAAAAAAAACCAAAAAGTTAAAAAGCAGGGGAACAAAGTTAAGGCATAAAAGTTTTATTTATTCCCTTTTTGCTTGTTTGTTTAGGCAAACAGTCTTAAATTGTTATTAGGTGAAATAATGGGTTACAAGTCTTTCAGAAAAAAAGAAAAAACCCAGAACCTGATGGCTTCACTGCTGAATTCTATGAAACATTTAAAGAGCTAATACTAATCCTACTCAAACTATTCCAAAAAATAGAGGAGAAGGGAAGACTCCCAAAGTCATTAACAATAGAATGAAGGATAAAACACCACATAATTATTTCAACTGATGCTGAAAAAGCAGTTGAAAAAATGTAACACTCCTTCATAATAAAAGCCCTCAAAAAACTGGGGATAGAAGGAACATACCTCAACATAATAAAAGCCACACATGACAGACCCACAGCTAGTAGTATCACACTGAACAAGGAAAAACTGAAGCCTTCCTCTAAGATCTGGGACACAACAAAGAAGATATAAAGGTCATCTAAATTGGAAAGAAAGAAGTTAAATTATCCTTTTTTGCAGATGATATGATCTTACATGTGGAAAAACCTAGACTCCACGAGAGAACTATTAGAACTGATAAATACAGTAAAGTTGCAGGATAAAAAATCAACATACAAAAATCAGTAGCATTTGTATATGCCAGCAGTGAAAAATCTGAAAAAGAAATAAAAAGTAATCCGCTTACAATAACCACAGATAATAATAAACACCTAAGAATTAACTTAACCAAAGACATGAACGATCTCTATAATGAAAAGTATACAATACCGACGAAGGAAACTGAAGAGGACACCAAAAAATGGACAAATATTCTATGTTCATGGATCAGAAGAATCAATATTGTTAAAATGTCCATACTATCCAAAGTAATCTACAGATTCAATGTAATTTGTATCGAAATACCAATGACACTTTTCACAGATATAGAAAAAAAATTTAAATTTATATGGAACTACAAAGGACCAAGAATAGCCAAATACATTGTAAGCAAAAAGAACAATACTGGAGGAATCACATTACCTGACTTGAAATTATACTACAGACTGAGCTTTAGTAACCTAAACAGCATGGCACTTGTATTGGTCTACTCTCATGCTGCTATGAAGAAATACCCACAACTAGGTAATTTATAAAGAAATGAGTTTTAATTGTCTCACAGTTCTGCATTGCTGGGGGAGGCCTCAGGAAGCTTACAATCATGGCAGGAGGCACCTCTTCACAGGGAGGCAGGAGAGAGAGTGAGTGCCAAGCAAAGGGAAAACCCCTTATAAAACCATCAGATCTCATGAGAACTCACTGTCATGAGCACAGAAGTCTTATGCAAGATGAGGCAAGTCCCTTCCGCCTATGAGCATGTCAAATCAAAAGCAAGTTTGTTACTTCCTAGATACAATGGGAGTACAAGCATTGAGTAAATACATCCTATACAAATGGGAGAAATTGGCTGAAACAAAGGGCTACAGGCCCCATGCAAGTCCAAAATCCAATAGGGAAGTCATTAAACTTTAAAGTTTCGAAATGATTTTCTTTAACTCCATGTGTCACAGCCAGGTCACACTGATGCAAGAGGTGGGGTCCCATGGATGTGGGCAGCTCTGCCCCTGTGGCTTTGCAGGGTATGGCACCCTCCTGGCTGCTTTCACCAGCTGGTGTTGAGTGCCTGCAGCTTTTCCAGGTGCACAGTGCAGGCTGTCAACGGATCTGCCATTCTGGGGTCTGGAGGATGGTGGCCCTCTTCTCACAGCTCAACTAGGTACTGCCTCAGTGGGGACTCTGTGTGAGGGCTCACACCCCACATTTCCCTTTCACACTGCCCTAGCAGAGGTTCTCCGTGAGGGCTCTGCTCCTGAAGCAAACTTCTGCCTGGACATACAGGTGTTTCCATCCATCCTCTGAAATTTAGGTGGAGGTTTCTAAACCTCAATTCTTGACCTCTGTGAACCTGCAGACCCAACACCACATGTAAGCCACCAAAGCTTGGGACTTGCACCCGCTGAAGCAATGGCCCAGGCTGTGCCTTGGCCCCTTTTAGCCATGGGTGGAACTAAAGCAGCTGGGACACAGGGTACCATGTCCCGAGGCTGCATAGAGCAGGGGTACCTGGGCCTGGACCAGGAAATCATTTATCCCTCCTAGGCCTCCTGGTCTGTAATGGGAGGAGCTGCCATGAAGGTCTCTGACATGTCCTGGAGACATTTTCCCTACTGTCTTGATGACTAACATTCGGCTCCTCATTACTTATGAAAATTTCTGCAGCAGGCTTGAATTTCTCTGTAGAAAATGGGTTTTTCTTTTCTACTGCATTGTCAGACTGCAAATTTTTCAAACTTTTATGCTCTGCTTCCCCTTGAACACTTTGCTGCTTAGAAATTTCATCTACCAGATATGCTAAATCTTTTCTCTCAAGTTCAAAGTTCCACAGATCTCTAGGGCAGGGGGAAATGCCACCAGTATCTTTCCTAAAGTATAACAAGAATCACCTTCATTCCAGTTCCCAACAATTTCCTCATCTCCATCTGTGACCACCTCAGCCTGGACTTCATTGTCCATATCACTATCAGCATTTTGGTCAAAGCCATTCAACAAGTCTCCAGGAATTTCCAAACTTTCCCACATCTTCTTGTCTTCTGTGCCCTCCAAACTGTTCCAACCTCTGCCTGCTACATAGCTCCAAAGTCACTTCCACATTTTCAGGTATGTTTACAGCAGCACCCCACTAGGCGGTACTAATTTACTGTATTAGTCCATTTTCACGCTGCTATGAAGAAATACCTGAGACTGGTTAGTTTATTTAAAAAAGAGGTTTAATTGGCTTACAGTTCCACATGGCTGGGGAGGCCTCAGGAAACTTATAATGATGGTGGAAGGAACCTCTTCACAGGGCGCCAGCACAGAGTGAGTGCCAAGTGAAGGGAGAAGTCCCTTATAAAACCGTCAGATCTTGTGAGGACTCACTAACTATCATGAGAAAAGCATGAAGAAAACTGCCCCCATCATTCAATTATCTTCACCTGGTCCTACTCTTGACGTGGGGATTATTATTACAATTCAAGGTGAGGTATGGGTGGTGACACGGAGCCAAACTATATCAGTACTGGCATAACAACAGACATATTGACTAATGGAACGGAAGAGATAACCCAGGAAGAAATACACCTACAGTGAACTGATTTTCAACAATGTTGCCAAGAACATACACTGGGGAAAAGAAAGTCTTTACAGTAAGTGGTGCTGGAAAAACTGTATTTCCATATGCAGAAGAATGAAACTAGACCCCTATCTCTCTCCATATACAAAAATAAAATCAAAATGGAATAAAAACTTAAATCTAAGACCTCAAACTATGAAACTAGTACAATAAAATATTGGGGAAAATCTCCAGGACTTCACTCTGGGCAAAAAGTTATTGAGCAATACCCTATAAGTGCAGGCAACCAAAGCAAAATGGAAAAATGGCATCCCCTCAAGTTAAAAAGGTCCTGCACAACAAAGGATGCATTCAACAAAGTGAAGACAACTCACAGAATGGGAGAAAATATTTGAAAACCATCCATCTGACAAGGGATTAATAATAAGAATATATAAAGAGGTCAAAAACTCTATAGGAAAAAAAATCTAATAATCCAATCAAAAATGGGTAAAAGATTATATATACCAACTACATAAAATTTAAAAATTAAAAAAGGAAGAACCAAAAAGACAGGCAAAATAAATGAATAGACATTTCCCAAAATAAGACATACAATTGGCAAATAGACATATGCAAAAGTGCTCAACATTATTGATCATCAGAAAAAATCAAATCAAAACTAAAATGAGATATTATCTCACCCTAGTTAAAGTGGCTTATATTCAAAAGACAGGCAATAACAAATGCTGGAGAGGATGTAGAGGAAAGGGAACCCCTGCACACTGTTGGTGAAAATGTAAACCTAACTTGTACACCATATAGAGTACAATTTGGAGATTCATCAAAAAAACTAACAATTGATCTACCACATGATCTAGCAATCCCACTGCCGAGTACATATCCAAAAGAAAGGAAAGTAGTATATAAAAGAGATGTCTGCCCTCCTCTTTGCTGCAGCACTGTTTACAATAGGTAAGATTTGGAAGCAACCTAACTGTCCATCAACAGATGAATGAATAAAGAATATGTGGTACTTATACACAATGGAGTACTATTCAGCTATAAATAAGGATGAGATCCAGTCATTTGCAACAACATGGATGGAAGTGGAGGTCATTATCTTAAGTGAAATAAGCCAGGCACAGAAAGACAAACATGGCATTTTGGGATTGAAAAATCAAAACAATTGAAGTCATAGATATAGAGAGTAAAAGGACGGATACTAGAGGCTGGGAAGGGTAGTGGCAGGTGGAGGAGGTGGGAATAGTTGATAGAACTATATAGAAAGTATGAATAAGACCTATTTGATAACACAACTAGGGTGACGACAGTTAATAACAACTTAACTGTACATTTTAAAATAGCTTAAAATTGTAATTGGATTGATTGTAACTCAAAGGATAAATGCTTGAGGGGATGGATACCCCATTCTCCATGATGTGCTTATTTCATATTGCATGCCTGTATCAAAACAAGTCATGTACACCATAAATATATACAACTACTATGTACCCATAAAAACTGAAAATAAAAACTCATTTAAAAAAATAAAACATATCAAGTAATATTTGAAGATACAGAAATGGGAAAAAGACATTTTAACCTATGGAAATACCACAACTGAAATCAAAAGATTTGGACTGTGAGGTTTCGTGGGGAACAGTAGTAAGTGGTTTTATGCACATGAAGCAGAGAGAATGTGAACAGGGGAAATAGGAAAGGAGTGTTGGGTCAGATCCAAGAAGTGTCTCAATGCCAGAATAATGGCTTTGTATTTAATTCATTCTGCCATTAGTGGTGATCCACGGCAGACAACTGAGCAGGTTGGGGGAATCGGTGTTGTGACCAGAACGGCAAGTACAACATTGTACATAGCATCCTCTCCAATATAAGACATTTAGATACTTAGTAATTCAGTACTAGGTTCAAGAACAGAATTAACCAAGCTACAGATCTGATTGACAACTGATACTCGAAAAAAGACACAGAAATTTAATATCTGTGTTTTCCAAGTTTACATGGTCATGAAAATCAACTAGTGTGCTGGGGAGAAAAAAAAATAGAGATGTCTAAACCACCTCCAGGCTTCTCTGCCTGATAATTTATATTTTTAGCAATAAGTGCAGGTGATTACTGTGATCAGGAAAGTTTAGGAAATCCTGGTGTAATTCAATACAGAGAAAATGACAGGCATGGTTGCATAAGAATTCAACATTTTCATCCATGATTCCGTTCTTTTATTTCAAAAACAAAAGGATTGAGTCTTGCATCCTTGGCAAGGTGCTAGGAATTGGAGACGCAAGAGTGAGAAAGACAGAGCACCTGCTCTCTCAAAGCTTACATTCTACTATGAGGAAGGGACAACAGAAATTATATAATCAATTCTTTACAATTATGTGGAATGCTGCATAAAATTTTAGTATGCTATGAAGGTGCATACTAAGGATATTTGACTTCTTTGAGGGTGTCTGAGGTTAAGGAAATACAATTGAAACTGATATTTGAATTATAAATAGGCATTAGCTAAGTGAGGAGGTGGAACAGATAATTCCAGGCAAAGAGATGATCACTGCATCTGCCTGGACAGAGAGTCCAGAAGAATCCTAAAGCATTTCATGGAGACTTGGCTACAGAAAAAGAGTTAAGCAGTCAACATGAGCTATAGCCCACACTGGTGACACACTGATATATACTCAATCTAAGTATGTGCCAACAAGATGGGACTCAGGCCTTGGCATAAGTCCCAGATTAGACTTCCGCCCTCCCCAAGCCTTGTGACCTTTCCCATGAAACCAATATGCGACAATACTGAGAGAACAATATTCTACTATCTGACTCACATTTCTCACTTGAAAAATTTAAACCAGTGCAGCATATTGGGAAAGTCTGTCAGCTTTAGAGCCAACAGACAAATTAAATCCAGCTTTATCACTTACTAACTATATGGTCTTAGGAAAGTCATTTAATCTATTTGAGCTTTCATTTCTCCAACTGTCAAATGGAATTAATAATAATCTCTATGGTATAGAATATTTTGAGGATTCACTAAGGTAATACATATATAATATAGTGGATAAGAGCTCAAATCTAAACAGACCTATGATTGAATCCCATTTCTACCACTTACTTCCTGGGTGACATTGGGACAAGTTGACTTACCTTTTAAGAGCTTCAATTTCCTCATTTGCAAAATGGTGATAACAGTGCATCCAATATGTTGTAAGGATTAGCAATAATGTGTGAATACTGCCTCATCCAATGCCTGACACATAGGCAGTCATCTTCGAATGGTAGCCATGATTAACATTTTTGGGTATCAGTAGGATATTCTGCCTCTGATGAGTTCAAAAATAAATTTTGGAGCATGATAGGCAACAGGCCTGAACAGAGAGTCAGGAGCCCTTGGGCAAGTCATGTTTTACTCTGAATTTTAATTCCCGTAGGTGTGACATGAGGCAGTCATGCTTCTTAAACTACCTATAGCAAAGACTTTTTAATCTCAATACATCAAGACCAATACTTTTGCAAAACACAAAATCACAACCTTGGATGTCACTGCAATGCCAAATTGCTTTAGAACTTCCAAAGTGCTTACTCTCATACTCTGCACTTCGTACACTGTGTACAGACAACAGTCCAAGACCAGTCCATGGACACATACTGAGCAGCATTGGCCTAGATGATCTCAGGAGGTGCCTCCAGCTTGGACACGCTGGTGGCAAATGGAACTAACACTACTTCACAACAACAGTATACTCTACAACAGAGAATTACAATCTGAACACCAGAAGGTCCAACAGTGTTTCTCTAAAGATGGCAAAAAGCCTGGCGGGCAACAGGCTGGTAATAGTTGTGATGTTCACCATCAAGTACTCACTGCTTGGTGGGCTCATTCAAGACAAGAATTCAATCTCATTCATCTCTGAATTCCAGGGCCTACCTATCACAGCGGACAACCCATAAAAATTTAATGGATGAAATTAAATGGAGAGTTTTCCCAATTGTCATGATATTCAGGCTATTTCTGCCCTACACAATGCCTACAGGTTTTGGCTCTGTGCAGCAAAACAATTTTGGGGGGAAGGAGAAAAAAATAATTAAGTGAAAGAGGTATGCGTAGTAGACGTGTACAAGGTATACTTGCCTGAAACTTCTGAGTATGTGCTAGCGATGGAGAGGACATGGCCAAATACATATGTAGATGTGTAGGGGTAACCAGGAATGTCTTGGGCCAACAACTGTGGAGTGTGTGTACAAGAAAGGCAGCCAGCCCAGAATGGCACGTGTTTATATATGAATGGGTATGTTTGCTAGTGTGTGTGCCTACAGATGCATGAACATGTTTTAACCATAAGAATGCCCTAAGCTGGGAGTTCAGATTAAAATTTACCCAGCTTTCCTTTTCATTGACAAGTTGTCTTTCACCATTATGTCATAAGCTTTGTTAAAGCAGGAGGTTTTTGTATTCCCACTACCTAGAACAAGGCCTTACACATTGTAACCCTTCAATAAATATTTGTTTAAAGAATAAATTCATGGAAAGCATTTAGCACAATACTTGCACACAGTAAATGGTCAGTAAGTGTTGGTCATTATTGTGGTTATAATGCCTTGAGTGTAGTAAGAGCTAAACAAATGATAGTTGAATCTGAAATTCTAAATTCACAGTTGCCTATGTGGAGTGATTTTATTTGTTCTTATTGGGATGTCTACCCAGCTATTTGTTTTTCTTTTTAAATAAGATTCATTGGGGTATAATTTATATAAAATACAATATACTTATTTTAGGTGACCAATTCAATGCATTTTGACAAATGTGTACTATTCATATAATCACCATCACAATCAAGATATGAAATATTTGCATTATCTCAAAAAGTTCTCTCCTCCCTCTTTGGACTACTCACCTGCTTTCTGTCATTATGGGTTTGTTTTACCTGTTCTTAATTTCATGTAAATTTCACATATACTCTTTTATGTCTGGCTTCTCTCACACAGGAAAATTTTTTTGAGATATGGTTAGTGTGGGTATCTGTACATCATTACTTTTTGTTCTGTTTTATGGATATGCCACAATTTCTTTATGCATTCACCTCTCGTTAGACAGTTGGACTATTTTTAGTTTTGGGATATTAAAACAAAGCTGCTGCATAAATCTTAGCATAGTCATATGCCTTAATTTCTCTAGGGTAAATATCTAGAAGTGGAATGACTGCATAATATGCTAAGTGTATTTTTAACTTTAAGAGAAATTGTCAAATATTTCCCCAAAATATTTGTAGAAAATAAAATCATACAGGATATCTGTTTGTGGCCGTGACGGAGTAAGTGGTAGAGTACTTGCTTTCACACAGTAAATGAGTAAATTGGACAAAACAAATAGAACAGCTGCTTTCAGATATTGAATATCAGGCAGCAGTAAAATGAGTGTTCCGAGAGAAACAAACCAATTTAGCCCTATGATCACTCTGGTGTGGCACACAGTAGCCCTTGGCTAAATATTTCTAGAACATTATCCATCATTATATGTTAGTCATCATTATAACTAGCATAATGGCTTGCACAGAGTAGGAGTTCAAAAGTGATACTTGAATCTAAATCAAACTTAAGCAGTTTCGTATATGGACTTATTCTATTACTTTAGTGCCTTAAAAAACTTAGCATTTTCAGCAATGTCAAACCTGCATAAAAGTGGCAAAAATGTTGCAAAGAACTCCTGTGTATGCTTCTTCCAGAGACCCCATTCAAGTTTCATCAACCGTCTCAATAATACCTGTGATGGTAAAAGAATCCAATCCAAAACCACAGGTACATCCTAGTGGTATATCCTTCCAATCTCTTTTAATCTGGAATAATGCCTCAGTCTTTCCTTGATTTCCATGTCCTTGATTTTCTAAAGATTACAGACAAATCAATTGGTAGAATGTCTTTCATTATGAGTTTTTCTAAAGTTTCCCAATGATTAGATCTAAGCTATGCATTTTCTATTGGACAATCAACAGTAATGGTATGTTCTCGTTTCACCCTATCAGATTTGATTCATCAGCCTAAGGCACTGTAAAATTTTGGTCACTTGATTAACTTGGTGTCTACCCTGTTCTTCTAGTGAGGAGTAAATTTGTTTTCTTCTTCATAAGGTGTAAGTCTATGTTGGGGGTGGAGGGGAAGATACTATTAAACTATGTAAAATCCCATCCATCATCCCATTTTCACCTGATAGTTTTAGCATCTGTTGATGCTTCTAACCTGAATTAATTTTATGATGGTTGACAAATGATTATTTTATAACCTGATCATTTCTTTTACACATACTAGTTAATCATCTATTATAAGAAAGGGCCTTGTCTTTCACCTATTTATTCATTCATTTAAAACTGAAAAGATTCATTACTATGTTTAGTGGACTTTAATACGTTACCACCATTATATATATAGATGCTCAAATTGTCCTGGATTTAGCCAATGTGAACCTCATTAAGCTGACATTTGCATCCTTTTGAAATATCTTTATTCATTACATCAGTTAAGGTTCTTCAGAAGAAATAGAAGCAACAGGATGTGTATATATATATATATATATATATATATATAGAGAGAGAGAGAGAGAGAGAGAGAGAGAGAGCTTATTAATTGGCTCACATGATTATGAATGATGAGAAGTCCTATGACCTCCCTCTGTAGGCTGGAGAGCCAGTAGTAAGGCAGAGAAAGCAAATTCTCCCTTATTCTTCCTTTTATTGTATTCAGGCCACTAATGGATTGGATGAGGCTCACTCATATTGTGTAGGGTGATCTGCTTTACTCAGTCTACAAATTCAAATGTTAATCACACCCAGAAATACATATATACATCCAGAATAATGATGAACCAAATATCTGGGTACTCCATGGTCCGCTCAAATTGCCAGAGAAAACTAGCCATTACACTGATAATTCTTAGAGCATTCTTTTATTACTTTCTCTTATTTTGGGAACCATAAGAAGGCTCCAGGTTCATCTCATTATTTTCTGGCCCCAATTCTAGGTGCAATCATTTCTCACAATGGCTCTGGCTCCTTTTATTGGACAGTGGGTGGTACAGTAGCTCGCCCTTATCCACGGAGGATATGTTCCAATATCCCCAGTGGATTCCTGAAATCACAGATAGTACCAAACCTTATATATACTATGTATTTCTTATACATTCATACCTATAATTAAGATTAATTTATAAATAAAGCACAGTAAGAGATTCACAACAACTAATTATGTGAATGTGGTCTCTCTCTCCCTCTCTATCTCTCTTAAAATATTTTATGGGTAAATGAAACCTCGGAAAGATAAACCGTGGATAAGGAGAGACTACTGTGTCTATAAACCAAGATTTGGATGCTAGATGTCCTTACTGCTACCATGGTGTAACTGTTCCCAGGGCTGCTCAATGAACTGAGTTAAAAAATGTATGTGTGTATATATGTGTGTTTATGTGTATGTATATTTACATATTTATATATACATGTTTATATCAATATTTATTTCTATATTACATATGTACATATATGTACTTATATTTATATATAATATATAATCTATTGCATAATTGATTTATACATTATATATGTTGATATATGTAAAAATATTATTCCTATATTATTTTTACAATAATATTATTTTAAAATAATATTATTAGAGAACAAAGGAATACATTCATAAACTTATAGCAAACTGATTTTCAACAAAGGCACCAAAAACACGCATTGGGAAACAGACAGTCATTTCAATAAATGGTGCTGGGGAAACTGGATATCTGCATGCCAAGGAGGGAAACTAGACCCCTATCTTTCACCATGCACAAAAATCAACTCGAAATGAATTAAATAGTTAAATCTGATTCCTGAAACTATGAAACTACTAGAAGGAAACCTAAAGGAAATGCTTCAAGACATCTGTCAAGGATTCATTTGTTCAAGGATTTTTTAAATAAAGAACTCAAAAGTACAGTCAACAGACACAGAAGTAGACAAATGGGATTACATTAAACTAAAAAGCCTAAAATTCTTCTGCACAGCAAAAGAAACAATCAACAGAATGAAAAGACAGTCTACAGAATGGGAGAAAATATTTGCAAACTAAGCATTTGACAAAGAATTAATATCCAGAATATTAAAGTACTCGATCAACTCAATAGTCAACAAACAATAATAATAATAATCTGATTTTAAAATGGGCAAATGACATGGAGAGACAATTCTCTGAAGAAGACATACAAATGGCCAATAGATATATGAAAAAGTGTTCAACATTATTCATCATCAGGGAAGTGTGAATCACAACCACATTGAGATATCATCACACACATCTCAGAATGGATATTATCAGAAGGAAAAAAAATAACAAATGCTAGTGTTGAAGTGGGGAAATGGGAGTCCTTATACATTGTTATTGGGAAGGTAAATGATTAAAGGCATTGTGTAAAAAAACAGTAAAACTAAAAATAGAACTACAATATAATCCAGCAATACAACTACTGAGTATTTATCAAAAGAAAATGAAATTAGTATTTGGAAGAGATATCTGCACTCTCATGTTTATTGTGGCACTATTCACAATAGCCAAGATATGAAGTCAACATAAGTGTCCATCAACAGATGAATGGATGAAGAAAATGTGGTATAGATACATAATGGAATATTAGTCATTCAAAAGAATAAAATCCTGCCATTTGTGACAGCATGGATAAATTTGAAGACATTATTTTAACTGAAATAAGCCAGGCACAGGAAGACAAATACTGCATGATTTCATTCATTTGTGGAATTTTTTTAAAGCCGATCTTATAGGACTGCATGCCAGAGGCTGGAAAGGGTGGGGTTGAATGAGGAGATTGGTCACAAGTACAAAATTAAAGAGAAAAAGGAGGAGTAAGTTCTGGTGTTCTATTGCACAATAGGGTCACTATAGTTAATAATATTGTATTGTATATTTCAAAGTAACTAGAAGAGAGAATTTTGAATGTTCTTACCACAAACAAACGATAAATGTGTAAGGTGATGGATAAGCTATTTACCCTAATTTGATCATTACACAACGTATACATGTATAGAAACATAACACTGTATCTCATAAATACGTACAATTACTTTGTGTCAATTAAAAATAAAATAAAACAAAAAAGTAAATAAAAATTACATTTTGCAAAGGAGTTTGTGTTTTAGGAAGACGTATGAAAGCAAGGTATGAGGTGGTGCAAAATCATGAGACTTAACCTTGCTACTATTTAGCTGGGAGACCCAGAGCTAGCCATTTAACCTCTCCGAACTTTCTTCTGCATTTGAAATATGAGCTATTACCATTCCTATGCTCAAAATGTTGCTGGAAGAATTAAATAAATGATAAAGGAGACCTACCTAAAACAATGTATGAAATATAGCCTCAGTGCATAATATCAGAATCAAATAACTTGCAGTATGAGTATTAGATTAGAGAGATGGGGAGACTAGCTAGGCTGCTATTGCAGTAGTTCAACTGAGAAAGTCTTAGGCACGAACTGGGGCGATAGGAATGGAAAAGAGGGGACACAAGTAAGCAATGCTAATCTTGAAAGTGGACAGGGAGAGAGGCAGGGGAACTTAGGAAGGGATCTAAGATGCCTGTAGTCTCTCATGTAGATGGCTGAGAATGGTGCAAAAAATGAAACAGATAGAGTAGGTGCCTGTGGAGGCATGGTGTGCGTGCCTGCACTTAGAGACAACATCTCAAATGACTGTTCATTATATGATATTGTCAATACTTATTTATGTTCTTCTGTCAAGCTCTATAGTTGGAACATGGCATCACTATATCCTTGGCCAACTCCTGTTGGTGAGTCCTCTTTGGAAATTTCTAGTGAGAGCGTGATATGAGACAAATATCCATTTTTTCCCCCATGGTTCATTTTTTCCTTACATTTTCCTTTATTTGCCTCTTCTTGTCATCATAAGGTTAAGGTCTTGAGAGTCTATACTTGAGTGTGGGACAAGGTGGTCACTTGGCCAAATTTCAGAGTAGGATGAGTCCTGGCCTTTAATCTAGGAGAAAAAGTGTTTCTGAGGTTCACACGCAGGTTTTCATAAGTCATCATTCATAGGGCTTGTTGGCTATATGTAACGAATATTCATTGACTGCATTCTATGTATATAGATATATGCACGTGCGTGTGCACACACACACAGATATATACAATTTAATCACTGAATCTTTACAATATTCCTGAAAAATAGGTACAAGTATAATCCTAGCATGGCTGATTATGAGTATGTAGAATTTCAGGTGTGGAGGAGAAAAAAGAAACGCGTAAAAGAGGCATATGGAGGGTTAAAGCAAGCTGCAATATGAGATTGATGCCCACGGCATCCCTCACTGAGAAGGTGACATTTGAGTAAAGGAAATAAAGGAGCAAGCCTTGGGCTCTCTCAGGGAAGGGCTCTCTACAGAGAGGGAACACCAAGTGCCAAGGTCTGAAGCAGGGGCTGCCTGGCATGTTTAAGGAGCAGCAAGAATTTCATTCTGGCTGAGGTAGCATATGAGCGAGGGGAAGACAAGTATAAAGTGAGGTCACGGAGGTAAAGACAAACAGCTTGTGTGGGACTTGATAGATGTAAGGACTTTAGCATTTTCTCTGAGTGAAATGGGAGCCACTAGAAAATTTTGCAAAGACTGACATGACTTAACTTTCATTTTAGTAGGTTCATTCTCGCGGCTGTATTCAAAATACAATGGGATGAGGAGGGTGAGGAGAGAGGCAGATGGACCAAGCTCCCAAAGGTGATGAAAGCTTGAAAGCTAATATCTAGTGTACCAGTTATTAAGTTATTGCCTCTAAACTCCAAAATTCCTGTGGTTTCTGTCTCCTGATTGAGTCCAAACTGATAAACTTAAGTTAGTTGAACTACATTCATTTGTTGAGGAAACACTAGCCCGCCCCTCTCCCTCTAGCCTGTCCAGCTCTAAATATCTAATTTTCAGAGGAACCCATGAGTACTTGGTGTTTAGTGCAAGATTCAACAATCATGGGTCTCATCATTCCTCAATCACTTTCTTTTTTCTTTCTTTTTTTTTTTTTGAGACGAAGTCTCGCTCTGTCGCCCAGGCTGGAGCGCAGTGGCGCCATCTCGGCTCACTGCAAGCTCCGCCTCCCGGGTTCACGCCATTCTCCTGCCTCAGCCTCCCCAGCAGCTGGGACTACAGGCGCACGCTGCCACGCCTGGGTAATTTTTTGTATTTTTAGTAGAGACGGGGTTTCACCGTGTTAGCCAGGATGGTCTTGATCTCCTGACCTTGTGATCCGCCCACCTCGGCCTCCCAAAGTGCTGGGATTACAGGCGTGAGCCACCGCTGCCGGCCCCTCGATCACTTTCTATCGGAAAATGTAACTAACAGAATTATAGCCATTGCTTAAAGTGTTCTCCACTGAAAACTAAATTAATTCATGTTAATACACATTTAGATTAAGACGTGATTGAAAAAATAGCTATAAAAATCAACTAAACTATTCATAAATGCTAATTCCAGCTAATACTACATAGATGTCTCTATTGCTCTTTTATAAAACATTTTTCAGACCTAAGATGGTGAATAGATATGAAAATGAACACTCATGATAATAACTAAGAGTAATTATATACTTTACAAATACATAATTGAGAAAATAATAACAAAACTGATAGAGAAAAACTGTCAGTTTTACTTTTGGAGGAAAATTCAAATGATGCTTCACCCAAGAAATACTTACGTAATCAACACCTAATGAGCTGCAAAATGCAGTACTCCTCTTAATTTCCAGCAGGTATTATAAGCTCATAAAATCAAGTTATTTTAAGCAAGGAAAAAAAAAAAACCCATAACCATTACAGAAAGGCAAACTCTGTGTTATTTTACCATAATAAGTTTTTCCCTTTCCTGACGTTCTAAATGCCTATAATTTTAGTCACCAAGACCTTACATGAAGTTTTACTGGCAGAACGCTAAAGTGCCTTACGATCTTTGCTATTTATAGGGCACAGACTTGCCTGATACCTGATTCTCTGGCCTTCTTGTTTTTAAAGCCAATATCACCAATGCAAAGAAACAACATCCTGTTTAATCAGAACTGACAATTGACCTTTGATCGTGTGAAAAGCACAGCTGCAATAACTTACATCAAAATTGCCATTTTAAAGTGAAGAAGAAATGGATATACAATGCAGTATAAACCAAACTTATGATGTAAATTAGAAATACATGGTTAGGATTAGTGGGCAGAAATGTCCACAAATTAATTTTTTTAAAAGGGTTCCATCTACAATATATGTGACTGATTACAGGTGTCTTTGAGGTCTTTACTGAAAACTTAATGAGGGGAGATAATAATCTATTAATCTTTTTACATCCAGTACCTAGTCTAATTCCTGGCATATAAGGGAGTCTCCACAAATATTAAATAAAATATGCTGTATCATTTGATAAATGTTTTTTGATAAGTGTGTCAACCAGAATAAGATGGGTGTTTAAAATATCTTTCTTTTCATTCATTTCAAGGTTAAGGCAGCAAAGTGTAACACAGCGTTGCTCAGACCTTAGTCATTCTTAGGACACCTACAGGCTACTTGCCGTATCCCTTATGTCATCCATATTATTGTTTACTTATCACTATTCTATAAATTGTGCCACGTTTTCTACTTAAATTTTGTTTCATCTTAAGCCATAATATTTGTGAAATTAGAGGTGTTCTCTGCTAATTACATTTTACCATCCATGAAAATAAATGCACAAAAGGGATATCTTTCCAGTTATTTGCATTTTCTTCCATTTCTTTCATCAGTGTTTTATAGTTCTCCATATACAGGACTTGCACCTCTTTGGTTAAATTTATACCTAAATATTTTTTGTTGCAGTTGCTATTGTAATTGAGATTTTTTTTAAATTTCCTTTGTGGATGTTTCCTTATTAGTATATAGAAACTCTGCAGATTTTATATGTTATTTTTGTATTCTGCTAGTATGCTGAAGTTGTTTATCAGTTCAAACAGGTTTCTGGTAAAGTCTTTAGGGTTTTCTGTATGTAAGATCGTGTCATCAGCAAATACAGATAATTTCACTTCTTCCTTTCCTGTTAGGATGCCTTTTATTTCTTTCTCTTGCCTAATTACTCTGGCTAGGACTTTCAATACTATGTTAAAAAGAACTGATGAGAGTGAGCATCCTTGTCTTCTCCCTGACCTTAGATGAAAAGCTTTCAATTTGTCATTGTGTTGATGGGTTGGAAGACTTAATATTGTTAAAATGCTCATAGTACCCAAAGTGGTCTGCAGATTCAATGTAATCACTTAAATTTCCAATGGAATTTTTCAGATAAATAGAGAAAAATACTTAAATTTAGATAGAGCCAAAGGAGAACCTAAATTGTCAAAATGATTATTGGGTCAAGAAAAAAAAAAAAAAAAAGAACAATGCTGGAGGCATCACACTCCCTGCTTTCAAAATACAAAGCTATTGTAATCAAAACAGTATTGTACTGGCATAAAAAGAGACACATAGACAAATGGAATGGGATAAAAAGCCAAGAATTAAGCCCATGCATTTATGGTCAGTTGATTTTTACAAAGGTGTTAAGATCACATAATGAGGAAAGGATATTTTCTTCAACAAATTATGTTGAAAAAACTCGTTACCTGCATGCAGAAGAATAAGATTAGATCCTTATCTCAGACCATAAACAAAAATTAACTCAAAATGGACTAAAGACTTCAACGTAAGACCTGAATTTCTAAAACTACTGTAGAAAACACAAGAGAAAACTCCCAAAACAGTTGTCTGAACGATGATTTTTGGATACACCCTCCAAAACACAGGTGACAAAAGCACAAATAGACAAGTAGAATTTCATCAAAATAAAAAGCTTCTACATAGCAAAGAAAACAATCAGCAACATGAAGAGAGAGTCCACACAATGGTAGAAAATATTTGTAAACCATTCATCAGATAAGGAGTTAATATATAAAATACACAAGGAACTAAGGCAGCTAAATATCAAGAAAACAAATAACTTGATTTAAAAGTGAGCAAAGAACTCAAACAGAAAAATCTCAAAAGAAGACATACAAATGGACAGCAGGTACATGAAAAAATCCTCAGTATCACAAATTATTAGAGAAATGCAAATTAAAACCACAATGTGATGTGGTCACACCTCATTTTATTGTACTTTGCTTTATTGCCATTTACAAATAATTGCATTTTTTACAAAACGAAGGTTTGTGTCAGTCCTACATTGGAGAAGTCTATTGGCACCATTTTTCCAATAGCCATGTGCTCACTTCATGTCTCTGTGTTACATTTTGGTAATTTTCACAATATTTCAAATTTTTCCTATTATTATATCTCCTTTGGTGATCTGATTTCAGTGATATTTGATACTGTGATTCAAATTGTTTAGGGGCACTGTGAAATGTGCTTATATAAGACAGAGAACTTAACCAATAAATATTGTGTGTGTTCTAACTGCTCCACCAACCAACCATTCCCTCATTTCTCTCTCCCTCAGGCCTCCCTAATTTCAATAATTTCAATATTGAAATTAGGCCAATAAATAACTGCAAAGGCCTCTAAGTGTTCAAGTGACAGAAGGAGTTGCACGTCTCTAACGTTCAATCAAAGTCTATAAATGATTAAGCTTAGGGAGGAAGGGACACTAAAAACAGAGACAAGTCAAAAGCTAGGCCTCTTGCACCAAACAGTGAACCAAGTTATGAATGCAAAGGAAAACTTATTGAAGGAAATGAAAAGTGCTACTCCAGTGAACACACAAATGATAAAAAAAAAAAAATGAAACAGCCTTATTTTTGATATGGAGAAAGTTTTAGTGGTCTGGTTAGAAGATCAAACCAACCACAACATTCACTTAAGTCAAAGCCTAATGCATAGCAAGGCCCTAATTCTCTCCAGTTCTATGAAAGCTGAGAGAGGTGAGGAGGCTGTG